>NW_004443940.1:16661036-16735836 GCF_000243295.1 Trichechus manatus latirostris | reverse complement strand
GTCATAAAACAATATGTGTACTACTGTTTCATGAGAAACTATTTGTTCTGTAAGCCTTCACCTGAAGTACAATAAAAAAAAAAAAGAAAGTTCCTTTCTTTAGTAATATACAGCTTGCCTATATTCAACTCCTGCCTATATTCGTCTTCTTGTGTCAGACTTTAATTCTTTTCAGACTACAACTGAAACATAAATACTCATATTTACAAAATTTCTGAAGGAACATGTTAGTGAAGTTCAAGAACTGGGAAAGAAGTATTTTAGAGTATTGCAAATATTTTTAGATCAATTAGTAAATTTCTGCAATTTTTCTCCAGATTTTTAGTTGATCAAGCATCAAAGTGACTGGTAGTTCAGTAAATCTGCATATTGAATTAAAAACATATTTTTCATAAAGTCATGCTATATTTGTTTTTTTTTAACCCCTCTTTTTTTTTTTCATGACGATACATCTCTCTTATCCTAGAAAGTCTTCTTGATTTTATTAATGTGTTATTGTTATTCTAAGGAAGTGGCATAAGCCCTTGATATTTTATGTATGGTTTCAGTCAGGTTAGGCCATATTAAGCTGCAGTAACAAAGCTGCCAATCTCAGAGGCTTGATACAGGCTGATTTCTTGCTTGGGCTGCATTTCCAATATAGGTTGGAAGAGAGGCTTATCTTACTGCCGTTATCCAGGGATCCAGTTAATTTGGGGCAAATTATGCACTGGTGCTTAAAGCTTTCCCCAGGAAGTTGTATGCCTGACTGTCATATACATGTCATGGGAAAATGCCACAAGCCACATGAATACCTAACTTCAAATCTGTCCACGTACCTAAAAGAAGAACTGGACAATTTGTGAACAGTCTTATTATCTACCCTTCTGGTTATCCCCCCCCACCAACTACATTAGATATTCCTAAAGATTAGAGGCCAAGTCATATTGCAGTTGAAATTTGTGTAACAGTGCTTCTGGAAGACAGATAGTACTCATTAGCTAGTTATTGGAACTTTAATAAAAAGAAAAAGAACGGTAATTTGGAAGCTGAAGTCACTGCAGCCTCCATATCAATCACCAAGTATTTATTAAGTGACTGCTAGGTACAATGTTGTTGTGGTTGTGTGCCATCAAGTTGATTCTGACTCATACCAACCCTATATAACACTGTAGAACTGCCCCGTAGGGTTTCCTAGGCTGTAATCTGTGTGGAAGGATCCCCAGTTAAGTGCTTGACTGCTAATTGAAAAGTCAGCGTTCGAATCCACCAGCCATTGCAAACTAGAAAGATGTGGCAGTCTGCTTCTGTACAGTCTTGGAAGCCCTATGGGGCGCTTCTATCCTGTCCTGCAGGGTCACTATGTGTCAGAATCAACTCAGTGGCAACTGATTTGGTTTGGTTTGTTTTTTGGTTTTTGTTTCGTTTTGTTTTAATCTGTACAGGAGCAGATGACCAGGTCTTTTCTCCTGCAGAGCCACTGGTGGGTTTGAACTGTGGGCCCTTCGGTTAGCAGCTGATGGCTTAACCATTGTACCATCAGGGCTTCTTCTGTGCACAATAATAGCTATAATTTACCAAGCTGCTACTATGAAGCAGATATGAAGCTAGTGGCTTTACCTATATTTTTCTCTAATCAAAAACACAACCACTACAAAAAGGAGTTATTTTTACTCTGAGACATGGCATTATTGACAGGTTAACTAACTTGCCCAAAACCCAAAACCAAAACCAAACCCATTGCCACCGAGTCACCTAAAGTAGGTGACAGAGATAGAATGAGAGCAGTGGCAGTTCAGCGGTAGAATTCCCACCTTCCATACGGAGGCCCAGATTTGATTCCCAGCCAATAAATCTCATGAGCACACACCACCTGTCCCTCAGTGGAGGCTTTCGTGTTGCTATCAGGACTTCCAGACTAAGACAGACTAGGAAGAAAGGCCTGATGATCTACTTTCGAAAATCAGCCAGTGAAAACCCTATGGATCACAATGGTCGGATCCCTTTGTGCATGGGGTTGCCATGAGTTTAGGGGCCTACTCCATGGCAGCTAACAATAACAACAGAGGTAGAGTTAGAACCCACCTATGTCAAACTTCAATGGGACTCATTGACCTTATTGCTGCTTCTCAAACATCCCAGTACTTTCCTACCTCGAGGTCTATGCACTTACTATTCTCTCTACCTAGAAAGCTCATCCCCCATCATGGCTCAGTCCTTCATTACCTTCAAGTCTACTCAAACATGGGGCCTTCTCTAACTACCCTACTTAAATGTTCAAGCCTATCCCTCCCCAAGCCCAACACTCCGTCTCCTGTTCCTGCTTTATTCTGCTCCAAAGCCGTGTCACCATCTGACATACTGTACATATTTTACTCACTTAAATGTTGTTCATTGTCTGTCTCTCCAACTAGAATGCATGAAGAGCAGGGATTTTGGTCTGTTTTATTCACTGCTGTATCCTCCATGCTTAGAACAACGCCTTACACATAGTAGATACTCAATAAATATTAAACAAATGGATGAATAAGTGAATGGTGCAACGCCTAGTGCTGTACAAGATGCTTTTAGATGGAACATGAACATTTATAATTTATAGTTGTTTATTTTAATGGGTATTAGAGAAAGGATAACTAGCACAGCAAACCATGCTTTGGAAGATATTACTGATAGTGATATTATGCTTCCTTTGTAAAACAAATTTTTAACACTTGTCTGCGTGGAGGTTATAGAATATATATATACACACATATAACTCAGTGAGAAAATCCAGTAATTCTTAAATTTAAAAATAGACACATTCAAAACAAAAATCTGGTTAAAAAAAAAAAGCCAGTATAAATAAAAATATTAAGTAAATGATATTTGGGCAGTAGCTGGATAGAGCAAAACTCACAACTAATGGAAATTTGGTAACCACTGTACTGGACCTCATTGTCTCTCAGAGAATACCTCGACCTCGAGGGGCCGAGGACACAGGGAGATAAGTAACAATACACTGTCACTCATGATATTTGTCATGTAAGTGATTCAGACAGTAAGTGGTACGTGATTTCAGAGGCGAGGAGCGGAGGCGAGGAGGAATCTTATTGAACACAGTGGTCAGGAGAGGTGGCAGGACTTGGTTCTTGAATGGAATTAATGTCACTGAATGGTACATGTACGTGTAAAAAATGTTCAAATGGCAAATGTTTTGCTACATATTTATTTACCGAAAAAGAAAAAAGTTAAGTTTTGAAACATGACTTCCCATATCAACCTTAGCACCAGCCTTGAGATGGCAATAAGGTGAGGCTGTCCGAGTGTGGCCGCTGAGTCCCTTGCCCCTCCTCTTCTATATTCAACTTGCTCTGTGCAGTGCCAGCAAGTTCCCAGAGCCAAGGAGAACACCAGCTTCTCATTGCTCTTAAATCTGGAGGCCATATGTCCCACCATCTCTGTTCTGGAGCTGGGGACATGGACAGCATTTTCTTCCTCGGAGAGGGGGATCGGGAGGATGACTCCTTTTGGACTTTGAGGTTTGGGGAAACTTCATCTACCTGTGAACTAAGCACAGCCTGCTGTAGCAAGGGGGGCCAGGGAAGAACACCCTGGTTACCAGCACCATTTCTCACCTCCGGCTATTGCAGAGAAAGCCATAGATACAACAGTCAAGCAGCAAGAGCAAAAAAGCCATTGCCCCAGAAACAAGGAAAGCCAAGCAGAATCGCTCTCCTGTGATGGCTCCCCTTCTAATGAGCAGCATCTCCCGGTTCCCTAACTATGGGCTGGCGGGCTACGGGCAGTAAGCTGGAGCTCTGTTCTTTGCCATTGGAAGCCATGGTCCGGTCCGAGAGCTGCCTCAGCACACCGCCCCCTTCACACAGACCAGTAAAAACCTACAGAGCAAGTATCTTGTATTTAATTTGCATGACACAGACAAGTTTTGAACAAAAAATAATCGTCATCAAGTGCTTCCCTTGAGACTGCTTTAGTTGGCGTTCAATGAAAACTAGATACTCAGATTTGGCACCTGTCTCCCTCCTCCAAACGGCCTGTGTGCTTTTTGGCTGCATTCTTGGGATGGGAGGAAACCGCGGGCAGGGATGGTGCAGGGCCACGTGAGTCACCCTCCGGATGGCCCCCTTGCAGGCCAGCTCCCTCTACCACCTCCCCAGACGCACCAGGGCCACCCTGGACTCCTTTCATCTTGGTTCAAGTCTGAAAGAGAAGAAAACGTAATTTGCACATATATTTATGGAAAAAAATGCACACTCATTACGGAAAGGAAGAAGAGAGAGAGAGGAAGGCTGGCTGTACTTACATAACCACCTGATTGCTCTCAGTTACTCAGGCTTAATTGTTTAAAGGGGGAAAAAAAGCAATTTAGAGGAAAAAAAGAAAGAAAAAAGGAAAAAGGACAAAGCATGCATTTTGCCATGTCTGTTTTAACAAAGAAATTCCTTCAGTCCGATGCAACCAATTACATTTGGATTGTACTTTTTTACATTACGGGTGTGTTAAGCTCTCTGGCAATGATTTTCAACCTTGTCTGACATTCTGTTTACACACATCCAAGGGAGCCTTATCATAACTGACCTGAAAGCCCCACTTTGGCTACAACATGTGTCTTTCCAAGGGAGTTCTGTTACTCAAAGCAACAGAAAGGGCTCATTAGCACACTTCCTCTATGAAGCCTGCCCCAGTCAGAATAGCACAATGAGTGCCTTATTTCACCCCAATTCTTTCATGTTTATCTCTCCTCTGTCGCTAGCATCAACTCCTTGAGGACAAAGATAGCACAGTCTTCCATCATGGTCTTCATCAGCCCGTACTATTTTGTAGATGCAGGGGGCAGTGCATTATCATGGCTGTGATGGAGATTTTATTAAGCCCATCCACTAAACCCTCTTGTGGAACCAATCCTTGCATAAGATGCCATTGTAACAGGAGCCAATAAATGGATCACTTCACATTATACATATATACTTTGGACATGTCATCAGGAGGGACTAATCACTGGAGAAAGACATCATGCTTGGTAAAGCAGAAGGTGAGCTAAAAAGAGGGAGATCCTCAATAAGATGGATTGACACAGTGGTTGCAACACTGGGTTCAGACATAACAATGATTGTGAGGAAGGCACAGGGTTGGGAAATCTTTCATTCTGTTATACTTAAGGATGCTTTTATTCAGAACCAATTTGACAGCACCTAACAACAATAACACACAAACACACATAGGTCCCTGGGTGATGCGAATGGTTAATGTGCTCAGCTGCTAACTAAAATGTTGGAGGTTTGAGTTTACTCAGAGACACCTCATAAGAAAGGCTTGGGGAGCTACTCCCAAAAAATTAGCCATTAGAAAGTCTGTGGACACACATGAGGTCACCATGAGTCAGAATCAACTTGATGTCAACTGATTTTTTATATATATACACATATACATATATTTATATCTGGTCTGATGCAATGAATTACATATACATATATATACACCAAACTCAACACGAATATTCTGACTGTTACATGCATAAACAACTTGATAGTGAAATTGCTTCTGCCTTTCTACTCACTATTAAGCACCAAAACAACCTTCAAGAAATTCCTTAAAACCCATTTTCCCTTAGAAGCTCACCCTCATTATCCTCACCTCCTTTTTCTTCATTTTTTTCTCTAATCCTCAAGTTATTTTGCATATTTTGACATTACACTTTGTAATTATTCTGTAGTCATTTCAGGGCATTAAGTGAGATGATCCATATTAAAATGCCGGGTAAACCATTATGCACGCTGTGAAGGCATATTACTTTTATTTGCACCATCAATTGAAGGAGTATACCTCGTACTTTTCTATTATCCGTTAGCATTAAAACGGTGTCCCACACAGACCAGGTTTGTAGCCAGCACTCAGGTACTAACTAGAGAGTCATGGAAACTAGGTCCAAATGACCAGCCTCTGTATGACCTAAGGGCTTGAGCATTTCTATCTGGGGGCAGAGTTGCCATGTGGTTAAGAAAGCAGGCTCTGGAGTCAGCCAACCTACAAATTCTGACACTATTATTTCAGTGACACTGTCAGTTTGTCATACTGTGCGGGCTTGTGTGTTGCTGTGATGCTGGAAGCTATGCCATCAGTATTCAAATACCAACAGGATCACCCATGGCTGACAGTTTTCAGCTGAGCTTCCAAACTGAGACAGACTAGGAAGAAGGACCTGGCAGTCTATGTCTGACAAGAATTAGCCAGTGAAAACCTTATGAACAGCAGCAGAAAATTGTCTGATATAGTGCCAGAAGATGAGTCCCTCATGTTGGAAGAAGAGTTGACTTTAATGATGTGGATGGAGTCAAGCTTTGGGGAACTTCATTTGCTGATGTGGCACAACTCAAAATGAGAAGAAACAACTGTAAACATCCATTAATAATCAGAAACTGGAATGTACAAAGTATGAATCTAGGAAAATTGGAAATCGTCAAAAATGAAATGGAACACATAAAGATCAATATCCTAGGCATTTGTGGGCTGAAATGGACTGGTATCGGTCATTTGGAATGGGAAAATCATATGGTCCACTATGCCAGGAGTGACAACTTGAAGAGGAATGGCATTGCATTCATCCTCAAAAAGAACATTTCAAGATCTATCCTGAAGTACAGTGCTATTAGTGATAGGATAATGTCCACACGCTTACAAGGAAGACCAGTTAATATGACTATTACTCAAATTTATGCACCAACCACTAAGGCCAAAGATGAAGAAAGTGAAGATTTTTACCAATTTCTGCAGTCTGAAATTGATCAAACATGCAATCAGAATGCACTGATAATTACTGGTGATTGGAATGCGAAAGTTGGAAAAGAAGAAGGATTGGTAGTTAGAAAATATGGCCTTGGTAATAGAAATGATGCTGGAGATCACATGATTGAATTTTGCAAGACCAACGACTTCTTCATTGCAAATACCTTGTTTCACCAACATAAACAATGACTATACACATGGACCTCGCCAGATAGAATACACAGGAATCAAATTGACTACGTCTGTGGAAAGAGATGATGGAAAAGCTCAATATCATCAGTTAGAACAAGGCCAGAGACCAACTGTGGATCAGACCGTCAAGTACTCATATGCAAGTTCAAGTTGAAACTGAAGAAAATTAGAACAATTTCACGAGTGCCAACGTACTACCTTGAGTATATCCCACTTGAATTTAGAGACCATCTCAAGAATAGATTTGATGCATTGAACACTAATGACCAAAGACCAGATGAGATGTGGAAGGACATCATACATGAAGAAAGCAAGAGGTCATTAAAAAGACAGGAGAGAAAGTAAAGAGCTAACTAAATGTCAGAGGAGACTCTGAAACTTGCTCTTGAACATCGAGTAGCTAAAGCAAAAAGAAAAAATGATGAACTAAAAGAGCTGAACAGAAGATTTCAAAGGGTGGCTCGAGAAGACAAAGTAAAGTATCATGATGACATGTGCAAAGGCCTGGAGATAGAAAACCAAAAGGGAAGAACATGTTCATCATTTCTCAAGCTGAAAGAACTGAAGATAAAAATCAAGCCTCGAGTTGTAATACTGAAGGATTCTACAGGGAAAATATTAAACAACACAGGAAGCATCAAAAGAAGATAGAAGAAATACACAGAGTCACTATACCAAAAAGAATTGGTTGAGGTTCAGCCACTTCAGGAGGTAACATATGATCAGCAACCGATGATACTGAAGGAAGAAGCCCAAGCTGCACTGAAAGCATTGGCTAAAAACAAGGTTCCAGGAATTGACAGAATACCAATTGAGATGTTTCAACAAACAGGTGCAGCTCTGGAAGTGCTCACTCATCTATGCCAAGAAATTTGGAAGACAGCTACCTGGACAATCGACTGGAAGAGATCCATATTTATGCCTATTCCCAAGAAAGGTGATCCAACTGAATGCAGAAATTATCAAACAATACCACTAATATCACATGCAAGCAAAATTTTGCTGAAGATCAGTCAAAAGCAGCTGCAGCAGTACATCGACAGAGAACTGTCAGAAATTCAAATCGTATTTAGAAGAGGACATGGAACCAGGGATATCATTGCTGATGTCAGATAGATGCTGGCTGAAAGCAGAGAATACCAGAAGGATGTTTACTTGTGTTTTATTGACTGTGCTAAGGCATTCAACTGTGTGGATCATAACAAATTATGGATAACATTGCAGAGAATGGGAATTCCAGAACACTTACTTGTGCTCATGAGGAATCTGTACATGGATCAAGAGGCAGTCATTCAAACAGAACAAGGGGATATTGCATGGTTTAAAGTCAGGAAAGGTGTGCATAATGGTTGTATCCTTTCACCATACCTATTCAATCTGTATGCTAAGTAAATAATCCTAGAAGCTGGACTATATGAAGAAGAATGGGGCATGAGGATTGGAGGAAGACTCATTAACAACCTGCTATATGCAGATGACACAACCTGGCTTGCTGAAAGTGAAGACGACTTGAAGCACTTACTGACGAAGATCAAAGACCACAGCCTTCAATATGGATTACACTTCAACATAAAGAAAACAAAAATTTTCACAACTGGACCAATAAGCAACATCATGATAAATGGAGAAAAGATTGAGGTTATCAAGGATTTCCTTTTACTTGGATCCACAACCAACACCCATGGAAGCAGCAGTCACGAAATTAAAGACTCATTGCATTGGGCAAATGGACTGCAAAAGATCTCTTTAAAGTGTTGGAAAGCAAAGATGTCACCTTGAAGACTAAGGTGCACCTGACCCAAGTCATGGTGTTTTCAATCACCTCATATGCATGCGAAAGCTGGACAATGAATAAGGAAGACTGAAGAAGAATTGCCGCCTTTGAATTGTGGTGCTGGCAAAGAATATTGAATATACCATGGACTGCCAAAAGAACGAACAAATCTGTCTCAGAAGGAGTACAGACAGAATGCTCCTTAGAAGCAAGAACGGTGAGACTACATCTCACATACTTTGGACATGTTTTCAGGAGGGATCAGTCCCTGGAGAAGGACATCATGTTTGGTAAAGTACAGGGTCAGTGAAAAAGAGGAAGACCCCCAACGAGGTGGACTGACACAGTGGCTGCAACAATGGGCTCAAGCATAGCAACGATTGTGAGGATGGGGCAGAACCGGGCAGTGTTTCGTTCTGTTGTGCATAGTGTTGCTATGAGTCGGAACCAACTGGATGCCACCTAACAGCAACGACATCATCACTTTCTACTTATGAATTATCAGATAAGTTATTTATCATTTCTAAGCCTCAGTTTTTTCATCTGTAAAATGGAAATAATAGTAATTACCTGCCTCCTGGAATGTTAGGAGGATTTGGTAAATAATAACTCTGCTGCATAGGAATTTTATGATGAACCAATGAGGTAATCTGTAAAAAGCACTTAGCAAAGACTTGGTAAAAGTACATGCTCAGAAGTGAAATCCTGACTATTCTCATCATCATGAGAGACAAACATCACACACTTTAGGTGTCCTAGTGCCTAATCTAGAAATTTCCTTATGACCAGTCATCTCTACCAGAAGCTGTATTACAAATATGCCTGTGTGCCTCTGAGAAAAGCAGGAAGCAAATTCTCTGTATGCACTTCTCAAGTAAGTAAGTCTCTCTTGTTACTCTTTGAAGCATGTATCAAGAACTCTGACCTCATCTTACCCAAATGAAACACTCTCACTAGGGACAAAAGAAAGACCAGAATACTATATGTTAAAATATTAATGGTAGGTATTATTAATTGAATGGTGTCCCCTCAAAAGATATGTTCAAATATTAACCCTCAGTACCTGTGGAATGCGACTTTGTTTGCATCTTTGAAGATGTCATCTGTTAATATGAGGTATACTGCATTAGAGTAGGCCCTAATCCAACCTGAGTACTATCCTTATAAAAGAGGAGATACACAGAGAGACAGACACAGGGAGAAGACAGTCATGTGAAGATGCATCTATAAGCCAAGGAAGGCCAAGAATGCCTGGGGCTACCAGAAATTGGAAGAGACCAGGAAGGATCCTCCTCTAGTGTGGACAGAGAGGGCAGGGTCCTGCTCACATCCTGAATTCGGATTCCTAGCCTCCAGAACTGTGAGACAATAAATCTCTGCTCTTAATTAGCTACTCACTCTGTAGTGTTTTGTTCAGCAGTCCCACAAAACCAATAGAGTGAGTACCTCTGAGTAAAGGAATTACAGGACTACATGTCCAGGTTCTAAGCTATAAGCAACAGAAACCTTTAACACCTGTTTTAAGCAGAAAAGGAATTTTCTGAATGGTATTGGGGAGCCCACAGGGGCATTGGAGACCAGGAGGATAAGCCTGGAAAACAGGCAGACACAAGGGAGGCCACTGGGCAGCCAGGACCAAAGACAAAATCACACAGCAGGATCCACCTGGTAAGAACACTGGTGGGTGTCCCGACTGGCTCCAAGGCCATGATCAACACAGCCCAGACACCACACCCCATCACTGCTGGCATCGGAGACCAGATGGGGCTGCTACCACCAGGATGAATCCCTTATAATGCCTGTTTCTTGTGGCAGGGAACCTGGGCCTCTGTTCCTGGTGTGCTTGCCACACCTGGTCAGGAGCACGTGACTGCCGGAACCAAGAGTACCTGCCCACCTCCTTGCTTGAAGACTCCTGCTATGGGAAGTCTTCCACCCGACCCCCCTGCCACCACCAAAAAATGAGGTATTCAAAAGCTAGGCAGACCAAAGAATGGCAAAAGTTTTCTACAAGTAATTTTTTAGGTTCTTTTCCTATCTCTATTTTCTATAGCGTGTGTGTGTGTGTGTGTGTGTGTGTATCACTTTTGTAATCACAGAAAATAATAAATGTACTTTTTAAAAAAAAAATACAACTTCCATTTTTAAGGTAGTTTCAAATCTTTCCATATATCATTTAAGATCCATGGAATTTTACAGGATAAGGGAGAAGTAGTCAAAGGAACCACTGCGAGAACAGTGGAGCACTGGGGGAGTGTGTATATTTGGATTTTAAGATGTAGCGAGAATGAAATGATCAAGAGGCCAAATTGAAAAACTGTGTTTGACACCTTTTTTCCTTCCCCTGCTCTGAAAGCAGGAGGATATCTAATTGCTTCTGTTTCCTCCAATAATAATCCCATAAATAACAAAAAGGCCTAGTGTGGCTCTCTTCCCCCAGTATCAGATAACTATCTCGACTGTTTATGCAGTCGATGCATTAATTTTGCTTCGGGTCGGCTTTTTATTTCTTTGAAAGGGGCCTCGGACAAATCCTCTTTGAGCTTCAAGTCGAGCTTGGCTTTGCAGCCAAAATAAATTAGCAAGGTCTAGAACTTTGTTTTCAGAGTTTGTCAAGTTCTTTCCAGTGAAATCTTTCCTCCTGTTCCAGACGCTGTGGTTTTCTTGACTTCAGTTTCTATTTTCCTGCTATGTGAAAATGCCAGCATCATATTCGGGAGCTTTCATGGTGATCCAGAGAAGGGCGGGTACGGCTATTCTGCTCAAATATCAACCTGAAGAGTGATTTAAAGACAACTATTGCTCTGGCACTTTGGGGTGAAGCGTTATGTAGATACATTAACTTTTCAGAATCTTTTCCTCTGATAACGGCGCTTATGTAAGCTTAGTTTATTTTATTTTCTGCCTGGGTAGAGTAAGGTGAAGAATTGAGGCAAATTGGGAATTATTTCATTACAATCAAAATATCCAGCTTATTGGACGAATGTTCATTTGAGGCTCAAAATATTCAGGGAATGGTCTCAATTTTCCACTTCTCTGTGTTTGAGTAACACAGACAAAAGCATGTCCACAGCCAACCAGACCAGAACTGTTCCGCCAACCCAGAGTGACAGGTTTCAGCTACAAAATTGGTTTGTGGTGCATTAATAAGAGACATGATCTTATTGTATCAAAATATGGCAACTATGTTTTTACATTCATGTGACCAGTTAACCAAGAGTATATAAATAAATTTGGATTTCTCTGAGCTCCTTTTAAAATTTCAGAGGCAATATTGTCTTTCATTGGGACATACATAAAATGTAACTTGAGATGAAGTAAATTATTGAAAGAACATTTGTGAATGTGTTCAAAGAGTGTTATTTCTTTGATGTCTTATTTTTTCTAGTTTAATATTCTGTAGCTTTTAAATGTGGTTTATTGTACATGTATATATAAAGATATATGTATCTGTCTGTCTTTGACTTTTATAGTTTTGTGTTTTTTTTTTTTTTTTAATGAACTGGTCCCACTCTGATATCCTGGATATACTTATCTCAGCCTTGTTTTTATTGTCAACCCAAAATAGTAGAGTTTTTAATCCTCTCCAAGGGTTATTTTTTGAAGACCACCACCTGCAAGCCTTTTAGGAGGTGCCATTGGTACTCCTTCTGACGTTTTAATAAATAGGAAAATAAATGCTGCCCACCAAATTGTCTAATGTCAACACTTACCTCATTCAAAATGAGTGAGTCAGCTTTAATAGATTTTACAGCATGTGCTGAGTACCTACATTTTTCCCAACACCAGTGTGTCCAACCAACTTCTTTTCTCTCCGGCTCTAGTCTTAGTTATCACACCTCACTTCACTTCTCTATGCCTGTTTCCTTATCTGAAAAATGAGGGGGTTTCTAAACAGTCTTTCAGTTACAAGTTTTTATGATTCGGGAAGTTCTCCCAGTAAAAGAAAGAAATTGAACTATGTGTTTTTATTTGTTTCTTTCTTTTAAATTATTATGAAAGTAATATATGATTATTAAAAAAAAAAACAAACAACACCATATTTCATGAAGTACAATGGTATCATTTTCTCCTATTTCTCTCATTTTATTCACCTCACCAATCTATGCCCCAAAGGTAGCCACTGTCACATTTTCTTTTATCATTCCAAATATCTCTGGACTTACTCAAACATTTTATATTATACTATAGCTTAAAATTATACTTTTAAACACAAATGAAATTATGAAGTACCCTTCTCTGACTTCTTTTTATAAAACAATATATTGTGAACATCTTGCTGTCTCCATGCATATAAACACATCTTGTTCTTTTTAACAACTATATAAACCAAAAAATAAAATAAAACCCAAACCCCTTGCTGTCAAGTCAATTCTGACTCATAGCGACCATATAGGACAGAGTAGAACTGCCTCATAAGTTATCCAAGGAGCAGCTGGTGGATTCAAACTGCCGACCTTTTGGTTAGCAGCTGTATCTTGCTGTAGCTCTTAGCCACTGCGCCACCAAGGCTCCAACAATTCTACAGTGTTCCATTAAATGGATGTACATAATTTATTCAACTCGATTTCTCTTGAAAATTTTAAATTGTTTATGGATATTTTACTTGCATTGGTGATTTCTGAGGTTCTTGTCAATGTTGAGCTTCTAGAAACCAAAAAAACAAACCTGTTGCTGTCAAGCCGATTCCAACTCATAACAACCGTGTAGGTCAGAGTAGAACTGCCCCATAGGGTTTCCAAGGAGCGCCTGGTGGATTCAAATTGCCGACCTTTTGGTTAGCGGCTGTAGCTGTTAACCACTATGCCACCAGGGTTTCCAGAGCCTCTATAGTCACACCCTATTGCTTATTTTCCTGCATTTCTTGCATTCATTTAACAAATATGTATGGAGTGCATACCATGTGTCAGGAACTGTCTTTCACAACTTCAAACGAATAAATTATGAACGACCGCGTCAACATTCTGTGTTGATTGCATTTCCCACATGCAAGCAGAACTACATTCCAGTGGGTGCCTTCTTAGCTGTAGCCAGGAGAAAACCAGACATTAAACAACAACGAGCTATGCAGAAGTCCCAATTACCCTTGGTCCACCCTGGCTGGATGGGTATTTGTTGTTTTTTTTTTGACAAAATTTGCAGAGGATCTCCTATAATCTTCCGTCTAGCGTCTGAGCCTTCTCATCCAAGATAGTCCTAAATCTTAATTTTGCCACTGGGTCTACCTGATGAAAAGTAAATCCTAAAGGGTAATGTTATGTGTATTGGAAGAGCATATATTTTAGATTATTCATTTTAAATTTCACAGCACCTCAGTATGAGGCAATAGTCCCTTTGAAATATCATCATGAATAAGACTGATATCTATTATTGATGGGTTGTACACTATGTAGCAGTACAAATGCTTTGTGTGCATTTTCTCTAATCTTTGTAAGTCTCCTGCAGGAGAGGTATCATGTTCCCATTTTACAGAGAAGGAGGCTGGAACTTGGAGAAGTGCAGGAAGTTGACCAAAGTCACATAGCTAGTAAGTAGGGAAGTCAAGATTCCTCTATCATCGATTTTCTTCTTGCTAAATTGCCTCAAAGCCTTTTCCAATATACAAAACACTGCTGTCTAAAAAGGTATAACTAGAATACATGGCCCCTGAACTCTCTGTTAACCCAGAACTAAAATCATTCCTGAAGCCAACTCTTCAGACAAAGATTAGACTCGACTATAAAGCATAAAATAATACTCATGAAGAGCGTGCTTCTTAGTTCAAGCAGATACACGAGACTAAATGGGCAGCTCCTGTCCGGAGGCAGGATGAGAAGGTAGAAAGGGACAGGAGCTGGTGGGATGGACACGGGAAACCCAGGGTAGAAAGGGAGAGTATACTGTCACATTATAGGGATTGCAACTAGTGTCACATAACAATATGTGTATAAATTTTTGTATGAGAAATTAACTTGAGCAGTAAACTTTCACCTAAAGCACAATTTAAAAAAAATAAAAAGGCATAACTAGAGAAAAAGAAATGAAATCAGAGGAATTCAGATAGGGGAGAAACCTCAGAGTGAACATCTTCGTTTTCCAAGTATATTAGATGAATCATCATAAGGCATGAATTTAGCTCAAAATTTAGGAGAACGAATGAACATCTAACATACTTGGAAAACTACTAAACTTTCAACTCTCCCTCCCACTAATCCTGAACATTTGTAACACCCTGGGTCAAGATATTCTAGATGCTTCAGCATACAACTGGAAATCTGTGCCTTCAAGCTGCTGGTTTTCGCTTTAGTTTTGTTTTGTATTCTTTGAACAACTCTTGCTGTAAGAACCGAAGGTTTTCCCTCTTCTGTCCGTATTATACAACAACATCCCACTGTCCTCTGCCGTAAATGCATTTCTCTAAATGCCAGTCAACACTCAATTATCCATGTGAGGTTTTTCATGTCAGGGTTGTCTCCTGCTAATTTTTAATCCCTAGATGAATTTTTCCTGTCACTCAGGGTGGCCTTCCTGTCAGCCCTTCCTATCTTTCCACAAAGTCAAGCTAATATTAACAATAATGCGCACAGAATCTAATTAAAGGACATGACTCATTGGCAAAAATGTATATATATATATAATATCTCCTGAGGCCAAACAACAATGATTTGGGGATTATCTGTTGTTTTGGATTTTCGGCACTACCACTCCCTCCCACTGGCACGTAGGATTGAGAGCTGGCTGCCCAACATGTTTTCAATGACTGTTTTAGAGTGAAGCTGTTAATTAGTGAAGGACTGTTGTCATAACACATGTCAAACTTGGTAGTTATCATATTTTCTTACAAGTTCTACAGCTGCTATTCTATGGTTCATTTCTCTCTAAAACTTGGGAAATAATTACTTTTGGTCAGGAGTTCAAAAGAGCAAAACCAACACTTCCAGTCCAAATGATTAGATACTGCATTAGTTATCTTGTGCTGCTATAACAGAAATACCATAAGTGGATAGCTTTAACAAACAGAAATTTATTTTCTCACAGTTTAGGAGGCTAGAAGTCCAAATTCAGGGTGCCAGCTCTAGAGAAAGGCTTTCTCTCTCTGTCAGCTCTGGAGGAAGACCCTTGTCGCTTCTGCTCCTGGAGGTCTTCACGTGGCTTGGCATCTCTCTCCCCCCACCTCTGCTTGCCTGATTTGCTCTTTTTATCTCTTGTAAGAAATTAACTCAAGAGACATCCTACACTAATCCTGCCTCATTAACATAACAGAAAACTCATTCCCAAATGGTATTCTAACCGTAGGCATAAAGGTTAGGCTTTATAGCACATATTTTGGGGGGAACAATTCAATCTATAACATTATACCCTTTGTTTTTGTTGTTGTTAGGTGCTGTCCAGTCCATTTTGACTCATAGAGACCCTATGTACAACAGAATGAGACGCTGCCCAGTCTTGCGCCATCCTCACAATCATTGCTATGTTTGAGCCTATTACTGCAGCCACTGTGTCAACCAATCTCAGTGAGGGTCTTCCTCACTTTTGCTGACCTTCTACTTTACCAAGCATGATGTCCTTCTCCAGGGACTGTACTTCTTCCAAAACAGCTTTGTTCATTCTTCTGACAGTCCATTCAATATTCAAAAAAAGTATATTCAATATTCTTCAGCAATACCATAATTCAAATGCATCCATTCCTCAGCGGTCTTCCTTTTTCATTGTCCAGCTTTCCATTGCATATAAGGAGATTGAAAATACCATGGCTTCGGTGCACCTTATTCCTCAAAGTGACATTTTTGCTTTTTAACACTTTAAAGAGGTCTTTTGCAGCAGATTTTCCCAGTGCAATACATCATTTGATTTCTTGACTGCTACTCCCATGGATGTTGATTGTGGATCCAGGTAAAAGGAAATCCTTGACAATTTCAATCTTGTCTCCTTTTATCATGATGTTGCTTATTGGTCCAGATGTGAGGATTTTTGTTTTCTTTATGTTGAAGTGCAATCCGTACTGAAGGCTGTGGTCTCTGATCTTCATTAGTAAGTGCTTCAAGTCCTCCTCACTTTCAGCAAGCAAGATTTTGTCATCAGCATATGCCAAGTTGTTAATGAGTCTTCCTCCAATACTGAGGCCAATTTGGTGGATGTTCAATCATTTCAGGAGGTAGTGTATGATCAAGAACCGATGGTACTGAAGGAAGAAGTCCAAGCTGCAAAAAACAAACCTCCAGAAATTGATGGAATATTGATTGGGATGTTTCAACAAACGGATGCAGCACTGGAGACACTCACTCATCCATCGGTGCCAAGAAATTTGGAAGACAGCTACCTGGCCAACCAACTGGAAGAGATCTATATTTGTGCCCATTCCAAAGAAAGGTGATCCAACAGAATGCAGAAATTATCAAGCAACATTGTTAATATCACATGCAAGTAAAATTTTGCTGAAGAGAATTCAAAAGGAGTTGCAGCAAAACATTGACAGGGAACTGTCAGAAATTCAAGCTGGATTCAGAAGAGCACATGGAATGAGAGACATCAATGCTGATGTCAGATGGATCTTGGCTGAAAGCAGAGAATACCAGAAAGATGTTTACCTGTGTTTTATTGACCGTGCAAAGGCATTCGACTGTGTAGCTCACAACAAATTAGAGATAATTTTGTAAAGAATGGGAATTCCAGAACACTTAATTGTGCTCATGAGGAACCTGTACATAGACCAAGAGACAGTCATTCGAACAGAACTAAAGGATAGTTCACGGTTTAAAATCAGGAAAAGTGTGTGTTAGGGTTGTATCCTTTCACCGTACTTATTCAATCTGTATGCTGAGCAAATATTTCCATAAACTGGACTATATGAAAGAGACCTTGGCATCAGGGTTGGAGGAAGACTCATTAACAACCTGTGATATTCCACCCTTTGGTCCCCAAATATTCATGTCCTTGCTATATGCAAAACACATTCACCCCATCACATCATCTCAAAAGTCTTAAATCAACTCTAAGTCCAAAATCTCATTTTCTGAATCATCTGAATCAAATATGGGTGAGACTTTAGGCATACTCCACTCTTGGGCAAAATTCTTCTTCATCTGTGAACCTGTGAGATCTAGAATACAAGTTGTCTGTCTCCAAAGTACCATGGTGGAATAGGCATAATACAGGCATTCTGGTTACAAATGGGAGAAATTGGAGGGAAAGAAAGGATAATAGGCATTAAGCAAGTCCAAAATGCAGCAGAAGAAATTACATTGGCTCTCAAGGCTTGAAATAATCCTCTGTTTTTTGGGACCATCTGGGCAATGGCCCCACCCTCCAGACTCTGAGTGTTGGCTGTGTTCTCTGGATTCTGGGTAGAGGCCCTTGGCCCTGGGCTTCAGCTCCACCTTCCCAGCCCGCTGAAATGGCAACTATGCTCCCTCGGCTTTTGGCATCTCCATTCTCCCAGTCCCTCTGAGTCGTGACCCCCACTGCTTTGCCCTGGCAAGCCTTGTTCTTCTGCCCCTTGGGCATGGCAGCCCCACCCCCTCAGCATGGGGTATTGTCTCCATCCTTTTGGCTAAACTGAATGGCAGCCCCACACTCCAGAACCAAGTTGATGAAGATCTGACTGAAACCTAGGAGACTGTGATCTACCCTTTGAGTCCCCAGAGGCTGCGGCCCCACCCTTTGAGACAGAGGCAGCTCTGCTTCCAGTGATCCTTCCAACAGTTCTGCTGATCTCTGAGCTGCTCCAGAGATGCTTCTTTTCTTTTCTTGGAGGACAACAGATGTAGCTCCTTTGGCCTGTTTCCTGCAGCTTAAATTGATAGGTTTTCTGCTGTGGTAGTTGGTTCGATCCATCAGGCACAGGCTTAATCTCTTTAATAAAAGATTGTGTAGCCACATCCTTGGTGAACATTATAGGATATGTGTCCTTAGTTTGTACAAAAGAATTTTCTGAATCTTTAAGTTTTTGTTTCATTTTGCACAGTTCATTTTAAGTCCATCTCTTTTTTCTCTCGTTTTACTCTAAGTGGCAAAGAGAAACCATGCAGCCCCTTTAAGATCTTGCTTAGAAATCTCCTTAGCTACATATCCAAGTTCATCACTTACAACTTCTATCTTCCACAAAAATATTTGAACATAATTCAGACAAGTTATTTGCCACTGCATAAAAAAGCATCACTTTTCCTCCCTTATCCAATCACGTGTCCATCGTTTTCTTTTAAAGCCTCACCAGAAGCATATTTAACGTCCACATTTCTAGCAACATTCTGTTGCTGGCACCATATGTATTCTCTAAAACAATAGGCTTTCTCTATAGCTTTCCTCACTTCCTTTGGAGCCTTCACCAGAATTTCCTTTGACCTCCTTAACTCTACCAACAGTCTTGTGGAGGCAATCTAGGCTTTTACTATTAGGCACCTTAAAATTCTTCCAGCCTCTACCCATTACCCAATTCCAAAACCACTTCCACATTTTAGGTATCTGTTAGAGCAGCACCCCACTCTCACTATCAAATTTTGTCTTAGTTATTTACTACTGCCATAACAAAGGAAGCCCTGGTGGCTCAGTGGTTTAAGTGTTGTGGTAGTTAACCAAAAGGTTGGCAGTCCAAATCCACAGCTTCTCCTTGGAAGTCCTATGGGACAGTTCTGCTCTGTCCTATAGGGTCGCTATGAGTTGGAATTGACTCAATGACAACAGGTTTTTTCAGGCTATAACAAAAATACCGTAAGTGAGTAGCTTTAACAAATAAAATTTTATTTTCTCACAGTTTAAGAGGCTAGAATTCCGAATTCAGGGTGCCATCTGTAGGGGAAGGTTTTTTCTCCCTGTAAACTCTGTAGAAGGTCCTTGTCTCCTTGTCTCTTCTGAACTTCTGCTCCTGGGCAATCTTCATGTGGTTTGCCCAGTCTCTGCTTGGCTAATCTGCTCTTTTTATCTCTTGTAAGAGATTAACTCAAAACATACCTTACACTAATCCTGCCTCATTAGCATAACAGAAAATTCATTCCCAAATGGGATTATAACCACAGGCATAGAGGTTAGGATTTACAACACATATTTTGGGGGGCCCAATTCAATCCATTACAGATACTATGCATTTTCCAGATGATAATCAACTCATGACCTGAAGGGAATTTTAGATCTTCTGAAGCTGTATCCAGCTGCTCCTTTATGAGCCCATTATGTAACTAATGGAACCAGATCCTTCAATGCCAAACTTCCCCAACCTCTCCACGAAAGAATGTACTGGTAAATACAATGTCAGCACGGAGCTAGCCAAAATTCCCCAAATTTGGGTCCTTGCACTTTCCAAGAGGAAAAACAAGTGAACTGTTCTAGCTCACAGAGAAGTTCCCATTCACCTGAGAGTGGTAAATACCCCAGTAGAACCACTGAGCAAAGATGTACCTGGCAACAGTGCCAGCAGGAAAAGGTTGTGTCCCTGTGAAATGAGAAAATAGCCCAGAGCAAGTAAAAATAAATGCCAAGTTTCTTTTACAACTCTTGTGCAGCCTTTAGACTCTCTACAAAGTTTGTTTTCTGTTCCATAGTGTTTATGTTGACTTAAAATTGCTCTTTCTCCTAAAATTTGGAGGTAAATTAATGCCCTAAGTTGATCCACAACATTTATCCTGTGGTTTTCCATACCTCCTGGAACACAACCTTATTTACCACCTAGGGGTCTGAGGACCCAAAGTCATGAAAAAGAACTCTAAAGAATCTCTTTACAATGTTGAAGTTTGGACACCAGTTTAGGCAACAGAGGAGACATCATCAGACCCCAAATGCACCTGGACATAGGTACCAGCAAGATTTTTGCTTGTTGCTTTCACTGAAGACTGCCTGGGGGACCATAGCATCCAGGATACATTTGGATCTGGTCTGAGATCCAGAAGACATTCCCAAACCACAGTTGTCTCACATCATCTGATCTGTCTTTACCAGAGAATTGTGGCATGAGGAGTTGTCCTAGGGATTATTTAGTTAATCACTCATTTTTTATAGATAATTTAAGGACCAGAGAGGTAAAGTGAGTTTCCCAAGGTAATATGATTAACTTGTAGCAGAACTAGGACCAGAACACCCACTTTGGATCACTTCAAGGGGAAAGTGGATGAAACACTCTTTCTCACCCTCAGATGCCTGATAGTTCAGGATCCTCCAACTCTTCCATTTGTCTGCTTCTTGAGGTAGAGTTGGGCCACAACCTGCCCTCTTCTCCTTCCTTTGGCCTATCCACCAATCAGGCAGGGCTTCATCAGTTTGAGGTTAGAAACATTCAGACAAACAGGGACAGGCAATTCCTTGCCTTGGCCGCAAAACTTCTCCCATTTCTCTAAGCCCTTCATACAGACATTGTTTTCAGATGACATAAGATTTTTAGGTCACATTCTAAACTTCTCTGAGTTTCTTCCACAGGTTTTACTTGTCATATAATAGCACTTCCTGCTGAGTTCTTTTTTTTTTTTTTTTTTTTAAATCCTGTCCCTTTAGAAAACTAAACTAGCCCCATGGACCCAAATGTCATCTCCAGGAAAATGTTACCCAAAGATCTACATCAAACCTGAATCCCCAGTGGCTGTCCTAGAATCACATTTATAGTCACCACCTGGATGCCTCCCTGGTGCCTCAAGCACAATGCATCTCAATCCCAGCTCTGCTGCTCAAGCCAGCTCCTCCTTCTGACTTGCTCTTTTTCTAAGTAATCACTCCTTCAGCTACCCAGGGAAAAGAAAATCAGGGCTGTGTCACATCCATTTTTTTTTTTTTTATCACCAGCAGCCAGCACCATGCCTGGCACACAGTAGGTGCTCAATAAATGTTTGTAACCAAATGAACAGGCGCATGTATATACATGCACACAAACACACAAAAAAAAAATGGGTGAGAAAAAATTTTTAGAGGCGTTGTAGCTCAATGAGTTAAAGACACTTGAAAGTTTTAACTAACAACCAATCCATCAATTTAACTGAACACCTGCTACTCTCTATTGAGCACCTACTACTGCTGCTCAGATCTACAGGAACAAGAGGAGCTGGGTAAGATGTGGTTTCTGCCTTGAAAAAATCTAGATGGGGAGAGAAAACTACACACTCAGAACAACCCTTATCAACACAAGCCATTTTGTGGTACAGACTCTAAGCACCGTAGAAGATTGGGCTTTAAGGAACAGAAAGCTTTAATAAACAGTGGAAGTAGGTTTCCTGGATGGTGTGAGAAAATGAAAAATGGACAGAGGGGAGTGGGAAGGCATTCCAAAAGAGGAAATGTAGAGAAAAGCTTAAAATGCAGAGCCAAGCATGGGTGTGAGGATGGATCAATGGGAAGGGTTCACAAGACTGAAGAAACTAGCTAAACTAGTCCATCTCAGCTCTAACCCACCCTGTTGGTGGGATTATAGGATAAACCTCAGTGGAGCACTTGATCAGCCTGTTTGGAGGACACTTGGGAAAAACTGATCATCTCAAAAAAAAAAAAAAAAAAACCAACTGATCATCTCTATAAACAAGTAAATACTTAATAGCCTCTTTGCTTCTGGAAAAAAAAAAGGAAGCCTAGCTTAACTCTCATCATATTCCTTTCTTTAAAAAAATCTGTAAAATTATCTATAAAGAAAAAATGTTGCCCAGAGGTGTCTTAGTTTCCTCAGCTAATATCAGGCATTTTGAGGTGCCAATCCGATCTTAGCCTAGCCTGAAAATATTGTCATCAAGTGTCAAGTGGCCTGATGATCTGAATGTTAAAGAGCCAACAAAGAGTGATTTTGCCAGAAAAATTAGTTTACTATCATTTGTAAAACAGAAAATAAAATAAAGGGTTTTTTTATTGTTTCTATTGCTCCATCAGCGAATCTTTAAGGAAAAAAAAGCTGATGGGCCTAATAAACTTGGAACAGGGATTTGTTTCTTTTCGAAATGTAAAAACTGTAGTATAATTTGGATGGATCTGTGGCATAGGGCTATGATATTGATAGTTCAATTGTGTATTTTGCTTGTAGGTATCTTTCCATATGACATTGAATTGAAGGACAACTTAGTCATTAAAAGCAATTACTCTTCCAATCTCTCAATTTATTATTTTGAAAAGTTTTATAAAATGTTTTATTCCCCTCACTCCTGTATCCCATAGCCACTTCCTCTTTGTTCTAACCATCATGACTTCCACTCAATTGGGTCAACCTCTGAAGAAAGCCCAGCCCAGTGAGCATTTCCAGCTTTGCATTCATTTTGAATACCTTCAGTGCAGCTTGAACTTCTCCCTTCAGTACCTTCAGTTCTTGATCTTATGCTGCCTCCTGAAATGGTTGAATGTGGACCAGTTCTTTCTGGTACAGTGACTCAATATTCCTTCCCTCTTCTTTTAGTGCTTCCTGCGTTGTTCAATATTTTGCCCATAGAATCCTTCAATATTGCAACTTGAGGCTTGAATTTTTTCTTCAGTTCTTTCAGCTTGAGAAATACCAAGTGTGTTCTACCCTTTTGGTTTTCTAACTCCAGGTTTTTGCACATGTCATTATAATACTTTACTTTGTCTTCTCTAGCTGCCCTTTGAAATCTTCTGTTCAGCTCTTTTACTTCATCATTTCTTCCTTTTGCTTTAGCTACTCTACATTTAAAACTGAGTTTCAGAGATGCTTCTGATATCCATTTTGGTCTTTCCTTTCTTTCCTGTCTTTTTAATGACCTCTTGCCTTCTTTGTGTATGATGCCCTTGATGTCATCACACAGCTCATCTGGTCTTTCAGTCATTAGTGTTCAACGCGTCAAATCTATTCTTGAGACAGTCTCTAAATTCAGGTGGGATATACTCAAGGTCGTATTTTGACTCTTGTGGACTTGTTTTAATTTTCTTCAGCTTCAACTTGAACTTGCAAAGGAGCAATTGATGGTCTGTTCCGCAGTCAGCCCTTGGCCTTGCTCTGATTGATGATATTGAGTTTCTCTATCCATCATCTCTTTCCACAGATGTAGCTGATTTGATTCCTGTGTATTCCATCCAGTGAGGTCCACGTGTATAGTTGCCTTTTGTGTTCTTGAAAAAAGGTATTTGCAATGAATAAGTCATTGTTCTTGAAAAATTCTATCATGCAATTTCTGGCATCATTTCGTCCCCAAGGTCACATTTTCCAATTATTGATCCTTCTTCATTTTCAACTTTCACATTCCAATCACCAGTTCAATGCATCTTGACTGCATGTGTGATCAATTTCCAACTGCAGACGTTGGTAAAAATCTTCAATTTTTTCATCTTAGGCATTAGGGGTTAGTGCATAAATTTGAATAAAAGTTGTGTTAACTGGTTTTCCTCGTAGGCATATAGATATTATCCTACCACTGACAGTGCTGTACTTCAGGATAGATCTTGGGAAAAAAAATTTTTTTTGACAATGAATGTGATGCTATTCCTCTTCAGTTTGTCATTCCCAGCATAGTAAACCATATGATTGTCTGATTCAAATACCAGTCCATTTCAACTTACTAATGCCTAGGATATCAATCTTTATGTGTTCCATTTCATTTTTGACAACTTCCAATTTTCCTAAATTCATACTTCGTACATTCCACATTCTGATTATTAGTGGGCGAATGCAGCTGTTTCTTCTCATTTTGAGTCATGCCAGATCAGCAAATGAAGGTCCTGAAAGCTTTACTCCATCCACGTCATTAAGGTCGACTCTACTTTAAGGAGGCAGCTCTTCCCCAAACGTATTTTGAGTGCCTTCCAACCTGAGGGGCTCATCTTCTGGCACTATACCAGACAATGTTCCATTGCTACTCATAAGGTTTTCACTGGCCAGTTTTTTAGAAGTAGATCACCAGGTCCTTCTTCCTAGTCTATCTTAGTCTAGAAGCTCCACTGAAACCTGTCCACCATGAGTAATCCTGCTGGTATTCGAAATACTGGTGACATAGCTTCCATCATCACAGTAACACACAAGCCACCACAGTACGACTGACAGACGAGTGGCAGACACTTACCAGGAATAGACCATAAACTTGGCATTACCTTTTGGGCAGAGCTGCCAGTCTTTTTCTATCTCTCTTATCACCCTATGGAGTCCCTAAATGGGGACTGAGCTGCAAACAGAAAGGTTGGAAGTTCGAGTTTACCCAGAGGTGCCTCAGAAGATAGGCTCAGAAATCTACTTTAGAAAAACCAACCATTGAAAACCCTGCAGAGCACACAGTTCTACTCTGACACACATGGGATTGCCATGAGTTGGAATTGGCTTTACGGCAACTAGTTTTATCACCCAGTGCTCTGATCCTTTCATGTTCTCATCTGACCTGAGAATGACCTAAAGCCACTGAACTCACCTCTTCTGTGGATTTCATATATAGTTGGTGCTGCAGTGCCACACCTAGATCTCCATCACAAGGATGTACATCCATGCCCTAGTTGCCCCCTTCCCTGGAGAACTGCCTTCAGATGAACGAGAGCTGCCTCATCTGCTAGGTTTTCCTCCTCCCAATCCAGCAACTGGCACAGTGGTATGAAATACTAAACCCTTGACCTCAAGATAAAACCTATTTTCTGAGGTTATTTATTCTCCAGAACTCCGTATGGCACCAGGCTGAAGCTAGCCTCCAGCTGAGAGCACATCCTTGTTTTGCTTTCTTCCTCTGGTCTTTCCTGCTTCTCTTATACCGTTTCTCCCATGAACACTTTCTCACTAAAATCGCTTGCCAAAGAATACCTATCTCAGGTTCTGCTTCCAGGGAAACCACCTTCCAGATGCCTTCCGATCAATTCCAACACATGGTGATCCGACGTACGTCTGAGGAGAACCATGCTTTCAATGGCTGATTTTTCAGAAGTAGATCACCAGGTCTTTCTTCTAAGGTGCCTCTGGGTGGACTTGAACCTCCAACCTTTTGGTTAGCAGCTGAACACGTTAACCATTTGCACCACGCAAGGACTCCAGGAACCCACCTTAAGACCCCATGTAACACAGGACACAGCAGGAATAGAATGGAATCTGGGCAGGGTTTGTATAGGTCGGGGAGGAGGCAGGAGAGACCATGAGGCTTGTAAGAGGCAGGGGATAAGGGAAACTCAGGGGCCAGATAGGGTGGGGAGGGCTGGCGCACAGGGCTGAAAGCCAGTGGCATCAGTGAGTGGAGGAGAAGACCATGAAGTCAGCAGCGTCAGAGGCACCATGTCAGCAAAGCTATTTCCTCTGTGACCTGGGCCTCCTCTGGGGGACACACCCTGCCCACTGCCTGGTAGGTGTTGTGTTGCTAGTTCCCAGCAGAACCAGACATTTCAGGGACTATTCTTGTTTGAACTTGTCCATTCTGTCACGGTAAGAGGAGGTCTCCAACTGATCCATTTGTTAATCCCCTGGATTAAGCTCACATAAAGAGTGAAAACACCACTAGGGGAGAATTCCTACAGCTTCCTGCTTGCAAACAAGATTTGCCTGCAGCTAATGGGCATGCCCAGCTCTGACAGCTACTATGAACCCTGAGTAGGGTTTGGAAAAAAAAAAGAAAAAAGCAAAGGAAAGAGAAAAAGACTGTGTGAGGGAGGAAAGAGGGAACAGACAGAAGAGAGGAGAAGAAGGGGGAATGGGTCTTTATCTCTATCCTACCACAGTCCAGGAATTGCTTTCTCTGCACTGAACATAAAACCAAAAAAACTTAACCTGTTGCCATCCAGTTGATCCTGACTCATGGCGATCCCATGTGTTACAGACTAGAACTGCTCCCTAGGGTTTTCTTGGCTGTAATCTTTATGAAAGCAGATTTCCAGGGCTTTCTTCCACAGCACTGCTAGGTGGGTTCAAACCACCAGCCTTTAGGTTAGTAGTCCAGTGAAAATCATTTCCACCATTCAGGAACACTAAATATAGATAGAAGGAGAATATTTTTGGTCTTGATGTTTTAGCACCATTAGTTGGTCAGAGAATGGAGAGGAAATGTTAAAACCAAAAAAAGCAAACCCATTGCAGTCAAATCGATTTTGACATATAGCGACCCTATAGGATGGAGTGAAAACCCTGGTGGCGTAGTGGTTAAGAGCTACAACTGCTAACCAAAAGGTCAGCAGTTCAAATCCACCAGGCACTCCTTGGAAACCCTATGGGGCAGTTCTGCTCTGTCCTTTAGGGTAGATATGAGTCAGAATCGACTCAACAGCAAGGGGTTATAGGACAGATTAGAACTGCCCCACAGGGTTTGCAGGGAGCAGCTGGTGGGTTGGAACTGCCAGACTTTTTGGTTAGCAGCCGTTGCTCTTCACCACTACACCACCAGGTCTCCATTTTTTTTAGCTCTTAATAATTTTAGCAGAAGTGATTTGAGGAAGACAGGGTAATTTTCTTGCCTTTTCTTTACTACACGGGTAATCTTTCTCCACAGCCCTGGAAATGCAAAGAAAAATCCATGGGGGAAGTATAATCACTTTATTTTAACTTTAGCTAAAACTTTAGTTAAGAGTTATCCTAGAGCATGTTGACCCAGGGTAGGGGAGCACCTTATATGCCCTGCTAAGAAGCTTGACTTCATCCATTAGGTGAGGAGGAGGCACTGAAATAAATTGAAATTTCTAATACCAGAAAAAAAAAAAGAATTATCCTAGGCTTTGCCATACATTAATGTATCTCTCCATTAACTTTTGGAAAAGGTCTCAAAATCAGGACCTAAATGCTGAGAGAGGTTCTTCACGGACTGTCTTACTCTTTTTAAGGGATGGCTGGGGTAGGGGAGTGTTAGTGAATTTTGGAGGCTACTGGAGGAAGTAGTATGTTTTGTTGTTGTTGGTTTTTGGTTTTTGGTTTTTGTTTTTCAAGTTAGACCAGATTATTTCCTTTAGATGGTTAAGATCCATTTCTTGGTTTAAACACTATTTTTCTTGAGGCTGTCTTATGAATGAACAAAACATTGTACTGGATGCTGATAGTGATATGAAGATACATGGTTACAGTTTCTATTCTCCAGGAGCTCACAGCAGAAAAGAGACTTGTAAGTGAGAGATTACACTGAGGTCTCCCTGAAGCTCTACAGTTATTCTCTGATCTGGCCCCACAGGGTTCATGGTTTTTCCATTAACATGGCAGGATAATCTAGAAACACCAGAGACGGCAAGTTCTCCAGGTGTTTGGGACTGGCACATCTAGCAATGTGGTTTGAGGGAAATCTAACTCTTCACTGCTCCAGGATGACTTGATCCATTCCCTCTGCAGTTCCTCCTACTCCAGGGAAGTATCACCACAAGAAGTGGTAAGGCCAGAGAGCTCACTTCATCCTGTGTTTCCAATAATTTCCCATTCCCAACGGTGATAATGAGAGAAACATAGACTCTGGTAATTGGAAGGGATTATAGAGTATCTAATCGAACTCTCCCTTTCTCATCTTTTAGCTCATTATTTCAATGGTTACTTGAATGTTCTTTATATAATATCCTCACTGGGGAATATTTATCTCAACATTTTCAGGAATGGGGACCACAGACTTCTCCAAAGTAGTACCAATCCATCTTTGATTGGCACCAATGTTTAAACTTTAAACTTAGGTGAAATCTATAGTGGTTCTTCATCAGTTTACTCATTATGACCAAATTTTCCTTTAAGTTATTGAACGTATTCATAACAGTTTCTTTTAAGTACTTGTCTGATAATTTCAACATACGAACACTTCATGGTCTCTATCGCTTGCTTTTTTTTCCTTGATTATGAGTCATATTTTTCTTCTTCAGATGTCTAATAAATGTTGACTATGTAGATATTGTGGAAGATAGGTTGTAGGATGTCTAAATTATATTGCCTTCCGTTAAAGTGTGCTGATTTTGTCCTGTCAGACAATTAAATTACTGGTAGATTATTTGAATCTTGCTAAAGTTTGGTTTTATTCTTTAATACAGTGTTCTGTTTTGGTTTTATATTTAGTCCTAGGGCATGGCCCTTAGTCTAGGGCACAGCTATCATTCCTTCATAAAGCAGGACCTTGACAGGATCTCACTAGAATACTCAAGGTCCTTCTCCTGTGGGTAGGCCACACACCAACCTCTCCCAGTACTGCATGGCCTGTGTTATCACCGTTCAGTTTTTATCCCCATGGCAGCCTACCTATGTCATTTCTCATAGAGTCTCAACATTCATCTGCACAGCTCAGCCCTCAGCCAAAATGAATTTGGTAAATCCACATGCAGAGTTCTGGGACAGCTTCCCCTTATCCAGTACCCTACCCAGGAAATTCCAGCTATTACTGGAGCCTGGAATTCTGTTTTTTGCTTTCTCAACTCAGCAAGACAATTTTCTGTTTGGGTAAACTGCTCCCAAGCACACATGTGTGGCTTACCTTGTGTGTTTCTCTTCTCCTAAGGATCCTAGTCCCATGTGTGTTATCCAATGCCTGAAAATAATTGCCTTATGCTATATTTTTCCAGTTTTATAGTTGTTTTCAGTGAGAAGGCAAGTCTGGTATCAGTGACTTTATAATGGTCAAAAGTGGAAGTCAATGTATTTTCTTTTAATTATTGATGTAATTTTCTGCATATCTTGTCTAGAACTGTGGCATCCCATATTGAAGGGCTAGAGACAAGTTAACATCCTGAGAGGAGATGGCAGAGCAGAAAGAAGAATCGAACCTGGGTCTTTAACTAAATTTACCCACTCTGGTGTCGCTCACCTCCAAACTCCTTGTTATATGAGATTGCAGATGTTCTTATTGCTTAAGCCACTTTTGACTAGATTTTCAGCAGCTGACACTTGCAGTAACCAGTACAAATCATCATGTCTGTCTGAGTCTTCTATTCTAGTCTTCTATCTCCTTTAGACAGTCATTTGATATGATGTTAATTCAAGTCCTCTCAAGTTTTTGTCCCAGGGATGATAGTATTCTATAAACTGAGGGTTGTGATTAACTCAAACCTCTGCACCTGAGATAAATACAGCAAGGGAGGATCTAATTATAGCAAGTTCATCCAGACAACAGAATCATAAAATGTTTTAATTGGAAGTCACTAAACTGAGAGATCATCTAGTTCAGGGTTCTCAGCCTGGGGTCTGTTGAGTCCCAAGGATGGGCTTGGGTGAAATGGTATGTAACTGTAACCCATTTATATGGGCGTTTACTAAGAATAAGATCCATGGCTTTCATTTTGTGTATGATTTTATAACCACCATCTTCAACAGTTAAAAGCCACTAACCGAGACCAAAGTTTTCATTTTCTAGTGGCGCAACGGTTAAGCACTTGGCTGTTAACCAAAAGGTCAGCAGTTGGAACCCACCGGCAGCTACACAATAGAAAATACCTGGCGATCTGCTCTTTGTAAAGATTACAGCCTAGGAAACCCTGTGGGACAGTTTTACTCTGCCATATAGGGTCGCTGTGAGTAGGAATCCACTCAAAGTCATACAACAGCAGCAACAACCAACAAAGAGAGGTTACCCACATAAACACTGTGACAGTGCCAGTCACTGCTAAAATAGAGACTTCAATCAAGAAAGCCTGCCTCTTTCTAAGTTGTATTTAGACCAATCTCACTTCCAAGTACAGTCTTTTCTTCCCTGCTTGTATGAAGGGTCGTAGATAAGAATATGGGCTCTTGAGTTGGCCTGACTCTAACACTGTCTACTTAAACTTGTACAATATGTTTGTTTCTCTAAGCCTGAGTTTCCAAATCTATAAAATGAAATTAAAGATAGCTTCCCTGTATCCGTTAGGATTCTTCATTTCAAGTAATATAAACTAACTATGGCTGATTTGGGCAGTAAGGAATTTATTGCAAGGATATTCGAGCACTCATGGATAAGGCTGCTAACTTGTTGGACTCCAGGGACAACATCCATATTGCATTTTATGTTTATAAAAATATTAGGAGAACTAGAGAACCAGACTCAGAAAAGGCAGAAAGAAGGGAATCTGGGCAACAGCCAGAACCACAGCCAAAATTATGCTGCAAAACTAGTCCTGTGGGGGCTCTGTCACTGCTGACACTGAAGCAGTGATGGAGGATTATCCATCACTTCTCCTGGCCCTGGACACTGGGTGCTGCAGCAGACACCACAGCCCCTGCAGACCTGGAAAATGGATATTGTGCTAATTCTGCCCCCATTCCCTGACAAATGAATTCTCTACTTTTCTGCTTTTTGTATCTCCAGTTATCAACTTAAAGTCTCAATCAAGTGCCTCTTTTTGCTTGAGTGTAGGTCATGGGTCTGCACCCTAGCTGCAAGGGAGTCTGGAACTACAAGTCTCTGCACTTTTTTTGGCTTCTATACTGGGATGTTCCACCAAAATTCATGTTATAGAGAATTTCTTAAATAGAGGAAAATGGTTAGAAGGCTCCCCAACAAGACTAGTATTTGGAAACAACCCTCTCAGATAAAGCTACTCCACTTCATAAGATTAGTGGGAGGATTAAATCAGATAATATATAGAGAATGGAAATAATGAGTGCTCAATTAATGATAGTTCTCATCATAATTTAGTATTATTGTAAGAATCAAATCATCTGCTCTTCACAGTATACCTGTTGTCCATGACATCTGCAGCTGAGGAAGGTGAAGTAAGTGCTAAAGTGATTTTATTTCAGAAAATGAAAAAATAAAGAGAAAATTAAGGAAACTGGGAGTAATGCCAAAAGGAATGAAGGTGAAGAAACTGATAGATAGAGGAAAAAGGAAATGAAATAGGCATTAATTACAGAATTACTGACTCCTAGGGAGTCCTGGTGGTGCAGTGGTTAAGAGCTACAACTGCTAGCTAAAAGGTCAGCAGTCTGAATCCACCAGTCACTCCCTGAAAGCCCTATGGAGCAGTTGTACTCTGTCCTACAGGGTCACAGTGAGTCAGAATCGACTCAATGGTAAGAGGTTTGGTTGTTTTTTTTTTTTTTTTTTTTTTAAGAAGTAATTAGTTATCCACAAAAAACTGCATAGACAGGAAATGGAGGTTTAGCAACAGGTTATTTAGAGCAGCTCTGGACTGTAGTGATGACTCTCCCTATCCAAGGTACCTATGCTGAAAGAACATGATAATTAAAAACAAATGGAGAGACTTGGGAAGAAACGTCCTTAGTCTTTTTTGGAACTAAACCCCTTATATCTTGCATCAGTTTACTTGTGGTGGTGTGGTGGTGCGGGTTGTCGTGTGTGTGAGAGAGAAAGAGTTTATTTTGTTTTGTTCTGTTTTGTTTTAAATTTACAGAAAAGAACTGATATTTGGATATTAACGGAATCTTTGATTTTTGTTTTCTCAGCCCCCCTCCCAACACTACATCCTTTCTCTTCTCCCACCCAAACACACACGGGCACACAAATGACAATTGGGATTGGCTGCAAAAATGGGGCCTTCCGGGGTATTCCCATTGGTCTCTTTCAAGTTTAGCTAGCTTCTAATCCCTGATGGAGGATCCTAGTTAAAACATCAAAAAAAAAAGAAAGAAAGAAAGAAAAATTCTAGGACAATGTTTCCCAAGCCTTGTAAATACGAGAACCCCTCCTACAATGGATAGACATTGTTGGTCTGTTCATCACTTCCTCTTTCTTTGGGAAATTATCTCTCCTCTCCGTGTGATTCTGGTGGGACTGTAAATCAAAGGAGTCTACCTTCCCTACCACAACAGGGGTGAGCATGTGATTCACATTGACCAATCAGATTACCTTATTTACCTTAACACGGTGGTTAGTCCAGAGGTAAACACAGGAAGTAGGACTGGCCAATCTGAACTCTCTTTTGGAGATGGACACGGCTGTTGAGATAAAGTCTCTCTTGAGTTCACAATCCTTAAGGACTATGTAATCATGTAGCAAGGACCAAGACCACCTCACCACCCCATAGACAAAGCCTGCCTGAAAATCAAGCTCAGCAAAGGCAAATAGAGCTCAGTATACCTATGAGTTACTCATAATTTCCCTTTTTGGCTTTAGCTAGTTTGAGCTGGATTTTTATGACTTGCCGTTGATAGAGTTCTTTATCGCAACAACAACAAAGGTTCAGACCCTTATGTAATGTGAGTTGAAATTTTAGTGCAGCTGGAGAAAATCATACAATGACAAAAATGACTATAAGCTCAGTAAAGATTTTTAAATAATATGGAATTTATTAATTATAATAGCACCTCGTGTCATTAGTTTAAAATATAGTAATCTATGTGAGAGAATGTTATTTATTCAAACTCTCGAGAATGCTTACAAAGCAAGTAGATTAATGGGCCCCTAGCAATAATTTTATTATCCTCCATCTAATGTCAGAAATCATTGTTTTCAAGCTCTTAGACTTACAGTACAATACTGAGAAAAAAACACTTCTAAGTTTCACCATATATTAAAGAGCTATATACCCTTTGTCCACTTTTGAAAAAAGATAGCATCAAAAGAGCCTTTTGAATTAAGCTTTTGTATCCAAAGAATCGGAGGTCAGTCTGAAGGCTCCAGAGGCACAATGTCATCACCATGAAAACACAGGATCTACCTCAGAGTGGTGAAGCTCAGAGACTTGTCTGGGAACCATACTGGGGTGACCACCAGAGGACATTGTCAACATTCATGGAGAATAGGATGTTCAACAATGCAGTGGCATGTAGACACCCAAAACAAAATCTGTTCCTGAGGCTTGAATTGGTACCAGAAGCCGTCAGTGATATATTTGCCATTCTATCAGAAAATTCCACCAAAGCTCCCTTTTCTATTAAAAGCTACTCAGAAAAAAAAAAAAAAAAAATGGTGGAAGCCTCGACGATAAAAGCTACCATTTTCTAGGAAGACCAATGTAACCCTTAAAAAAGCTGACTGGATAGTATGAAATGCACTAGCTGTTCAATTTCCTTTTTGAACTGTTTTTAAAGTTACAACAATTTTCAAAGTTATTTATATAGCTGAAGATCTCTATAAAAATTTCTACACATTTTCAATTTAACAAAGAACAGACTGCGAGACCATGCTGGGGTCAAGAGAGACTGGGAGTAAGGTGAGGGAAGTCATTATACCCTACTTCAGTTTAGCTGTGAGAAAAGGGAGTTCTACTGCCCTGGAAAAACATTGATTCTTCAAGCAAAAACGTTTGCAGAAAGTAAGAGGCCAACAAATTCAGGTCCAAGCCTTGCAGTAACTTGATCAAATGCTACCTGGGCCTTTGACATCTTTTATGGACTGAATTGTGTCCGCCAAAAATATGTGTAGGAAGCCTTACCCCTAGACCTGTGGATGTAATCCCATTTGGGATTGGGTTTTCTTTGTTATGTTAATGAGGTCATATCAGTATAGGGTGTGTCTTAAACCTAATGATTTTTGAGCTATAAAAAGAGCAGATTAGACACAGAGAGAAGCAAGCAAAATGGGGGAAAGATAGATGCCACATGAAGATCGCCAAGGAACTAGAAAAACTGAGACAGGTCTAGAAAAACTGAGACAAGGATTTTCCCTCAAAGCAGACGGAGAATGAGCTTTCCCCTAGAGCCAGCACCCTAAATTCAGACTTCTAGCCTCCTAAACTCTGAGAGAATAAATTTCTGTTCTTTAAAGCCACCCACTTGTTGTATTTCTGTTACAGCAGCACTAGATAACTAAGACAAGGTCTCAGTGGCCCGTTAGAGCTAAGAGCATTTGAAAATGGTGCTGGTCAACCATGTACCTTCACCTGAAGTCTGGGCTGTGCTTCTTTTCTGCTTCCTGGCAGCTCACCATGCCAATCTCTGACTTGAGGCATGGAGCCTGTCGTGAGATCAAATGTTCGAATTTTTAAAAACGCACGTTTGATGTGGATGAACAACTGCCTATAAAACACATTAAGCTCTTTCCCTGTAATGCATTTAATTTCACACTGACTGCCACTGTTGCCCCTGAATGGATTACAGCAGGGGGCTGCCATTGTCCCACGAAGCCACACAGGTTAAATAATACCTTGGTGTCTCGAGCTACTTCAGGACCATTTCATATGGGCTAATATATGAAATGAATACCCAGCTTTCCTGCAAGTAATTCAGTTTGGTTAAAAATAAGGACACATTGAATTGGTTTACAGTGTGAGATCGTTTACAGCACTATTTGGATTGTACGTTTGCCGACAGTAACATTTGTGCCTGCATTCTGCCATTCGCAGCAGAGGGGCATAATCACACACTTACTGCTCCTAGGCATTTGGGGCTTGGGGTCTATTTACTTAACAGCGCTGGGAATAATACTCTACTCCAGGGTCAACCACTTCAATGTGGCTTCGAGTTCAGATAATGATGCTGTGTCCTTGTCCAAGCAAGAGGAAATGCTGTAGATAAACTGCAACCCTGCCTAGCCCGCTCCGCTCCACGTGGGCCTGATTCTTCTTCAAGAGCGCTTTCAAACTTTAAGCACATTTCCAAAGTTATCCCCTCACATAGTCAGGATAATCACCTCGTTTCACGAAGCACTTGTCAGGCCATAGACACTGCAGTCAGTTGAGTCTGAGCCGGACGGGGCCAGGAGGAGGTTTCGCAGTGAAGAGGAGTTTTCTCTGTCCTTTTGGCTGCCCCTGTAACATAAATAGCCATGGATATGGAAGCACTTTTAAAGCCACCTAGCTGGGCCTCAGCTACCAAGGGTTTCACTTCAGTGTCCCCTTTGGTGTGACTTGGCCTGACATTGGAAGAGAAGACATTTTGGCATACGATTGAGGCTCTGGGCAAGCACACCTTCAGACTAACTATACAATTGTAGACAATGATTTTTAAAAAAGGTTTCAAGTGCAAGGGAGTGAAGAGGGTTCTTCTATTTCCTCTGAGTTGTTGTTTTAATAATAATAATAATAATAAAGAATAAAAAAGTTAGGGAAGTATTAAAGCTTTGCTCATCTGTTTTTTTTTTTTTCTTCCCTTGGCTTTTGAGTCTGAAAAGAATGCTAGAAGTTATCGGAGGCCTGGTTGGGAGAGAGAGTGTTAATTCTTCCATAGCTAAGCCTCTTTGTTGAAATTCCCTTTGTCTCCTGCCCCAAGTCATTAAACACTAATCCCATCACTCTTCCTAATCCGACACACTGGAGCTGGAGTTCAGTTTCCGAAACTGTCTTTGTTGCTCTCCTAATAGACAGCTCCTCTGGATTGCAGTTGGTCCGGACACATTTAGAGCCTCCCGTTTCGGCTCCCTAATGAAGTGCCCTTAATGAATCTTTTCCTCCTTCATGCAGTGAGCACGGGCATCAATTGGTTTACTGTTAAGTAGGGGAAGATGCCGAGTCATCTCAGGGGCCTTTGCAAAATATGACCGTCAAAGGCAAAACCTAGGAAACAGGCCATTGAAGGCTACAGCCACTGGAGTGCTCATTTAATTACTAGGGATTTACAAAAGAAAATCTGCCCTTTGTAGCTAACAAATGGCAAGGAACTAAGGAGAGATAGTAAAGGGCTTTTCTAACCAACGATAAAAGAGAAAACATGGTTGAGTAAAGCCATCGGGATATGTAGGGAACTCGGTCACGTTTGCTATACAGACTTACCTTACTAAATATTTGGGATGCCCGGAGATGAAACGGGCTTTTCTGTCCCACCAAGTGATGGAGACCAGAGAGTCAGTCTGATAAATTCTTCATGGACATAAAGCCACTACAATGACAATCCATTCCGCTAAGTTTAAAACAAAGTATTGTCCAAAGTATTGTTTTTCTGGAAAACAACCAGAAAAAAAAAAAAAGTGTCCAAGGTGGACCTCTTTGTCCTTCCCCCCCACCCCCTTTTCTATTTGAGTAAATTGTTCACGGTCTCAACAGCTAAAGTCAGCTTGGATCCAATATCCATTCCACACAGCAGATTTAAGTGAAAACTCTGAACAGCACTTGTTCATTTTCTGTTTTCAAAATATCTCGAGCCACTCCGTGGATAGCTCAGCATTGTTTTTTCCTTCAGTGAGAGTATTTATTATATAATAAAATCTAACGATATTTGTCAAATTAATAGGTTGCTTTGATCTTGTAAATATATACAATGAAAATTCTGTAATATCATGGACTATTGTTTTACATTAAAGAATAAGAAGAAAATCAAGTTAATGGTGAAAATTATCATTCTAATGGTCATAATTTATTTGGTATTAAATTCAAGAAATAGAAAAACAATTGACAGCAATTAATACAGCTGTGGCTGAATTATTTTGTCACAATGTCTCCATGCCGACAAAATCATGGCATCAGCTGACCCAAAAAAAAGCCTACAGGTAGTAGACACTCAATAAATATTTCTTGTCAGATTGCTTAACTGATTAATTGCACCAACTGATCTAGTCCTGCAAGATAGGCCTAGAGAAACCTCAAGATTTTAGTAAATATATAAATGACACCTAGTGTTTGTCACGAAAGCATTTAATAGATCCGGAAAATTAAGTTCACATGACACGAAAGGCTTAGTATTCCTGATTTGGCAACCCAGGACGGTCTTGTATAGATGCTGTCAGATACTGACAGCAAAGTCCTGGGCTTTGGAAATCCCAGGTTTCTCTCTTATTGCCAAGACCCCAAACCCTCTTCATTGTACATGGCAGGTGACAACTTGGCTTTATCTTTATTGAGCATTTCAGCAAAGTTGTTTCCTTTTATTTTTACCAGACCTGATAGCCAACTCCCTAATGAAAACAAATCAGATACATTTACTAACTAGATAAATCAGAACAAAGTGACTCATCTCAGAATGAAACCACAACCTTCCCCTCCCAGATGAAAACAACTACATTTAGCACTTGGGCTGCTTTTCAAATTCCAGAGCGTGTCTACTGTTGGCAATAAAAGTTACACTTGGACATTGTAAAAATGTGCTCATGTGTTCGGTGTTTCTACTTTCCTTGTAACTGACTTGCCAAGGCTTTTTCTTTGAGGAATCAAACAGCTCTTACAGGCATTGAGGAAAAATTTCCTGTATTGCACTTTAAAAAAAAAGAAAAATTAAATAGAATCAGTCAAGTTTATGGGAGACACTAAGGCAGTGTAAGGGCAACACCAGGACCAGCTGAGTGCCAGCTGTCCTAGGGAGTTCCATCCAGCCTTGAAGATCAGTATTCTCTGAAGCTGGGCTGCCCATGGTGAATTAGATCACTGCAGCTACAGCCTAGCAGAACTCTTTATTTAATCCTTCTCTTCCTTTCCAGACCCTAACTTTTTTTTTTTCATTCTCATTTTGCACGAGCAAGCTGCATGAATCTAGTTTCAAATGAAAACAACTTTAAAATGTGGAGCCAGAGTAGTGCATGGGGAAGATCTCCAGAGACGCCACACTCCAGACTTTTTGCTTCCCTCTGGTCTTCCCTTAACTACAGAGTGCGGGGGGGGGTTTGGATTAGATTATGGCTCTTATTTTCCCCCCCTAGGGAAGATATGTACTAGTAAAGCATTTTTGGTTCTTAAGATTTTCTTTTTAAGAAAAAATGCCTCACTAAGCTTTCGGCTGAGTAAGCATTGAGAGTAGTAAAGTTTTCCTTTTGTTCATTGTTAGCAACATCCAGTGAGCTATACCAGCATTCCATAGTCCAAACAGGCCAGGGACATTGCAAATTCAACAGTGGAAAGGAAGGATGGGAGCAGAATGTCATTTTTTATCAAGAGATAGGTAGCCCTTCCCCAGAATAACGTAACAGAGAATAAAACAACAAAACATTGGCCTATACCTTCCATTGTCTCAGAGACACCACGAGGGCAGGTGCCATTTACTTTATATTCTCGTCTATGTGCCTAGTGCCTGATGTAGTGCCTGACATATATTTCTGGAATAAATGAATGAATTTATCATGCTGTAGGTAGGTTGCAGCATTATCTAAAGAGAAATTTAAGATGAATACCAGAAAGAGCTAAGATAAATCTTTTCATACTTTCTGCAAAATTTCCCGTACAAATTGTGTGGAAATGAAATACTCTGCTCTTTTGCCTTTGAAACAAGGATGGTTCGAAGAAAGGGAAGTCAAATGGCTAAGACATTGCTTAAGAGATGCTTTTTTTTAGTTTGCATTGGTGAAGAGCTTGTCTTCTAACCAAAAGGTCAACAGTTCAAATCCACCAGCCACTGCTTAGAAACCCTATGGGGCAGTTCTACTCTGTCCTATAGGGTGGCTATGAGTCGGAATCTACCCGACGACAACAAGTTTTTTTTAGTGCTGCAGAAACAGAAATACCACAAATGGGTGGCTTTAAAGAACAGAAATTTATTTTCTCACAGTTTTGGAGGCTAAATGTTCAAACTGGAGTCTCAGCCATGGTGATTCCTTCTGTGGCCTCCCTCCTGGTTTCTAGTGTTTGCCAGCAATTCTTGGAGTTCCTTTGCTTGTAGACACTGTGGGTCCTCACACAGTGTCTATCTTCCTCCTGTGTCTATCTCTGTGTTTATTTTGCTCCTTTTATAACTCAGAAGTGATTAGGTTTAGGACCCACCCTACTCTGGCATGGTCTCATTAACATAACTATTGAAAAATTCCTCTTTCCAAACAAGATCACATCCACAGGTACAGGGGCCAGGAATTCAACATATATTTTGGTGAGACGCAATTCAATTTATACTGATGCTCACGTTCATTATTAATAAGAAATATGCAAAGGAAGTTTGAAGAGAGGATAATACCAATCACTGGGGAGGATGTAGGGCAATGAGTGCCCGCATACTCTGAGAGTGTAAATTGATGAGCCATCTGGAAAGCACCCTGGCAGTACTTAGGTTCTGTGGCCCAGCCCTGCCATGTATCTCTCAAAGAAATTCTCACACAGGCCCATAGGGGGCACATACCCTTCACCATGGTATAATTTGTGGTGGTGGTGAGTCAAAGGCAATCTAGAAGTCTGTCTCTAGGAGAAGATGGGTAGTAATTTTATGCAACAGGTAGAGTTAACAAATTAGAGAAAAATACACAACATGAAACCAAAATCAAACCCTTTGCCGTCGAGTCGATTCCAACTCATAGTGACCCTATAGGACAGAGTAGAACTGCCTCTTAGGGTTTCCAAGGAGCAGCTGGTGGATTCGAACTGCCAACCTTTTGATTAGCAGCCGAACTCGAGGTACTTAAAACAGTTTGTTGAATGAAATGGTAAGAAATGGAATGAGCTCTATAGCATAAATTTATATAAATAAATTAAAAATCCATTAACACACAAACAATGCTATAAGAATATATACAACTCCAAATGAATATATCAAGCACCTTAGAATCTGTATCTACTGGCATGAAAGAAATGGGAGTATCAGGAATGAAGGAAAAACATAATTATAACAAGAGAAGGATCTTTCAGAGACCAGTGATGGGAAGTGTGCCAGGAATTGATGAGAATGTTTGACTTAGCTTTCTATCCCTGGAGCACAAAAGAAAGGAATACATTTCTAAAAAAGAAAATATAACAGAGATAATTAGACTGTCATTTTTCTCCTCCCCAACAGAAATGACATCTCTTTGAGCAAATGTTAGACTTCTACAAGATTGACTTAACTGGGAATCCGTTGAAGAGCATCAGATTTCCCTTGATTTATGGAAATAATCCATAATCTTATATACATATATATATATATATATGGCAGTCGTTCAAACAGAGCAAGGTGATACTGTGAGGCTTAAAGTCAGGAAAACTATGTGTCAGGGTTGTATCTTTTCACCATACCTATTCAATCTGTAAGCTGAGCAAATAATCCGAGAAACTGGACTATATGAAGAAGAACAGGGCATCAGGATTGGAGGAAGACTCATTAACATGACATTATCAACCACATATGGGGAGACTGTAGGACCAGTTACATGAGCACCTGTGCCAATGAACACCACTTGGTTGGTTTTTAGAATCCAAGACAGGTAAAGGAGGAAATGGAGCTGAATAGGAGAAAACTGTACCTGGGAGCTTGGTTTCAATAGTGAAATGGAGACTTCAGAGGGGCAGAAGTCCTCTTAAAAAGAAAATTCACGTTTTGTAAACAGTGAGAAAATTCAAAAGTAATCAATCTGGCAAACATCTCATTTTAAATCAGCCTCTTGGTAAGATAAGTTCTACAACCTTTCTGTAAGGCAGTATGGTGATCTGCATCCAAGGTCTTGGAAAGTTTCATAGCAATTCTACTCTCAGGATACATAAGCAGGGGAGTTTGGTGTCTCAGAACATGGAAAATGGGGACTACCAAACACAAATTTAAGTCTATGCATTTACCTGTCAGCCTTAAATTTTTGTCTATAAAATGAGAGTAGTAAAGATAAGCATCTCATAGGTTAGGAGATTAAATAAAATAAAGCATGTAAAGCCTTTAGTACAGGAGCTGGCACATCATACAGGCTCAGAAATGGTCCTAAGGACATCATCATCATGGATGTGTGCAAAGATTGGTCTCCAAGAATGTACACCAGAGATTTGTTACCACTCACTAAATATTGTGTAAAATCTCACAATGCCTTAAAATAGGAAATTGGTTAAGTAAACAACGGCAAATTTATATGCATCCCTGGAAAGATGCAGAAAATATTTTAATAACATGGAAAAATGTTTACTGTGCATTAAGTTTTAAAAAATGATTACACAGCAACATGTAAAGTATGATCCATATGTATAAATAAACGTGTGTGAATTTATGCATAGAACACTGACTTGAAGGAGAAACCAAACCCATTGCCGTCGAGTCGATTCCAACTCATAGTGACCCTGTAAGACAGAGTAGAACTGCCCCATAGGGTTTCCAAGGAGCGACTGGTAGGTTTGAACCACCTACCTTTTGGTTAGCAGCCATGGTCTTAACCACTGCGCCACCAGGGCTCCCAAAAATACTGACAACAATAATCTCAGAATAGAGGGAGAGCCGGTTTCAGTTTATTTTTTCTTCTATGGATAAGTGCGTTCTAAATTTTCACCAATGAACATGTATTACTTGAGAAAAATTGCATTTTTTAAATTCTAGAACATACTTATATGTTTCTTTCCCTCTTTGTATGAAAAAAAAAACTTTCAAATGTATAGAAAAGTGAGAAAACAGTATAAGGACCACCCCTTTCCCATCAGCTAGATTTAATAGCTGTTTACATTTTGCCATTTTGCGTCACCTATTTTTTTGAAGCTTGCATTTATTTTAAAATAGATCATAATTATGAAATCCCATGCCTAATAAGTTTCCAGATGCATCTCTAAAAATAAGGCTATTGTCCTATGGAGGCATACCTAATCATATTTTATGTTTAATAAAATATGGCTACAGTCGTCTATTCTTTGGTGAACATAATTTATTTTCAAATTAATTCTATGATTCTAAATTTTCAAATGTTATGAGTCAAGGTGTCAGAAAATGTCAGTTTTTAGACTAGGCTATATATAGACTGAGTCCCTGGGTGACGTAAACGGTTAAGCAGTGGACTACCAATTGCAAGGTTGGCGGTTCCAGCCCACCCAGAGGTTTCTCAGAAGAGAGCCCTGGCAATCTGCTTCTGAAAGGTCAGAGTGTTAAAAACCTTACAGAGCAGCTCTGCTCTGCACGCATGGGGTCGCCGAGACTTGATGGCAACTAACTACGACGTGCATGCACTTGCTATGTATCTGAGGTCTATGGGCCCCCCTGTTAATATTTGTAAAATAAAAGAGTTGAGATAAATGACACTTTCTAGTTTTAAAAATCATATTTTCTTTGGTGACAAGGAGAGGAACAAGCGAATTTCGAAACTATAGACATTTGAGTGGGAGCATCACCAAGAAGCTAGCATGCTGATGAAAACTTGAAATGTGGGAATTTGAGGCAAAAGGTACTAATAGATTGTTCTAATCTGTCCAATAAGTACACACACTTGTGACATTTTGTTTAACTAAACAAACAAAAAAGTCTGCCCTCCATCTCTTTGACTTGAGTTTCTGCATTTTCATTTTTCCCAGTCTTTGCATAGTTCCTTGGTTCTTTCATCCTTGTAATTATTTTTTCCTATAGCAGGGCACTCTGGGAGACCTTTGCCAAAGACACATCCAAGGAGCTCTCTGACATTCAGGGCAATCTACAGGAATGCTGGGCCAGGGCGCCTCTCTCTGCATTTACATCACAAAGCCCAGCCCTTCTGCACATCCTTTCTCTGTGAGAAACTCTTTGAAAACATGAGATTCAGACCGAGCTGGAGCATCCTTGACTGAAGTCCTGGCTCTTGTGTACCCTCAAGTACGACACCAATCTCAATTCCTCAGTTTTCCTACATCCAAAATAGATCTAACCTCCTCTCTTCGAGGAGCATGGCAAGAACTCATTGTCTCATGCTTATTTCCTATATTTTATTCATTGTTTAACAAATGATAGTTTCAACTCCAGCTTGGGTACTGATGATAATAAACTCGTACTGGACACAGGCCACCTGTGTATATGTACACAACTGCCGTCTACCTCAGGGCAGGCTTGCTCCCAAGCTCTGTATTTAAGGAAGAACGCTGAGACAGCGGCAGACCTGAGTTCTCACTTCTCTGCTTTCAACTGCTTCATGAACAAATCTCTGGACTTCCTGGGAACTCAGTTTCCTTTTTGTAGAACAGTGCCCTGAACCTGATTATTTCTAAAATTCCTTTCAAATGCACAACTTAATGTTTCTAAGCGCATTTTTTTCCTTTTTTAGGAAAAATGGTATTAAAGGTCTTTTCTAAAAGAATATATGGAGAATACCCCTTCACCAAATTTCCCTCTTGAGAGGCAACTACTTCACTAGCTCTTCGTTTGCATTTCCAAATACAGTCTATCCATTGAAGAATACAAATGCGCCAAGATCTCCAGGTGGACTTCTAAGAATTTATTCTACGGATAGGCTTGAACATGTGTGTGAAAATAGATAATATGTATATATACATATATATATGTATACTTGTTGCAATGTGGTGAATACTAACAACAATTGGAACAACCTGAATGTTTGTTAAGTATGTTGTGATGTGTTCATAGAAAGGCCATTAAAAAGAATGAGGTAAACTTATACAGACCTGAATTAGTGAGGAGCCTTATGTTACAAATATCAAAAAATCTGCTGCAAAGCGCTTTAAATGATAAAGGAGACTTACTGGGCCACATAAGTGGGGAATCCTCAAGGACTCAGTTTCTTCTCATTTCTCTGCTCTGCTGCCCTCAGGGATGTTAGCTTATCCAAGCCTGGTTCCCTCGTGGTCAGGGGAGAGTTACAAGCATAATTAGGGCTATATGTCTCTTGCTTTGCTCTAGGGGAAGGGAGACCACTTCTGCTCCAGCATTCCAAGCAGGAATCCTGAAGTTCACCCTGACTAGACAAGCTTAGATCACACGCAGGAGAATGGAAAGTACTGACTAGCTTTGGTCAGTTGGCCGGGGTGGTGTGCTTCCCCCAAAGCTTTGTAGCAAAGCCACACCCGATAATAACCAAACCCACTGCCGTTGAGTCGATTCCGACTCATAATGACCCTATAGGACGGAGTAGAACTGCCTCACAGGATTTCCAAGGCTGTAATCCTTACAGGAGTAGAGTGCCACAAATTTTTCCCATGTTAGCAACTGAGCAGGGACATCTAAATAAAAAATAAAAACCTGAGTGCTTCAGGAAAACAGGTGGAGACAGTGGACAACAAGTAGGCAGCTATCAAATGTCCATTACAGTATATAAAAAAAAAAAAAACGCTTGCCATTGAGTCGATTCCAACTCACAGCAACCTTATAGGACAGAGTAGAACTGCCCCCATAGCGTTTCTAAGGAGCGTCTGGTGGATTTGAACTGCCGACCTTTTGGTTAGCAGCTGAGCTGTTAACCACTGTGCTACCAGGGCTAGTATAGGCGTGTGAAATTATCTCTTAAGATACTTTGTTAAATGCAAAAGACAAGGTACAGAGACGTGAGTACAACACACCGCCATTTGTGTAAAAATGAAGGCTTAGCTATGCATGCTGTTGTTGCTGTTAGCTGCCATTAAATCAGTTCCGACCCATGGTGACCCCATGTGTGCAGAGCAGAACTGTGCTCCATAGGGCTTTCAAGGCTGTGACCTTTCAGATGCAGATCACCAGGCCTTACTTCTGAGGCACCTCTAGGTAGACTTAAACTTCCAACCTTTCAGTTAGTAGCTGAGCATTTAACCACTGGTGCCACTCAAACCAAAAACCAAACCCAATGCCATCGAGTCAATTCAGACTCATAGCGATCCTACAGGACAGACTAGAACTGCCCCATAGGGTTTCCAAGGCTGTAATCTTTACGGAAGCAGACTGCCACATCTTTCTTCCACGAGGTGGCTGGGGAGTTCAAACCACTGACCTTTCTGTTAGTAGCCGAGTGCTTTAAACACTTTGCCACCAGGACTCCTTTTATGCCACACAGGGGCTCCATTATATATGCATAGACTACTTCTAAAAATAATTTTAACCTCATACACACATTCATTTATATACATAGATAAGATCATGTAAGTACCCACAGGAAAAACTTTATAAAAAGAAACCAAAGTTCTAGGGATAGGCCATATGTTGAATATTTTTGAACACTGGCTTGGAGCAGAGGATCCTGAAACAGCATTAGCAATACATCAACCACCCCTCCACTGGTTTCATCTTCCCACTCTTTGGTGTACTGTTCTTCACGGTTCTCAGGGAATGAAGGGTATTCAGCAGAAGAAAACAAACTAACCCATCGTGCAAATGACAAGGTAATAGATAATACATGTGTGTTTGCACAAATCGATTTACAAATGTCACTTATCCTGAAAGAGTTTTTAAACAATTCCGGAGAGCTAGTTACTGGAACTCCACAAGTGACATAAATCCACGAGTATTTCTTTCATACTGAGTCTCAGAATCACCTAGGGCTGCTCCGTCAGTCACTCACTCAAAACTGCAAGGAATCCTTGACAATTTCTGATAGTTTCTTGAATGCCTGCTTCTCAGTATTATACACTCACAGACTCAGGTGATTGGTATAAACTGAGTTTTAGTAAACAGAAGAATCGGAAAAACATCTGTTGCAGGGGTGCCGTCTCCCGGGAAGGATAAGAGAAAGGTACATAGTCAAGCTGCAGAACTACAGAGCAAGAAACCACCCAAAAAACTAAAACAAAAACCCAAAACCGCTGTCATGGAGTCAATTTCGATTCATAGCGACCCTGTAGGACAGAGTAGAACTATCCCATAGGGTTTCCGAGGCTGTAAATCTTTATAGAAGCAGAGTTTACAGAGGGGGAGCGGGCTGGTGGGTTCGAACCACCTACGTTTTGGTTAGCAGCTGAGCGCACTTAACCAGGCACCACTAGGGCCCTTTAAGGAGGCAACAACGGCCTCAAAAACCCAGCAAGAAGTACCGGCACTACTTTTGCAAAAAATAAAATGTGTGTGTGTGTGTGTGTGTGTGTGTGTGTGTGTGTGTGTGCGCACGCGCACGCATAAAGCGCAAGATACAAGAATTTATTTTCACGATAAAGAGTTTCAAATGTTTTCATAAGTGAAAAACGTATCGATAAAGAGAACTGGAGTTAAAAACACAGAGTGGTCAAAGAAATGGTTCCCTTTGACATACAGAAGATTTCACCTGGAAATGAGTATGTATTCACTTATTCTTTCAACACACCTGTAATTTAATGCTTGCTATGAATCCGTGGGTGGTGCAAACAGTTAAGTGCTCCACTGCTAACTGAAAGGTCGGCAGTTCAAGTTCACCCAGAGGCACCTCAGAAGAAAAGCCTGGCAATCTACTACCAAAAAATCAGCCACTGAAAACCCAATGGAGCACAGTTCTCATGTGGTCACCATGAGTCAGAGTCAGCTCCATGGCAACTGTTCTTTATTATTATTTTATGTAAAAGATACTGGGCTGGGAGATCTAATGAAGCAGATACAGTAACCACATGGGTAACAGTAGAAAAAAATATATTTGGAGAGTGGGTAATTATGAAATATGGGCCAGATAAGAGGGAAAAGTTATAAATATTTATGAGTGCCAAGCCTTATAGGAGAAAAAATATTACAGCGGGGTAACAGTCGCCCACACAATATTAATCCGTCAGACAATAAACGTAAAGGAGGTAAAATGATATACTGATTAAACCTGCCAGCTCTGGGGTCATAGGGCCTGGCGCAATGCCCAATGAGTCACTGACCAGCTTTGTTAACTAGTGAGGTTACTTAACCTCTCTGTTCCTTCGTCTGCATAAGATAATAGAATTGGAGTGATTAGAATGGTTTCTAGCATTTAATAAGCGCTCTGCACGAGTTAGCTATTATTATTATTGAGCCTCTGTTTAACATTATGTTTTCTAGACTGTTATACTATGCAAAGAGCAGGATGGGTCATTGACAGGCTTACCACTAATGGTTATTTTTTAAAGGCGGTGGAGGAATAAGGAAGATTACTAAGATGTTACCTGTTCACATTAAAATTGTGTTTACATATCTTTATTCATTAGCAGCCCAGCATTTTACCTCTTTGACATTGCCCTGACCTCTTAATTTTGACTCTGTGGCATTTTAATGAACTATTTATTTGGCAAAATAGTTATTTATAATTTAACTACTCATTTGATTTGTTCCTTCCATAATGTTGTCTTTAACAGGTTGAGTGATTTTAATCTTTTGTTTCTCTTCATCTTCAGGCATAACCCAAACTATTTTTATGACATCCACTTTAAAGGACAATAGAGTTCTTTTGGAGGGCTTTCTTCGTAGGAGTGATGGGATAGGGAGAGAAGGAAAGAAAACTTTGGAAGCAATTAATCATAAATTGTCTATAAGTCAAGGTATTTACTGTCTGGAAGGTTGATTTTAAATTTCTTCTCTTCAATACCCTTCTTTTATGAAACTTGTCATAACACGATGCCCTAGAATCTCCCTACAGTTCAGTTTGGAAGGTAAAGGATGCAAGATCTTTATTGATGAGACATTGTCACTTGTAAAGCACTGGTTCCCAGATGGATGATACTAAAGCTCCAGAGCAAATCTTCAGTCCTAGCAACAGAAAGCCTGAGGAAAAGAGGAGAACCAGGAAGAAACTGTGAGACATAGGAAATAAAGTGATGTATGACTCATTCCAGCTGCCCTGTGAATGACTGATGCCAACCTTGGAAGAAAAGTGGCTGGGTTAGAAAGACAACTTTTCTCTGTCAACCTGAGACTACACATAAAGAAATGTGAGGTGACTCATGATCATTTTTAACATTGATTAAGCTCTCAGTGTGGCATGTACATATAGCACCCTGAAATGTACCATTTAAGAAAACAGTGGTAAACACTATACAAAAAACAGGGGCCAGGGTTGTGTGGTAATGAGAAAGGTCCCCACACACACAATCAGACACACAAATTATTGGCTCTGTATTGGCTCCTCGATACTTTATTATTATTATTATTTATTTATTTATTTTGCTGCTGTATTTGCTTCTTAGCTTCCCCTGTATATCTCTCAGCACACACATGCACACAGACAGAGACAAACAGCTAGATCATCTGGATCCATTTAGGGACTGAATTTCCTAAGTGCCGATGAGATAAACAGACCCTATAATATAGTTGTCACCTGAACAAACCAATGTTTGATCAATGGTCCATTTGCTAGGTGGAGTGTGAACCTTGCCTGAGAGCTGAAATGACAGATATTAGTAAATTATTATCATCAGCTCTCATCAGACAGTTTGTTCATGGTCCTGCGTGGAGTGAATTATGAATTAGCAATCTATATGTAGCTATAAATGGTACCACAGCATGACCAGATCATTGAACAATTGATTCAGCTGCTCCATGTTTTCTGGACAGATCAAACCTCTCTTCCAGAACTGTTGAACCTGCAGTGGCATCTCTGCTCTAGAAGCTGTTAGCGCTGAGGCCAGTACCAGTGGTCTTCAATCATTTTCATTTATATAAACTTATCAGCTAAAAAAAGAGCATGCTAGGTAATTTGTTCATTAAAAATCATATATTATAAAACATTTAAAATAAGAATTCAGAAGGGATGAACTAGGATGAAATAAATAGTATCTTATTTGTTAACAATGCCAAAAACCTTTTTGCTCTCACTTAAAATATTTATGTGTACAGTTTGCCATTGAATATTTCTCATTAATTTTCAAAACCTTGATTTTATTTTAATGTGTTTGGCTTTATTGTCTGTCAAAACTAGAAAAGATTCTTTGCAACAACATGTAAATTTGAGTGAAGAAGCACATTGTTGGTTTCACTTACCACAGCACTGTGTTTATCCCTAGTTTTTAATCACACCCTCCAATTATCGAAGAGTTTTGTTGAAACTCAGCAAGTAGGTTTTCTTTTCCCTATTACAAATGAATCAGAAGGTATGGCATATTCATAGTCTTGACACACTGGTTCAAACCTCACTGAAATTCTTTATTTGAAAGATTTTTAAACAGGTGGAAAAGTTCTAGTTTCCAAGTTTTTAAACTGTAGAGATACAATGGGTTTAATAGGACGCATACATGATTTTCAGGACTAGAAATCACATAATGTTGCAAATATTTCCAAACAGCCATTTTCAAATGTTCTCTTCAATGATCTGAGTTTCTTTCAAAAGACAGTTTCTTTTCTCTTGGTGTTAAATCATCATTAGCTTAAGGGAAGGTTCATAGTGGATGTAAATATGTATTTCAAGTAGTCTTCTTGATCGTTTTTATTTTTATTTATTTATTGCTAACTTCTGATCAGATCCGATCAGCTCATTACTGCTTTTATCTTGTAATAAGACTAATAAAGAGTGTATTGAAGGAGCAGGAGAAGGCCAGCTCTGTCAGATGTGTGTTGCTCATTTGTTTGTGCAGTATTCATACAGTATTTTCTTCAGTTTATAGTTTCCTCACTGGAATCTTTTTAAGGCATTGTCCATTTAGCGAGAATTAATTTAAGCTGATATTATCGACTATAATTGCCACTTAGGACAGCACAGGTAAACTGTACTATGTCTCTAAATGCTGAATGAACAAATAAGGGCTCCATGAATGACCCAGAGGGCTGGGAAACTTCCATTCTTCCTTCCGTATACTTACCACATGAAACTGTGGTAATAAATGAATGAAGCCACCTGCGTGGGTCCATATATTAAATATGGTAAAACTTGCAAAAGCCGGAACCTGTGTAAGGCGGAACCCTGTCAGAGACCAAAAACAAACCAGCCACACTCATTGCCATAGCGACCCCATAGGACAGAGTAGAACTGCCCCATAGGGTTCCAAGGAGCAGCTGGTGGACTCAAACTGCAGCTGTAGCTCTTAACCACAGTGCCACCAGGGCTCCTTCTGTCAGAAAAGGAAAACTCAAATATTTCCCACTAATACGAGCAGTAGAAGAGAGGTAAGAGTGTACCCTGTCTAAGGCAGAAAACTTCTGAGATCCTGAAAAACAGTCCCATTGAGTTCATCTCTCACAGGTTTCACTGTCCTATTAAAATTGAATTTATTTCTTATTTTTATTAAAAATACTTGTAAGTGGTTATACTTTCTTCCTACACCTACCTCACTGGATCATCTTAGCTGTGTGCTTTGGGGACTACTGGTCTACCTGATTCATTTGACTTCAGGGCCTTTGCACATGCTATTCTCGGCATGAGCTGCTCTGCTTTCCTCACCTCTTTCACCAGTTGACTACTACTCATCCTTCAGGTTTAACCTCCAACACTGTTACCTCATGAAGCCCTTCCCAGACACACCCTGTTCTCTCAGATTAGGTCAGGCTTCTCTGTTACAAGATCTCATGAAATCCTATTGTTTTCCTTCACAGCCCTTCACAGCACATAGTTGCAGATTGACCTGCATGATGAATAATGGCCTCTCTGCTCTGTAAAATCTGTAAGCTCCATTAGAGTAGGGGCCAAATCAATTTTCTGTTGTATCGCCAGCCCCTAACATAATGCTTCCCAAATATTCAGCACCCAGTGAAAATTTGTAGAATAAATAAATAATTAACAGATTGTGAACCTGGGATTTATTCATATACAGACATCATAGATTATCAAGTTTCACCTGCTTCTGTTATAGACAGGAAAATTACAATATAAGAGGGCTAGGTGGCATGACCAAGTTACACCATTAGTTATAACAGGTGCAGGAAGAAAACCTGAGGCTCCTGATCCCTAAGGGCAGAACATTTGCGATGCACCCCAGGAGATGCCAAAGAAAAGTCAGTGTTCATATAGTCAGGCTTCCTGAGACCAAAAACTCTCTTGAAAGGGCATAAAAATAAATTCATGAAAATAAAGATTTTAAAACAATAAGACCAGAGAACCCAGTAGAAAAGCATAAAGACCATAAATTGAAAATTCATGGAAAAAGAAATATAAATGACCAAATAACATGGGAAAGCACATATATAATTTAAATTTAGAAGATGTTCTTTTCCTCTACCATAGAACTAAAGCTTAGAAAAAATTATCATATGCAGAGTTGGCAAGAATGTGAAGAAAGGAGTCCTCTCAGAAACTCATTGTGATAGTATAAGCTGGTCCAACTTTTTTGAGCCAATATCAGCTGCTAACTGAAAGGTCAGTGGTTGAAACCCACCAGCCGCTCCACAGAAGAAAGATGTGATAGTCTGCTTCCGTGACGAGTGCCGCTTTGGGAACCCTGTGGGGCAGTTCTAATCTGCCTTACAGGGTTGCTAAGAGTCTGAACTGACTCAACGGCAATGGGTTTGTTTTGGTTTTGGTTTGTAGCAATATTTATTAAAATTTTAAATGTGTGTGCCCTATGACCTAACACTCTTAGGAACTAAACATACAGATATACTTGAACAGGTGTGCAAAAATACATTATGAGGTAGTCATTGTTGTAATGTTCACTACTGTGAAAATTAGGACACAACCAATATACACCAATATGAAGATCATTAAATAAACCACGGATCAACTAAACTATGGAAAAAATAATGCAGCCATTAATATAAAGCAATAGATCTACTGGTATTGATGTGGAAAACTAAGTTATATGGCTAAGTATTTAAAAATGTATCATATGATCCCATTTGTGTTTTATTTAGTTTGAAATAAACACTAAACTTTTATTAATGATTACCTCTGGGGAAGGAAGTAGTATAGGAGGATAGAATGGGGTGACTTCCACTTTTTATTGCATATGTCTCAGGACTGTTTCCATTTTTTATAAGCATATATTCCCGTCGTAATTTAATTTCCTGGCAAATCATTTGTTGCTGTTATTTAGAGTTTCCAAGTGAAGAAGGGAAAGAGTGTTCTCACTCTCTGATCCTGGCGCGCATGTAAAACCTTGACAGACTGTGTCACCCCTGCCCATACTGGGTGCAGCTGGAGGACAGTGTGGGATAGTTTCTGCACCTTGTCATCAAGCATACCAAGACAGTCAGGTACACTGATGGTAGAAGGACGCTTGTTACACACCCCGAAGCTTCCTTCAACTGGGTCTGGACAGAATATGCATATGCACTGCAGACACAGGCAAAGTCTCTGTGCTGCCATACTCAGAAGATAAGTGCATTTTTCCCAGCTTTTCAACTCCCTTTCCACCCAGTGGAAAAGGCAGATCAAATTAGGGGGAACATGTATCAGGGAGTTCTTAAGGAGAAATGGAGAGCTCTAACTATTATTACCACCACCCATCTGTCAGTCTGTCATTCTACAGTGGCTTGCATGTTTCTATGATGCTGGAAGCAATGCCACCAGCTTTTCAAATACCAGCCGGGTCATCCATGGTGGACAGATTTCAGCAGAACTCACAGACTAAGACAGAGTAGAAAGAAAGGTCTGGTGATCTACTTCCAAAAATCAGTCAATGCAAACTTATGGGTCACAACAACTTGCTTGCTTTGGACGTGTCATCAGGAGAGATCAATCACTAGAGGAGGACATCATATTTGGTGAAGCAGAGGGTCAGCAAGGGTGAGGGAGACCCTTAGTGAGATGGACTGGCACAATAGCCTCAATGATGGACTCAAACTTGCTGGTGATCATGAGGATGAAGCAGGACCAGGTGACTTTTTGTTCTGTTCTACATAAGGTCACCATAAACCAGAGTTCACCTGACGGCAGCTATTTATTAGTAAATCAATGTACTGAAACCCTGAGTGGTTTCAAAGTTAGTACAAGAACCTTACATTCCTTAAAACCGTGGTCCTTCCCTTCTCTTCACCCAGAAAACCCTGCCTACACTTCAATATCCAACTCTGATTCCACTGACTCTAAACCTTTCCTGATCACTTCAGCCTAAAGTAACTTTGTTGTTGTTGGCAGGTGTCATTGAGTCGGTTCCAACTAATAGCAACCCTATGTACAGCAGAGATAAACACTGCCCGGTCCTGCACCACCCTCACAATCGCTGGTATGCTCAAGCCCTTGTTGCAGCCACTGCGTCAATCCATCCCGTTGAGGGTCTTCCTCTTTTTCAGTGACCCTCTACGTTACCAAGCATGTTGTCCTTCAGCCAGAAGCATTTATTCAGTTAAACGGTCAAGCTATTGCCTTGTGACATCCTCTCTTGCTTGATTCAGTTATGTAAATCTTGGCGTGTTGTCTAACTCTATGCTTGTCTTCTGAACTTTACGTTAATTTTCTAGACTGGGCACAGTCCTTGTGTTAAACTGCCTTCTAAGACCTACATACAACCTTACCACTACAGACATTCAATAAATACTTGCAGATTTGTAAAACTAAGAACAAGAATGCTAAGAAGGCCAAGAGTTTTATTTTTTTTGTTTGGTAATTTATTTGTGTTTCTCCCTCCTCTTCCAGAATTTAATTTTTAATGTTCATGGAAAGGAATTTGACATTTCAAACTAATAATAAAATTGATACAGTTGAATATTTATTTACAAACCCAAGAATAACGAAAAAAGCCTATAGTAGCCAAAGTGCAAGTTTACAAAGACAAAAAAAAAAAAAAATGGGTTTCAGTTAAGGAATGATGTTCACATTACACATCCAATAAAATGTCTTCAACAAATGAGGTAAAAACTTAAAAAGATAACTAATTTTGTCAAATAGATATAGGTGTGGTGTGTGTGTGTTTTAAATTAAAAAATGAAATCCAAGGCTCCTTTGCTAATGAAGCCAGTTCTTTCATCTTTTAAAATGACAGTTAAAGTCAGAACTGAGTATGAGGGGAAAAGGAGATTTAAGATCTCCCGTCAGACATTAACAAACACTACTCCACATTCTAAAACTATTAAACATAATTTGGTATAATTGCCAATCTTTCCTGAGCAAAGGCCTATAACTCAGTTGTTTTAACTGCTAAACTCTTTTCACAAAGACAGCCATCACCTCAGTCTGTGGCTCGAGGTTGATGCCTTCAGAGAGGCACCATCATGAAATATATTCTTGGCCCTATATGTTAATAAAGAATTTTTATTTTCTCAGACTCATATTAGAAGTAGAACAGAAACACAGAGCTGTTGAGACAAAAGATATTTTCTATGACTCTTGCTGTAGTGAAGAAAATTCATGTGAGGAGAATGAAGACAATTGTTTTTCTTCCCTCGCAGCCAAATTCCATCCTAAGTCTGTCAAATCTTGAAATTTCAAGGACCTAATTTCACTCTGAAGACATATGCTTTCTTACGGTGACTTTCTGTCCAGCTTGTCTCATATGTCTAATTTAGAACTTAACCCCTCAAGGCAGATGCCATGTATTTTACAGTGTTTTCTTTAGAGCAATATTATGCTGACGAGTTCAGTAAATCTAAAATAGCAGTACATCTTCCCTTGTCGTCTTCTAACTCATGTTTGCCTACTCTGGCTTCTTATTTCAATGTGTGTGGTTCACTGCCCTTTCACTGAACGATTGGAGTGGGTAAGAATTTTCTAAGTCAAGTTCTGATTACTCATTTGGGATCTATTCCCTAGTATACAGCGAGGGAGGGAGGGAGGGAGGGAGGGAGAAAGGAAAGGAGGGAGAAAGGAAGGAAGGAGGGAAGGAGGGAAGGAAGGAAGGAGGGAAGGAGGGAAGGAAGGAAGGCAGGAAGGAAGGCAGGCAGGAAGAGAGGGAGGGAGGGAGGGAGGAAGGGAGAGGGAGGGAAAGAAAATAGAAACGGTCATGTTGACTGAATAGAATAAAACTAATGATAGACTTTGTTTCTTAATTGAGCCAATATAGCCTGTTGAAGGCCACCAATGCTTGAAAACAATGTATCCAAATCTTTACAACTTCTGATATATTTATAAACTATTCATTTCTTACCTCCTTACCTCATTTGTCAAAAAAAAAAAAAAATCAGTGAGTTAAGGCACTCCAATGCTGAATGATTTTTTTTTTCAAAATGTTTGGTTGAAATTTTTTTTTAATTGTACTTTAGATGAAGGTTTACAGAACAAACTAGCTTCTCATTAAATAGGTAGTACACATATTGTTTTATGACGTTGGTTAACAATCCCATGACATGTCAATACTCTCCCTTCTCCACCTTGGGTTCCCTATTACCAGCTTTCCTGTCCCCTCCTGCCTTCTAGTCCTTTCCCCTGGGCTGGTGTGCCCCTTTAGTCTTGGTTTGTCCTATTGGTTGAAATATTTTTTTAAAAGTTGTTTTTCCCTTTACCTACTGAGAAGTATCAAAATAAATCAGAAAAAGTAAATGCAGGAAATCTTTCTAGGTTACTAGAAGGCTCTCCCTGGTCATACAAACTTGTTCACAGATATTTCTTAGGCATTGCCTGTGAACCTTCACAGCGGAAGATGCTAGTCCTGTGCCGACAGTACTGCATACAATGAGTCATTGAATAAATTATTACCATCCACAGAGGCTTCCTCTTTGGATAATTAGCAATTTCAATCTAAGAAAGATACTGTAAAGTACACTTCAGCTTCAATGTCAATATACAAAACACTGGGTAAGTAGCTAAATTAGACTGCTTTAAATACTATCTCGAACTTTTATTTTCAATGATGTGCTCTTAGACATTTCTAAGACTATAGTACATACAACCCTTTTGAGCACAGAGTAGCAAACTGAGATTTAATAACACAGAAAAGGGATTTCACTATAGTTTTAGAAATCATTTGCCAAATAAAAGATTTCAAAATAGATTATTATGAAATATAAAAGTCATTATTATGTACATAAATAAATAGTGTGTAGAAATTATGTCCCATTCTCACAGGTTCTACCTATTTTATGGTTTTGTGTGTGCACTTAAAAGAATAAGAGACATTTCTTATGGTCACTAATTTGATTGTATTTCTGTCTATGAATTAAGTTGATGGGTGTATTTCACTTGGGTGTATTTCAGAGCTCTAAAGTTGAAATACAGGTTTTCTGACCTCTGTAGTTATCCCTACTTTGCAGCTTTAAAAGACCTATAGAAATGTAACACTAGGCAGAAGATTCCTCGAGACTTGCATTCTTGCTGCTTTGTGACTGAGACCTCACCTCAAACAAGAATATAATGAAATGTTTTGCAAGTTCATATCTCAAAAAGATTTCTTATTATCACAAGCAATAGTACAAGCAAACAATTGTATGTAAATTATCTTAATTGTTATTTCATAACTACAAACGAAAAAATGCTACATATATGTTATTTGCCCCAGATTTGTTGTCAAGCAGGAAAAAAAAAATCCCTTTCCTTAGGTATAATCATTTTTAACCCAGTGACTTCTCTTACTTCCTTAGCTTTTTACAAAATACCCAAGAAGGTTCCTAACTACAATTACAGAAAAGAAAAAAAAATCATTTAATCATTTAATGCACAGTCTCCGAGGTGAGTTTCATAAATACATAGCTGTTTAGAAAATAGATTATTATAAAAGATAGAGGAGAAATAATTTATAAATGTATGTAATTAGAATGATACTACTTTAATAATATGACATCCTCCAAAATGTTCATAACACATTTTTAAAATTTAGAATTGCCTAATTATCATTGTAGAAAGGTATGTATCCTATATTTGACCCTAGACTTTAAAAAAAGGGTAGTTTTTGTGACAGCTTTGTCTTCCACTCTAAGAAATGCATTCTAAATTAAGTGACCAGAAGACATTATGACTGGCAAAGCATTAGCAGGAGAGAGACTTCGATAAAATGAGCAGAGACACTGAAGCATTTCTTGTTAGTGAGAGTCACAGGCAAAAGTTCTAAAATGATACAATTACAAAAATAAATCAAGTCAGAGTGTCATTTCTGCTTTTCTACATTAATAAATTAACCATGTAACATTGTTCAAAATTATGTCAGTTACGCATATAATAATCTTTTAAATTAATGAAGTGATGAAGCAGTTTGATGACACCCATGATTTACAGTGCTGCTTTTAGCTAATGTTAAAAGCCTTTCGTTTAATAAATTGGCCCCTTGAGAAATTACTAAAAATGAATATTTTCTATGCTAAATGTTTCAAGGTTTACACTTTTCCAATATATTAACAAACGGCAAGGGAGAGGCATTTTTCAAAATATATCTTCTTTTACATATATTTAATTGAAATTAATTAGTATATTACTTCGGAAGGAAATGATTAGACAAGATCGTTCATGAGAATTTTTGTGAAGCAATAAAACTGAATTTAAACAATGCGATCAATCATATCCTTGCAAAATTTCTGTGATAAATTGGGAATTACTACAAAATTTTTGATTAAAGAGGAACAATTCTATAGAATCTATATTTTTACAGTATACCTGGTGGTATTCACCCTTAGCTTAATTATTGCCTTAATTGTATGTTTGCACTAGTTATCAGGATTAAAACGATATTAATAATAAGCTTCATAATTTCCATAATAATTTTTGTTTTGTTTGCTTTTATCTAAACACTTCATGAATTTTCATGCATGATTTCAGCTCGGGTATATTTCTCAGTTCAATCATGATAACAATAATCAGACCTTACAATCAACTGTATCATTTCCATTGTCTTGTGGGTTTATGCGGTGTCAGAGATGTGCCTGAATATAAGAGAAATAACATCTTGTAGAGAGAGATGTTATATAAGTTCAATAGGAAGGCAAAATAGATTTCAGTCAACCCAGGATATGCTTTCATGTGATAACAGCAAGAAAAAAAACCGAGCTAAAGATAAACTAGCAAAGAAAGCCTGAAATTTATGTTCCCTGTGCTTATGGATTTGTTTTCATAATGTGGAGACTGATTTTTACATCACTTCTGAATTAGTAATGTGCCCAGTACTTTGGGCCAATTTCTTTTCCAAGCATTTGCAGCTCTAGCCCTGAAAACAAGAATAATTAATTGGCCCTTCTTGAGTCCAGTGGATGCAATTTTAGGCAGGCAGATGTCAAGGAAATAATTTTTAGAATTCTTATAATCGATGGCAATGTAGTGGAGAATTGCCTGTTGGCATTTCAAATGATTTTAAGGAATTTTAAACTTTCATCAATGAATTTTTAATGCACACTTATAATGGCTGCACTAGGGTTAGCAGTCTATGCACAGTGAAACAGAACTTTAAGCTTATTATTATTTTCCTTTAAAAGAGGTTTTCAGAAAGTAATCAAAGGGTTGGAAATGCAAGACTTTCCGGTTTTTATAACATGCAACTGCATCAAACTAGTCGTGAATACAATTATTTGAGTGAGCTGCATTTTCAAGAGTTAATAAAGAAAATTGAAAAAAACCAATGACCTTTCAAACATATGTATCCAGTGCACAAACGTTTGCAGGAGGATCCCCGTTTACTATCAGCGTTACACTGAGATTCCTGACCATCTCTTCCCCCTTACGAACCCACACAATCTTCAGATGTCTCCCATGCATTTTGGAGAAGTATCACAGGAGACTCAGGATGGCAAATTGCAGAATATTCCATATCTCAAAGCTTGAAATACATGATATTGTTAGTACTGATATTGGACACGTCACCATCATTGGGATTATTTCCAGGCAGTACCTTCAAAGAGCACAAAATTATATGGATGTAGAAACTGATAAAAATCCTTGCCTAGATGAACTAAAACCCATTGAAATCACAACAAAAACAAGAAGGATGGGAGAAATAGGAACAGCTCTCAAAGAGTCTAAGATCATCCACAGAAGGGCAGCAGACCCTATTTAGGAAAGGTTAATTTCAAAATAAAAGCTTAACTTCCAGTGGATCAGACTTCATGCCCTCATACACACTAACTGGAGGGGAATATGATTTTACAACTCTGGACCTTCATCTGTTCTTAAAGTGGAATCATGGTATCTATTTTTAGCAAGAATAAAGCTTTTTTTTTTTTTCCTACCTCTGTGGAACTGTAGAAACACGAGGTAACATTGTCTCAGAACTCATTGAATGAATTGTGCTCTGTAGAACTGAGATTCGAATAATTTTGATTTTTCCAAGTTTCTGAAAGTAGGTAATGGTGTAAAAATCCTACAGATTAAAATATATATTTATAGTACATTATAATATGTATGTATTTATACAGAGAAAGAAATTAGGGATTTTCCTATTTTCCTATTTTATGGCAGATTCCTTTTTGTAAGTATGTTCACTTGAGTTAATAAACTTCCCTTCCCTGTGCGCGTGCCAACAAACTGCCAGGAGAAGAAGGACAAGGAACTTTCCCTGGTGGTGGAGGCAAGGCTTTATTTTTTTCCCATCATGTTTTAAATGGAAACCTTGCATCTTAAGTTTACTCCTCATAGAAAGAGACACACAGTGGCTGAGAGGCTAAGGATGTATCCGTACCCTCTCCATTTTCAAAGCTGCTCTATGGAAGTCAGGCAAGACTTTTACTTTTTACCACATAGAGAACAGCAGATGTGCTGCTGTTTTTCCAAACAGACTGCAGTACGCTTCACAGTTACAGAACCAATAAAATGCTCTATGTATTGACTAAGCATTAACAACGTCTCTTATTTTACTCCTGTGACCCCTTTTGGCAGTTAGTCACACATTCCAATTGAGCCACAGAATATCCCTTATGTATAAGCAAAGAGAAGAGTCTCACTGGCCATCTTTGTCTCACTTCCTTGTGTCACAACACAGTGGTTTCCAATCCGTCACCTAGGAGCAGACAATCTGGCCTGAGGAGGGGGGGGCGGGCAAAGTCAAGGGCCAGGTGCTGGGCCAGTTCCCTGCCCTGCCCAGAGTCACCACTTCCAGGATCACAGCCCAAGCGATTATCCTCACCATCACCTGAACCAGTGCTTCTCGAACGCAGTGCACACAACACCGAGTGTTATCCGGGGCAACATTTATGACTTTGTTTTTATTTTATTTATTGTTACTTTTACCTTCTATTCATAGCCATGGTATTTGCATTCTGTTTATAGTGATAACATAAAATCCCCGTTTTTTAAAACAATATATTTACATTTAGATTTAAAGAAATTATGTAAGCCATAGCACAGGGAGGCAAAGAAAAAGCAATAATCGTGAAAATGCTATGTGAAGGACTGAAGATTCGAAAACGCTGAGCTGAAACAAGGAATGCTAAGGCAATTGTGCGGAAAGAGTAACCACACTCCCTTTTGCAGCTAGATTTTTCCAATAATTAGTAGGATTAGTTAACAAAGTACTTCCACATGTATTATGTGTTTGATTTTTTTAGGGCACTATTAAAGTAGGCAAGGTATATTATTATCACCATTTACAAATGGAGAAACTGAGAATCGGAAGCCTCAAGTGAGTCACGAGAAGTTACTTACAAAGTGCTGAGAAATATTAAGACTTCAAAGTGTATCCCAAATAGAATATACTTTTCAGTTTACTAGAGTATTCATTTTAAAAGAGCACATAGGACCGGAGAGTTAAGTTTTGCCCTTGTGTTAATTTTGCGTGTTCACTCAAACGGCAGTATTTTAGTACTTTTTCCAACTGTATAACAGACATAATAGGAGAATTCCTTTTGCGCAATATAGGATGCGAGTCCAGCTGTACTAACTAGCTCACGATCGTGTTAGGAGGTTAACTATCTGTTGGTGATAAAACAGTTTTATTGATGGAAAAATGCCATATTAAATAACAAAAAGTACCATTACTTGTATCACTTTTCAGTATTTATATTCAACGGAATTACAGGTAAAGAAAAAAATATGAATATCATGCCATTATTACTCTTCTGATCAGTCCTTGGGGAGATGATATCTAATCCTGTCTGTCATGCTTGTGGGGACATTGGCATTTATCAGTGGGGACTGATGGACCGGGCCGTCTACAGACATTTAGAGACAGACAAGCACGTATATCCAAGGGATGTTTCCACTTTGTTGTTGTACAGGAAAGAAGGCAAAGTATTAAAATTAACCGAGGTTGGCTACTTTTTTGTTTAAAAAAAAACTCACGGTTTCTGAAACTTCAATCACAGATACGCTCATCCGAGTCTGTGCACTGAAACCAAAAATTGTTTGGCATCCTTAAATGAAAACGGTTCCTTGGAAACGCAAATATTTCCGTGTGAAAATGTATATACCCAGACCGAAGCCAAAGTTATATAAGCATATAGAATGCTGATAAAGTCTCCAGAATCACCAACTACACAGACGCATTCAAGATCGCAGCTTTGAAAGTTGAACTTTCTGATAGGCAAAAAGCAGGTAAATAGAGATGCATCATACCCCTAGGATTTTTCAATAAAAGCCATTCTGAAGGGTCTCTAATAGGAAACGTGATTATGTTTTTCATAAGAACATTGTTTTACAGCATTATTTATCTTTTCCCCCAAAGAATAAAAATCCCCCTTGTTTTAATGGTATGCGTTTGCATTTTCTAAAAGGGTATTTCCTTTAGAGATACAGACTATCAATTTGGTACAAGGCAGACATGTGATCTGAAATAAAGTTCTGAAGTGTAAAAAAATATAACCTAAACTCAGAGTGAAAAGCTAGAGACCACTTACACAAGCGTAATTATTTGAACCCCTGACCTTTCTGGCTGAAATTAGTGAGCATTTTTGTTTTCCATATGCAATCACTTACTGTCCCTTTCCGTCTAGCGGTGTTTCAAGAAGCAAGGTGGTTGAAATTAAAACGGGGTGGGGAGGGGGGAGGAGAAGAGCACCCCTGCTAATTCGAAGCGGAGAATCCAACGCGCTAAAACTGACAAAAGCATCCTCTTGATAACTGTCATCTTCCAATAACACAGCTTCCTGGGAAGGAACTTATTAAAGAAGGAGCCCATCACTGTGACTCTGTGCCAAGTCTTCCCGTCAGTGGACTCTACTGCCTTTCATTGCAAAGAGCAGTGGTTAAGGGCTACGACTGCTCACCAAAAGTTCAGCAGTTTGAATCCACCAGAAACTCCATGGAAACCCTACGGGGCAGTTCTACTCTGTCCTATAGGGTCGCTGTGAATCGACTTGATGGCAATGGGTTTGTTTTTCTCTGGCTTTTAAAACAAGGGCCCTCTCGTCGATAAAACTGCACAGAAAGATCGTCTGGAAATGGCCCTGTCTGAACACTTTAGTGGTGTTTTGCCACCTGATGTGTACTTTTAAGAACTTGAGATGATGAATTGCTACATGGCATGCAAACAGCTCAAAACCTGCTCACTTTGAGAAGCTCACAACAAGCACACTTGCCTGTCCCCAAGGGTCCTGGTTCTGATTAGACAAGGAAAGGATAAAAGAATTAAAAATTCCAATGCTGCATAGCTTTGCTCCACTTACTATAGAGGAAAAAGTGACCTGGTCGGTCCATATAGCTTTTACCCAGCAAGTTGGGACAGTGATTCATAGCCTGGCTCCTTATCACTGTAGTGGGAGGCATTTTCCTCCCCTTCTCCAGGCAGTTGGCAAACTTCTCAAAATGATTGCCTCTCACAGAGTAACAGTTAAACAGTTGGGAGCTGTTAAGCTGTCAAGTCTATCCATATAGACCGAAGGTGAATAACTGTTGAAGTAAAACATGACCGTGGTCTTGACATCAGAGTGAAGCTAGGAAGTGACATCGCCCCATGGCGCTGCCCAGAAGGCGGAGGCGAGGGATTCTCAGAACAAAAGGGAAGGAGACCGTTTTCTGCCATGCTTTGCCTCTCTTCCCTGACACCCAGTGAACCTGATTGCACTAGGCTGTGTTAGCACGGGGCAGACCTGAACATGTTTGTGACTGAGTTTGCATGAGCTCTCCTGAAGTTCAGATGCATAGCTCAGCCTTTATACCACTTCTCTCCCTCTCCCTGTTACTGCCAATATCACCAACCCCCTCTTCGTGCTTTGCTGGGGCACTTCAGAATGTTTGAAAGAAGGTGGCAGTTGAAAATTAGAATAGCCTACTTAATCTCTGTCAGAGTAAAAGGAAAACCCAAGGGGTCAACCTCCTTCTGCACCGCCAGCTCCTCTCCCGATTACATACAAGCAATGGTTATGCACTTGGCTGCTAACCGAAAGGTTGGCAGTTTGAACCCACTAGTGGCTTGCTGGGAAGAAAGACCTGGTGATCTGCTTCCATAAAAATTACAATCTAGGAAACCCTATGGGGCAGTTCTACTCTATCACATGGGGTCGCTATGAGTCAGAATCGACTGGCAGCATCCAACAACAACAATGGCAGTTTAATTCAAAACATTAATTGAGCAACTCCTATATGCAGGCCCCTGGAACTAAAGAGCAAAGAGCAAAAAACATTAGATGTGAGGAAAGGAGATAAAACTATTGAGTCTTTCAACTCTACCCTTAGGTAGAAATGGAAAAAAATAAAGTCCAGAATCAAGTGATTTGCACAAGATTAATCTCAGAGGAAGAAAGGGAAACAAACCTTTCATTTATCGCCGACATTTGCCAATCTTTAAAACAGTGGTTCTTAACCAGGAGTGAATATCAGGATCATATACACAGGGGTTCATCCTAAAACTTCTGGATAGGGCACCCTGGAGCTGGGAAATAGACATGTGAACTTTCAAAAAGTTCCTGAAGTGATTTTTGGCATGCGTTCCCGGGTAACAATAGATATAAATTAGGAGTTCTCACACTTGGCTGATTAATCATAACAGTTATCTGTGGGCTTAAAAGATACGGGTTCCTAGTCCACATACCATACTGAGTTGGTCAGAATTTTTGGTGGTAGGATTCCAGAACGCACGGTATTGAAAACCTCACATGTGATTCTGATTATCAGCCAGAATTTGAAACAACTGCTTTATATCACACTCAAAAAAGTCTCAAAAAGAGCCCAACTGAGTAAATCTGCTTGGGGTTCAGGAATCTGTGTTGTTACAACAAGCATCCAAGGTGTTTTGCTGTGAGTATGAAGACTATGGAGTTCCTGGGTGGAATAAATTGTTAAGCGTTCACCTGCTAACTAAAAGGCTGGAGGTTAAGGTTGGAAGTTCAAGTCCACCCAGAGACACCTCAGAAGAAAGGACTGGCCCTCTACTTCTTAAAAATCAGCCATTAAAAACCCTATGGAGAATAGTTCTACTCTGATACACATGGGGTCATTGTGAGTTGGAATTGACTCAATGGTAACTGATGTTTTTTCTTTCTTTTTTTTGTTTTTTGGTTTTGTTGTTGTTGTTTATGAAGAATACACTGTGTAAACACTACAAAGAGTTGCATCTGGGGTTGCAAATTTCAGATTTTATTTGAAGCCTTTGTCTTTCTTGTCCAATTTCTTTATTTATATATTTCAAGAAAATATATTTATCAAGCCAACACCTATGTGCTAAGCATTGTTTGAGAATTTAGGGATTTCACAATCTATTGATAGAGATAAACATACAGATCATTATAATACATTGTAGCAAGTATAGAAATAAAGTTTTTTTTTTTTTTTTTTTTTAAAGTGATATGTGATCCAACAGGAAGCAGTAACTAATTCAGCCTGGAGGAGATGGAGAAAGTTTTACAGAGGACAGTTGGGTCGACCTTAAAAGTAAGATAGGATTTTAGTCATTCTAGTAGGTGTGTAGTGGTATCTGATTGTTGTTCTAATTTGCAAATCCCTAATGGCATACGATGCTAAGCATCTTTTCATATGCTTATTTGTCATCCATATATCTTCTATGGTGAGGCGTCTGTTCAGATCTTTTGCCCATTTTGTAATTAGGTTGCTTGTTCTCTTTCTGCTGAGTTTTAAAAGTTCCTTGTATATATTGGATGCAAGTCCTTTATCAGTCTGTGGCTTGTTTTTTGATTATTGTAAAAGTGTCTTTAACAGAGCAGAAGTTTGTAATTTTAATGAAGTTCAACTTATCAGTTCCTTTTATGGATTATACTTTTGATGTCGTATCTAAAAAGTTATCGCCAAGCCCAAGATCATCTAGATTTACTCTTATGTTATCTTCTAGAAGTTGTGTAGTTTTAAATCTTACATTTAGGTCTATGATCCATTTTGTGTTAATTTTTGTGAAAAAGGTAACAGCTATGTCTAGATGCATTTTTTTTCATATTTTTTGCATGTGGATGCCCAGTTTTTCCAGCACTACTCATTAAAAAGACTATCCTTTCTCTATAGAATTGCCTTTTGCACCTTTATCAAAGGTCAGTTGACTATATTTGTCTGTGTCTATTTCTAGGCTCTCTATCCCTTTCTTTACTCTGTTTTTTCTCCTTAATTTTTTTTTAATGACATGTATTTTCAGTATCAGAATGCATGCTTACTAATTGAGTGTGTTTAAATTTTTGATTGGTAATAGAACTTTGAAAACTATGATATGATAATACAAACCACCAATGAGGTGAGTGGCACTCTGGTGCCACTGATCTGTGATATGACAATATACCAATGAGAGCCAGATAAGTAATTTATTGTGGGTGCCTTTCCATTAGGTTACATGAGGAACCTCTGGTTTTCCAAATATGACACAGAACAACCAAAACAAGCCCATCAGGGCTCCCTAACTATCACACAGAAAAGCCATAATTATGTTTGCAAGCCTTATCTCACAGAAATAAAGGGAAAAAAGGCAAAAGTTACAAAGGTAATACATCCAGGAAGCATCACCTAATAGAATACTCCATCTACACAATGAACTCCAACTTTGGTCTGCTGAGCTTCACACATTTCAGACGGGACCCTCCTTGATGCTAAATGCATTAGAACTAGAATAAAGCCCTACCTCTGTGATCCAGACCCTGGTGGCATAGTGGTTAAGAACTTGGCTGCTAACTAAACAGTTGGCAGTTCAAATCCACTGGCTGCTCCTTGGAAACCCTATGGTGTGGTTCTTGTCTGTCCTATTGGGTCTCTATGAGTTGAGATCGACACGATGGCAACAGGTTTGGTTTTTGTTTTTGTTTTTTTCCTCTGAGGTCCAGATGCGTAAAAAAATGGCTGGCATGCCATTCATGCCAATGGTAGCAAAAGAGCTAGTCTATTCTGCTGACTTATTTGTCTATTCCTTCACCAATACCACACTGTCTTGACCACTGTCACTTTATAGTAAGTCAGTTCTCCAACTGTTCTTCAGCATTGTGTTGGCTATGTTGGGTCTTTTGCCTTCCATATAAACTTCACCATTGCCATTGCCATCAAGTCGATTCTGACTCATAGCAACCCTATTATATATAAATATATATATAAACTTTAGAATCAATTTACTGATATCCACAAAATAACTTGCAGTATTTTGATTGAGATCATATTGACTCTATAGATCATGTTGGAAAAAATTGTCATCTTGATACAGTTAAGTCTTCCTATCCATGAACATGGAATATACATCCGCTTATTTAGATCTTCTTTGATTTCTTTCACCAGAGGTTTGTAATTTTCCCCATATAGATCCTGTACATATATTGTTAGATTTATACCTAAGTATTTCTTTCTTTTATTTTTTATTTATTTCTTTTTTCATGCTAAAACCCAAACACTAACAACACCAAATGAGGATGAGGATGTGGAGCAAAAAGAACTCCATTCATTGCTGATGGGAATGAAAAATAGTGCAAACACTTTAGAAGAAAGTCCGTCAGTTTTTTGCAAAACTAAATATAGGCCAACCATAAAATCTAGAAATTATGCTCCTAGCTATTTACCCAAATGAGTTGAAAAGGCATGTCCATATAAAAACCTGCTGATACACAGACGTATATAGCAGTTGTATTTATAATTGCCAAAAATTGGAGCAACTAAGATGTCCTACAAATTGGGCAAATCTGCTGCAAAAGACCTCTTTAAAGAGTTAAAAAGCAAAGATGTCAACTTGAAGACTAAGGTGCGCCTGACCCAAGCCATGGTGTTTTCAATTGCCTCATGTGCATGCAAAAGCTGGACAGTGAATAAGGAAGACCGAAGAAGAATTGACTCCTTTGAATTACAGTGTTGGTGAAGAATATTGAATATACCATGGATTTCCAAAAGAATGAAAAAATTTGTCTTTGAAGAAGTACAGTCAGAATGCTCCTTTGAAGCGAGGATGGCAAAACTTTGTCTCACATGCTTTGGACAAGTTTTCAGGAGGGATCAGTCCTGGAGAAGGACACCTTGCTTGGTAAATTAGAGGACCAGCAAAAAAGAGGAAGACCCTCAATGAGACGGATTAACACCATGGCTGCAACAATGGTCTCAAGCATAAAAACGACTATGAGGATGTGCAGGACAGAGCAGTGTTTTGTTCTGTTGTACACAGAGTCGCTATGAGTCAGAACTGACTCTACAGCACCTAACAACAACAGCAACAAGATGTCCTACAATAGGTTAATGAATAAACAAACTGTGGTGTCTCAGTACAGTGGAGTATTATTCAGCAATGAAAATAAATGAGTTATCAAGCTACAAAGAGATATGGAGAAAACTTAAATTCATATTGCTAAATGAAATGAACCAGTCTGAAGAAGCTACATACTCTATGATTCCAACTATATGACATTCTAGAAAAAGAAAAACTACTGAGACAGTAAAAAGATCAATGGTTGCCAGGGGCTAAGGGGTTTGGGGAGAAAGATGGATATGTGGAGCATAAGATGTTTTCAAGGCACTGAAGCTATTCTGTACGGTACTATAATGTTGGACATATGACATCAGCATTTGTCAAAACCCATAGGACAGTACAATACAAAGAGTGAACCCTAATGTAAACTATGGACTTTAGTTAATAATAAATGTGTTGATATTTTCTCATCAACTTTAACAAATGTACCACAGCAGATTTCTTGTCAGAAACAGCACGAGCAAGAAGATAGTAGGGAAAAGGTGTGCAAGGGAGGAGGGGCTTATGGAAACAATCTGTACTTTCTGTACATTTTTTCTGTAAACCTAAAACTGCTCTAAAAAATAAAATATATTTAAAAGAGTGAGAAAAAGAGTAAGACAGAAAATTTAGTCAGAGGAATCAGTATGCAAAATAGCTCCCAGTGTTTCCCAAAGTATGGTCCTCAGACTATCATTAGCAGAATGCTCTGGGACATATTACTAAGCTCTTCCCAGACCTATGGAATCAGGATTTCTTAAAGTAGTGCTAAGGAATATGTATTTGTATTGAGTATCCCAGGTGATTCTGAAAAAAAAAACATTTGTCGAAACCATTGGCAGAGACACTTTGAAAAGCCAGGTTTATTTGAGGAAATATAAATGGATACTTTGTTAACTCAGTAAAAACCAAATGTATCTTCTGCTTCTGGACAAGATGGAGTAACAGGGATCATATTTATTCTCCTACCTGAAACAACCAATAAACAGACAAAAAATATGAAACAAGTTTTTAAGACACTGAATATCAAGCAACAAATGACATTGAGAGAGTTCCCAACTGTAGGGAGGGAAAATTTAGGCAGAGCATGGAAGATCCCTCGAGTTGAGGAAAGAGAGCTGAGAATCCAGGGATACTAAGGCAGCCAGAGTTTAAAGGAGAGAGTACTGGAGGAGTGAGAACCACACAAGAGAGAACAGCAAAGATCTGCAGAGAGTTCCCATCAAATACTGAGCTGAGTACTAATCAGTGCATGCATGTTAGGAAACTACTCAAGACTAAAAAGACCCCATCCAAAAGGATTAGAGAGAACAATACTTGGCACTCACACAGGGTCATAATAGTGCCTGTTCCCTCCAGCCAGACTGGAAAGGAAAACATCCATAGACATTGCGTAGAATAGACATAAAGGTCTTACCACAAAAGTGGGAAATAATTCTCCTAGACTGAACCCTGCAACATTTTTGCCTTACGAATCTTAAAAGCAAGACCTTTAGGATCAAACTGTTTCAAAGAACTTAACTATATTTCTGAGCAAAGCTCAAGAATACTTTTATCATTATAAATACATTCAGTAGTCAACAAGGTGAAAGTCACAATATCTAGCACCCAATCAAAAATTAACAGACATACAATGAAGAAAGAAGATACATGCTAAAATTAAGGGAGAAGAAAAATCAATTAAAACTGACCTGGAAATAGCACAGATGTTAGAATTATAAAAGACATTAAAACAATTATAACTGTATTCTATCTGTCCAAAAAGTTAAATAGAGACATGTAATATACAGAGACCCGATTCAAAATTCTAGAGATGAAAACTACTATGTCTGAGATGAAAAATACACAGGAAGGAATTACAGAAGAGATTTCATGAACTTGAAGATATGGCAATAGAAGCTACCCAAAATAAAATTTAAAAAAGAGATTTAAAAAAAAAAATGAACAGAGAATCAGTAAGCTGTGGGAAAACTTCAAGTGGCCTCCAAGTGCACAAAGGAGAAAATAGAGAAAGTGAGACACACAAACTATGTGAAGGGATAATGGCAGAATATCTTCCAGATTTGATGAAAACAATATATCCACAAATACAACCATCTTAATGAACCCCAAGCACAGGAAACATGAAGAAAACTACACATCGTAATCAAATTGCTGAAAGCCAGAGATAAAGAGAAAAGTCTTAAAAACAGCCAAAGGAACCAATATAAGGATGACAGATGTATTGTCAGAAACAACGTAAGCGAGGAGATAGCGGAAGAACATCTTTAAAGTACAAAAAGAAAAGCACCTGCCAACAAAGAAATCTACATTCAGTGAAAATATCTTTCAAAAATGAAGCTAAAATAGAGACTTTTTCAGACAATAAAAACTGAAAGAATTCATCACCAGAGGAACTGCATTACACCTACACCTCATTTATTGACATGGTTGGGTTCCAAAGACCAGGTCATTATGCGAAAATCAGCATTATGTGAAAATAGAGGATGACCACATCAGATCACAAAATGGAGGATAACTAAGTCATTATATAACTGCCAAATTACATCATTACATAACTGCCAAATTACATCATTGCATAACTGCCAAAATGCATCATTACATAACTGCCAATTTACATCATCTCATGAATGCCAAACCACTGAGAATCATGGCCCAACCAAGATGACACATAATCTTAACCATCACAGCCAGTGTTACACTCACCTCACACCTCAGCATCCACTATTGCCAGATCTATGCTGTTAACACACCAAATAGTCAGAGACTAGATTTTTAACTATTGTCGTAAATGTGAAATATCAGATGAGACAGTCAATAAGTGAGGAGTACGTGTATAAGAAATAATAAAGTCTTTCAGGTAGAAGGAAAATAATACCAGATAGAAACACAGATTTACACAGAATAATGATCTGCACCAGAAATGTTAATGAGTAAGCATATAAGATTTTTATCTTATTATTAAATATCTCTAGGAGATAAGTGGTTGTTTAAACAAAAATAACAGCAATGTACTGTGGGGTTCATAACATATGTAAAAGTGAAATGTATAACAAAAGTAACACAAGTGGCAGGAGGGAGAAATGGAAGTATTCTATTGTAAGATCCTTATACTGTCATAAACTGGTACAATATCTCTTGAAGATAGACTGATAAAGATATACATTATAAAATTTAAAGCCACCACTAAAGTAATAAAATCAAGAGTCAAAGTTAATAAGCTAAAAATCAATAAAATGGAAACATAAAAATTATTTAATTAGTCCAAAAGAAGACAGAAAAAGAGGAAAGAGCAAAGAACATATGGGACAAATGGAAAGAACATATATCAAAATGACAGATTTAAACACAACCATATCAAAAACCACATTAAACGTAAATTGTCTAAATAGCTCAACTAAAAGACTGAGACCATAAGATTAGATTTTAAGAAAAAGCAAAAAGCAAGACTCAACTATGCCCTGCCCACAAGAAATATAAATTAAGTGTAAAGACACAAATAGATTAAAAGTAAAAGAATGGAAAAGGAAATACTATAGTAACACTAATCGAAAAAAGGTGGAGTGGCTATGTTAGTATCAGAAAGAGTAGATTTCTGTATTATGGTGCTTCCTTAGAAAGCTAGAAATAGAAATACCATATGATCCAGCAATCCCGCTCCTAGGAATATATCCTAGAGAAATAAGAGCCAACACACGAATAGACATATGCACACCTATGTTCATTGCAGCATTGTTCACAATAGCAAAAAGATGTAAACAACCTAGATGCCCATCAACAGATGAATGGATAAACAAACTATGGTACATACACACAATGGAGTATTATGCAACCATAAAGAACAATGATGAATCTACGAAGCATCTCATAACATGGATGAAACTGGAGGACATTATGCTGAGTGAAATAAGTCTATCACAAGAGGACAAATATTGTATGAGACTACTACTGTAAAAACTTATGAAAAGGTTTACACACAAACAGAAACAATCTTTGATGGTTTCAAGGGATGGGAGGGGTGGAGGGGGGATACTAAATAGACAATAGATAAGTGATAACTTTGGTGAAGTGTAAGGCAGTACACAATACTAGGGAAGCCAGCACAACTTGTCCAAGGCAAGATCATGGAAGCTCCATAGACACATCCAAAATCCCTGAGGGACTGAATTGCTGGATGGAGGGCATGGGGACCATGGTCTTGGGGAATATCTAGCTCAATTGACATAACATAGTTTATAAAGAAAATGTTCTACATTCTACCTTGGTGAGTAGCGTATGGGGTCTTAAGAGCCTGTGAGCAGCCATCTAAGATACTCCACTGGTCTCACCCTTTCGGGAGCAAGGGAGAATGAAGAAAACAAGACACAAGGGAAAGAGTAGTCCAAAGGACTAATGGGCCACAACTACCACAGCCTGCACCAGACTGAGTCCAGTACAACTAGATGGTGCCTGGCTACTACCACTGACTGCTCTGACAGGGACCACAAAAGAGGGTCCTGGACAGAGCTGAAGAAATGCGTAGAACAGAATTCTAACTCACAATAAAAGACCAGACTTACTGGCCTGACAGAGACTGGAGAAACCCTGAGAGTATGTCCCCTGGACACTCTTTTAGCTCATTAATGAAGTCACTCCCAAGGTTCACCCTTCAGCCGAAGATTAGACAGGCCCATAAAACAAAACGAGACTAACGGGCACAACAGCCCAGGGACAAGGACTAGAATGCAGGAGAGAACAGGAAAGTTGGTAATAATTCAGTTCATAACGACAAAATAGTTAAGTCATCAAGAGGACATAACAATACTAAATGCTTATGCACCTATGAACAGAGCTTCAAAATACTGATAAAACTGCAAGGGGAAATAGACAAATCTGAAATTATGGTTGAATATTTAATTATCTTCTCTCAATGACAATGGATCGAGTAGACAGTCTGGATAGAGAATATGTAAACAACACTATTCGCCAACTGAAACTAATTGAAATTTATAAAATACTCCATTCAAGAGCAACAGAATAGACATTCTCTTCCAGGGCACCCAGAACATTTACCAAGACAGACCATACTCTGGTTCCTAAATCAAGTCTCAGTAAATTGTAAGGATTCAAGTTATACAGGATATGTTCACTGAACAAAATGGAATTAAATAAGATGTTATTAACAGAAAGTTGGAAAAAAATCATGTCTTTGAAACTAAATAACATACTTACAATACACAGGATGAAAGAAGAAATCAGAAGAGAAATTAGAAAGTATTTTGAACGGAATGAAAACAAAAAAATATAAATAAAATTTTGGGGATGCTGTCAAAGCATTATTATTGTTGCCAGGTGCCATTGAGTAGGTTCTGACTCATAGCAACCCCATGTACAACAAAACAAAACACTGCCTGGTCCTGCACCATCCTCACAATCGTTGCTATGTTTGAGCCCATTGTTGCAGCCACTGTGTCGATCTGCCTCTTCGAGGTCTTCCTCTTTTTTGCTGGCCCTGTACTTTACCAAACATGATGTCTGTCTCCGGGACTGGTCCCTCCTGATAATATGTCCAAAGTACGTGAGACAAAGTCTCTCCATCCTCGCTTCTAAGGAGCATTTTGGCTGTACTTCTTCCAAGATAGATCTTGTTCATTATTTTGGCAGTTGATAGTATATTCAATATTCTTCCCCAAAACTGTAATTCAAAGGCATCAATTCTCTTTCTGTCTTCTTTATTCCTTGTCCAGCTTTTGCATGTATATGAGGCGATTGAAAAGATCATGGCTTGGATCAGGCACACCTTAGAACTCAAAGTGACATCTTTGCTTTTTAATACTTTAAAGAGATCTTTGCAACAGATTTGCCCAATGCAATACCTTGCTTTATTTCTTGACTGCTGTATCTATGGGCATTGATTGTGGATCCAAGTAAAATGAAATTCTTGACAACTTCAATCTTTTCTCTGTTTATCATGATGTTGCTTATTGGTCCAGCGATTTTTGTTTTCTTTATGTTGAAGTGCAATCCATACTGAAGGCTGTAGTTTTTGATCTTCATCAGTAAGTATTTAAAGTCCTCTTCACTTTCAGCAAGCAAGATTGTGTTATCTGCATGTTGCAGGTTGTTCATGAGTTTTCCTCCAATCCTGATGCAGTGCTCTTCTTGATATAATCCAGCTTCTCAGATTATTTGCTCAGTATACAGATTGAATAAGTACAGTGAAGGATACAACCCTGATGCACACCTTTCCTGACTTTAAACCACTCAGTATCCACTTGTTCTGTTTAAACTACTGACTCTTGGTCTAGGTACAGGTTCCTCAGAAGCACAATGAAGTGTTCTGAAATTCCGATTCTTCACAGGGTTATCCATAATTTGTTATGACTCACACAGTCGAACGCCTTTGCATAGTCAATAAAACACAGGTAAATATCTTCCTGATATTCTCTGCTTTCAGCCAAGATCCACCTCACAGCAGCAATAATATCCCTTGCTCCACATCCTCTTCTGAATCTGGCTTGAATTTCTGGCAGTCCCCTGTCAATGTACTGCTGTAACTGTTTTTAAATTCTCTTCACCAGAATTTTACTTGTATGTGATATTATTGATATTGTTCGATAACTTCCACATTCCATTGGATCATCTTTCTTTGGAATGGACAAGAATAGAGATCTCTTCCAGTTGGTTAGCCAGGTAGCCGTCTTCAAAATTTCTTGGCATGAACGAGTGAGTGCTTCCAGCATCTCATCTGTTTATTAAAACATTTCAATTGGTATTCCATCAATTCCTGGATCCCTGTTTTTTGCCAATGACTTCAGTGCACCTTGGACTTCTTCCTTCAGCACCATCGATTCTTGATCATATGCTACCTCCTGAAATGGTTGAAAGTCAACTAATTCTTTTTGGTACAGTGACTCTGTGTATTCCTTCCATCTTCTTTTGATGTTTCCTGTGTTGTTCAATTTTTGCCCGTAGAATCCTTCAATAATGTAACTTGAGGCTTGAATGTTTTCTTCACTTCTTTCAGCTTGAGAAATGCTTTGCATGTTCTTCCTTTTTGGTTTTCTAATGCCAGGTCTTTGCACATTTCATTATATTAATTTACTTTGTCTTCTTAAGCTCCCCTTTGAAATCTTCTGTTCAACTCTTTCACTTATCATTTCTTCTGTTCGCTTTAGCCATGTCAAGAATAGAGTTGATGCATTTAATACTAATAATTGAAGATCAGATGACTTGTGGAATAACATCAAGGACATCATACATGAAGAAAGCAAAACAGTATTAAAAAGACAGAAAGAAAGAAAATCCCAAAATGGATGTCAGAAGAGATTCTAAAACTTGCTCTTGAAACTATTATTAATTATTCTAATTAATATATTAATGACTTTTGCAGAAAAAGTAAGCATCATGCAAGAACATATATGTAATATAAGCAGAGAGATATAAACTCTAAGAAACAATCAAGAAGAAATGCTAACCCTAGAGAAATAAGAGTCATCACTCGACTAGACATACGCACACCTATGTTCATGGCAGCATTGATCACAATAGCAAAAAGATGAAAACAACCTAGATGCCCATCAACAGATGAATGGATAAACAAACTATGGTACATACACACAATTGAGTACTATGCAACGAGGAAGAACAACAATGAATCTGTGAACCATCTCATAACATGGATGAAGCTGGAGGACATTACGCTGAGTGAAATAAGTCAATCACAAAAGGACAAATATTGTATGAGACCTCTATTGTAAAAACCCGTGAAAAAGTTCACACAAA
>NW_004443940.1:16656158-16660115 GCF_000243295.1 Trichechus manatus latirostris | reverse complement strand
CCAATGTCATAAAACAACATGTGTACTACTGTTTCATGAGAAACTATTTGTTCTGTAAGCCTTCACCTGAAGTACAATAAAAAAAAAAAAAGAAATGCTAAAAATTAAAAACAGTATAAGGGGAAATGAAGAATGCCTTTAGTGGCCCTATCTCTAGACTAGACACGGTCAAAGAGAAAAATCAGTGAACTTGAAGATATGTCAATAGAAACTTTCCAAATGAAAATGCAAAAAGAAAAAGGAATGAGAAAAATCTAGATCCAAAAATCCAAGAACTATGGGACAATTTTAAAAAGTGTAACATGTGTAGTGGGGATATCAAAAAGAATGAGAGAATAAAGCAGAAGAAATATTTGAAGCAATAATGGCAGAGATTTTTGCAAAATTAATGACAGACACTAAACCACAGATCCAGGAAGCTCAGAATACAGGAAACAGGATAAATACCACAACATTTATACCTAGATGTATCATATTCAAACTTCACTGAAAGGAATGAGGGGGAAAGGTGCTAACATAAGCAACTTTGGAAATGAGTGAAGTGTGTAAGAGTAAAGGCAAAATAAACTTTATGTAAGTACTGTAGTTGATAACATCATTTCCCATGGGAATATGGGTTAAAAATTCTGATACTGCTATACATGAATACTGGAATTGAACCCTTAATGGATAGTGGTTGGCAGAATCCAGGTTTGTCACTGTTGGAGAGGGAGTTTACAGACAAGCAAGGGGAGGAGGCTATCAAGGTCCATGTGGTAATGGATTAAGGTTGGAAATATCAGTATGAGCTCATGCTTAGCTTAACATAGATACAGATGTTACATATAGCAACATTTATAGATATACGCATAGATACATGGAGAGATTTATATATATAGTGGTTGGTATACACACGTATAATTCCTTTCTCTGTCAGCTAAGAGGGCCTAGAAGCAATAACAGAACATCCCAGTAACAGTAAGGACACCTAGCACACAGATCTTGGTTTCTAATACCATTCTCCAATAAAAGGAATCAGAACAATAAAATATTATTTTTAAAAAAGGAATCAGAGATCCTTGGAGAATGGCTGATTCTAGGACTGAGGCAGGAAATAGGGAAGATGAGCCTGGAGCATCTTACAGTGCCAGAAAGTAAGGAAGTGGAAAAAAAAAAAACCACATTGATGAGAGTATGTCAAAGAGTTACAGGATCCAGCTGAAAGAGCTCCCCGTGGCCAAAGCTGGGACAATTTGAGCAAATAAAATAAATAAAGTAGTATTGTACTATAATTCAGAGTATAAAATAAATACCCTTGAGTCCATACTGACATAAATAAATATCTTAGTAAATAAATAACTGGGAGAAAAGAAATAAATCTTCCTGCAGAAGAATTTCAAATAATTTATCTTGATACTTGTCTTAGTTATCTAGTGCTGCTATAACAGAAATATCACAAGTGGACGACTTCAACAAACAGAAGTTTATTCTCTCACAGTCTAGTAGACTAGAAGTCCAAATTCAGGGAATCAGCTCCAGGGGAAGGCTTTCTCTTTCTGTTGGCTCCAGAGAAAGGTCCTTATTATCCATCTTCTCCTGCTCTAGGAGTTTCTCAGTGCAGGGACCCCGAGTCTGAAGGACACGCTCTGCTCCTGGCACTACTTTCTTGGTGGTAGGAGGTCTCCTCTGTCTCTCTGCTCGCTTCTCTCTTTAATATCTCAAAAGAGATTGATTTAAGACTCAACCAAATCTTGTAGATTGAGTCTTGCCTCATTAACATAACTGCCGCTAATCCTGCCTCATTAACATCACAGAGGTAGGATTTACAACACATAGAAAAATCACATCAGAAGGCAAAAATGTGGACAATCACACAATACTGGGAATCATGGCTTAGCCAAACTGATACACATATTTTTTGGGAACACAATTCAATCCATGACACTACTCTGCCTTCGAGAAGGAGGACCATGAGTCCACATTCCTTAAGTGGGGTTGCATTTAGTGACTTCCTCCCAAAGAGTACAGTATGGAAAGGAGGAAAAAAACTGTAACTTTACAGTGAAGAAACCTTACAAACACTACCTCAACCATGTGATCAAGGTCAACCTCAACGGTAAGAAACCATGCTGATAGTATGTACCCTTGATATGATGTGATGAAAATGGCACTTTATCTCTGTGGTCTCCCCCAAGACAAAACCATAACCCATATCCCCAGTCTAATCATGAGAAAAATATCAAATTCTACTAGGGGGACAGTCTACAAAATACCAGACTAGTACTACTCAAAACTGCTAAAGTTATCACAAATAAAGACATTCTGAAAAATTGTGACAGCTAAGAAGAGCCCAAGGAGACATGGTAACTAATAAATGTGGACTGCAGGTTCTGTTCCCACTGGGTACTCAAAAACAAAAATCAGTGATATATACCTTTCATGAATTGAATTGTGTCCCCCCAAAAATATGTGTCAACTTGGCCAGGCCATAATTCCCAGTATGTTAAAAATAATAATAAATAAAAGATGATTTTCAGATAGCTAATAGTGTTAAGGGTTTTATTGGATTTTTTTTTTTTTTTTTTTTTTTAGTATCTTACTTAGCACTTTAACAACAGATATTATATATTTAGGTTTCCAATTACATAAACGATCATCAATAGAAAATTAAATTTAAAATTAATAATAATACGATGATAATAAAGATTAGGAACTGAGTTTAAATGTGATTTCAATTGTCTTTATCTCCTGTTTTTTTGGCCTTTGCCTTTGCTAAACAAAGAATACCCAGCATGGCAGAGAAATATAATTCTATCAACTTACATTTTCCCTCAGAAGAACACAAAAAACCTCACAGAAAAATAAGTTGTTCTACTACTGATCATTCTGACCAGAGCCACAATAGATGGTCCCTGATAGAACGAGAGAAAAATGCAGAACAAAACTAAAATTCTTACAAAGTCCAGACTTTCTGGACCAGTTGAGACTAAAGAACTCAGGACTATCGCCCTGAGATAACTCTTTAAATCTTGAACCGAAACTATCCCCTGAGGTCACCTTTCAGTGAAATAACAAACTGAGACACAAAATAAAGGGTATTACCCGTGAGCACCATGCTCCATTAAAAAAACATGCATATGAGACTAAAAGATCAACAGTTACTCTAAAGCAAAGATAAAAATGTAAAGGGGCAGGGAAACTAGAGCACTGGAAATGAGACAACTGGAAAGCCATTAAAGAGAATGTTGACATATTGTGAAAAATGTAACTAATGTCACTGAACAATTTGTATAGAAATTGTCCAAAGGGAACCTAATTTGCTATGTGAACTTACACCAAAAACACAATAATATATTATATACAAATAAGTAAGTAAAAAGAATTAGCAGACAAAAGAAGGAAAAGAAAAATACATGTTGTTCACATTACCAGGAGGGAAGGATTTGAAAATGAGAGAAGGGGATACTTAAATAAATATCTGTTTTTCCACCTTAAACTGATGTCAATTCCTTCTTTGAAAATTTAAGATTTACAGTCTTTGTTACTAACATTTGTGTATTGAGATTTTCAACCTTAAAATTGCATCACATGGACATTAAATGTTTATGAAAGGAATCGATAAACTTTATTATTTATTTGAAAGTTATAAAACGTCTGAAACGCAAATGAAGATATTCTACTCTTACACATATTTGTAATAATAATAATTAATAATAATGTTTTCTACATAAAAGAGTGACATCTTTTAGAAAATGACACTTAAAATAATAAAAGAATGTGAAGTCGTTTATTGTATTCTGTATAAACAAGTAATATGCAATAATCTAAAAGATACCGAGGAGAAATAGATTAGAATGAGCACAGTGCAAATTATAGTCCAAACATAAAATTAGAAAGTAAAAATAGGGTAAACATTACAATTACTAAATTTTAAATAAGAAAAAGATTAATAATATTTATAATTTTTGAGATATAATA
>NW_004443940.1:16636186-16647333 GCF_000243295.1 Trichechus manatus latirostris | reverse complement strand
CAGGATTGTTGATTCTCTGTTTGGCTTAGTTTCTCGGATCTTTGTTGTGGAGGGACGGCGTGGTGTTTCTGCCTAGAGCGCCATCTTGCCGGAAGCTATATCTCCATTTTTTAAGTTTTCTTTTACATATTTCAAAAACATAATATTTGCCATGAAGATCCTATACAACCTTTGTGAGATTTGTATCTTATATTATAATGTTGTTGCTACTTAAAGTAGTATCTTTTAAATTACATTTTAATTGTTCCTGGTATTTGGGACACAAATGATTTTTTGATATTGATATTTATCAAGCAATCTTGTTGAATTCTTATTATTCCTAATATTTCACCTGCATATATATAGTCTCCTGGATTTTCTATGCAGATAATTATATAATCTGTAACTAGCTTTTTTTCTTTTCTAACTACACTTGTTAAGACCACAATATTGAATAAACCACTGAACACTGTGGGTTTTTTCCTGACTTCAAAGGGAATCTTCTGTTTGTTTCACCATTAGTTAGGACATTTGCCGTAGATTTTGCTAGATAAACTATATCAGTTTGAGAAAGCTCCCTTCTTTGCCTATTTTGCTAATATTTTCTTTATTAATAATCATCAATGAATGTTAAATTGTATGAGAGGCTTTCTGTGTGCCTACTGAGATACATTTTGAAGTTTTCAGCGTTAGTCTATCAATGTGAATAATTACATATTAATAAGTTTTTTAATGTTAAGCCATCCTTGCATTCCTGAGGACACAGTATTCTAACAGAGGAACCAGAATACAAAATGACCTTGAAAAGATAATCGTGTTTGATGTGTCTGAGGAGCAGAGGAAGGCCAGTGTTAGTGGCACACAGCAAATGATAGAGTGTAGGAGATGAGGCCAGCAAAATAAAATGCGAAGGACAGCCACTGAAAATATTGAGACAGACATGGATTTCATTCACATTTTCAAAAGAACATCCTGCTTGCCATATGGATAATTAGTTATAGAGCGACAAGAGTGAAAGCAGGCAACACAACAATGAGGCACTCAAGGTGTTCAAACATGCAAAGATGAGCATGACTTGGAATACAGTGGTTTCAACGAAGATGGAAAGAGGTGGACTGAGAGGGAGATATTTTGGAGGAAGAATTAACAAGACTTACTGATGGATTGCAAGCTGGTGGATGAGAGAAAGATAACTTGACTCCTAGGATTTGCCTATGTTTTTGGCCCAACTTTCCTAGATGCTTTTTTATATTAAGGTTTTCCTCCACCTGTTCTATTATTTAATTTTGATTTGATACTTATTCAAAGAGTTTAAGAGAAATTTTTTTTAAATTTCACATTACTCTTCCCTATTTTGAATTTTTATAATAATTTCTACTTTAGTACTTTGTGATCAGAAAAATGTGGTCTGTGAATTCTTTGTCTTTTGGATTTTTGATATAGATATAGAATGGAAATTTGCAAAGAAACCAATGACACTTGAAAAGCAATTGTATTCTGTTATTAGCATATGAAAATTAATCCTATTAATTACAGTATATCTTCTTCTGTTCTTACGTTTCTGGCTATTTTTCCTTGTATTTGTTATAGATTTTGCTTAATGCAGTCTGATGCAGCGTAACTTGGTTCATAGGTATTCATAAACGTTTTATCGTTCTGTGGATATCATTTTTCACTATAATTTAGCATTCTTTGTCTTGTTTAACACTTTTTGCATTAAAGTCAAACTTATCCAATTTTAATGTTGTTGTCCTTGATTCACTTTTCTTTTCCTGTGTGTCTATACCCATCTTATTATTTTCAGCTTTCTTGAACCTCTTTGTTTGGTGTCCCTCTTATGCAGCATATAGATGATTGTTTTGTTTGACTCGATTTGAGAGGCGTCATTTTAACAGGTGATCTCATTTATATGTATTGATATAATAGATAAGTTCCATCATAATTAGTTTTTTGTTGGTATCATTTTCATTCTTGTTTTTAAAATTTCCTTGATACTGTTTTCTTTTTTCTTTTTTTGCAAGATAGCTTATGTTTTCTGTTCTTTTCTTTTTCAGTTCTTACGTTAATTTGCACAGTTTAGAATCGTTTGTTGTTGCTCTAGTAATTACCTTTATAACTTTAAATAATATGTTTATGCTCCTATTTCTTGATTATCATCATAAATTATTGACTGTCTATCCTGGGACATCCTACCTCATCTCTCAGCCTTCCCCCACACCCTCCAATGAAGCTCTTAGGATTTGTGCACCAGGGTGCAGTGGTTAAGAGCTACGGCTGCTGACCAAACGGTTGGCAGTTCAAATCCACCCTATGGGGCAGTTCTACCCTGTTCTACAGGGTCGCTGTGAGAATCTAGTCAATGGCATCAGGTTCAGTTCAGTTCCATGGTCATTACATGATCAGTTTTATATGGTATGCCTTGTCCATAGCATTTAGGATGTTTAACACTCCTACAGTTGTTTAGGCTTGTTTCTATATTTAAATAGCTTCAATGTTCTCCCTCAGTCTTTCATATCTGAGTTCTTCCTTTTGAGTCACTGCTTATTTGGTTAGATTTCTTCACTAAATCGCATTCTCAAAAAGAGCTTATTGTTGCTATTTCTTGGGACCTTGCATATTTCAGAATGTTTTCCTGTGGCTTTTATACAGCAGGTATAAAATCTTTGGATCATACTTTTTTATCCTCATAACTTTATATTGTTCCATTATGATACTGAAAGTTGTGATGAAGAAATCTGGGAGCACTCTAATTCCATTTGGAAGTGACTTGTTTTTCTCGCCAAAAGTCTGTAGGATTATATTTTAAATTTTTAGGTAATTTCACTAGGACATCACTTGGGGTTATCATTCTGGATCATTTTTTCCTGTAACATGACTTGCCATTTTGAACTGGAATTTTTCCTTTTTTCAGGAATGTTTCTTCTATTAGAATGCTGAGTCACATTTTTGTTCCATTTATGCTATTCCTTTTTTTTTTTTAGAAAGGAGGATTCGTTTGTTGGATCTCCACTCTCTGTTTTTGTACCATTGCTTCGTCTCTAATTTTTTCATTTGTTTGTCTTTTTCTCAATTTATTTCTCCATTCATCAGGTTCAGTTTTCTACCTCATGAATTGTGCTTCTTTCTCTAACAATTATACCATTTCCATAATGTTGTTGTCGTTACTTGCTGTCAAGTGGATTCTGACTCATGGTAACCCCATGTGTGCAGAGTAGAACTGCTACATAGGGTTTTCAAGCTCGTGACCTCTTGGAAGCAGATAGCAAGGCCTTCTTCTGAGGCACCTCTGGGTGGGTTCGAATCACTAACCTTTCGGCTAGTCGTCAATCGCTTGACCATCTGTGCCACCCAGCGACCCCTACTTCCTTAATAAACCAAAAACCAAACCAACCCCATTGCCATCAAGTCAATTTCAACTCACAGCAACCCTATAGGACAGAGCAGAACTGCTCTACAGCGTTTCCAAGGATCGGCTGGTGGATTCGAACTGCCAACCTTTTGGTTAGCAGTTGTATCTTGCTGTAGCTCTTAACCATAGTACCACCAGGGCTTCCATAATAGCATTGGATAATTCTCACTTTGTATTATATACTCCTCAATTTTATTTTTCACCTCATAAATTGTCTTACACACTTGGATCACTTGTTTCAAAGTCTTAATGTTCTCTTTAATATCTTTGAGAGCCCGTAGCACTTGCAAACAAACTTATTTTTCTATGGCACATCTTTCGCCAAACCATATTTTTCTACAGTTAGCCTGTCATGTCTTTCTTTCTTAGAGTATTTTTAATAGACTCTAACTCATTTATTTCCAGATTATTGTCATTTGATGAACACAGATCTACACAGATTACCTCTCGATCTGGATGTGGTGTGGGTAGGTTCTCAGTCACTCTCTGTGCCCCCCCAACTGGGTCCTGTTTATAGACTGCCTTCAGTTTGAAGACTATATGTTAAGGATTTCTATACTAGGTTGTGCATTTCCATCATCTAAGGAAGGCAGTGAGCTAGCTAGGGTCTAAATCATCCATGGCCGGTGGATTGGTTCTGCTCGCTTCTTCTGTAATATTTTAAATCTCCCCGCTTAGAATTACTCTGCCTAGTTAGAAGTTTATCTTCTACTTATGGGGCATAATCTTGAGTTTGACATTTTTCCTCCAGTTCATGGAATAGTAGACACCTGCTATCTTCAGAAAGAAGCAGCACTGAGATTGCTTTCCCAGCTTCACCTATCTCTACCAAAGAGCAGGTACCATTCCTCTCCCTTTCCTAGAGACTGCACATGATGGGCTACTCGGGGAAGGCTATTCAAACAGGCAAAAAGCTTCACTGAGCAGAAACCAGATAAGGACTTTCACTCTATCCTTCGTTTGGGCCAGTAATACCCCGAGAGTTCTTTGTCTTATTTCTTTTCTCTTTTCTTTCTGTAAAATCTCTGCTTGTGCTTGGAGTCTATGCCCTCTGAATAATTCTACTTGGAACTATTTCTTCTCTTCTTCCCAAACAGAGAACACTCAAATTGTGAGTTCTGGTGGCTCTTCTCATTTGTTTGTGAGTCAGTCTCCACGGAAGTAAGGAATGGGTTTTCTCTCTAGAATGGGTTCTTCAGGTTTTCTCCCCTTGATTGACCACACACCCTCTCAATCAAAGGTAGCTTTTTGAGAAATGTGCCCATCTGTGTTCCCTACAATACTGAATCCAGAAGGGTGAATAGGATCTGTACCTCAAGACTCTCAGTATCTTCTGTCTTCACAAACTTAATCAAACATTGTTTAATGAGCTTGGTAGAGACTTTTTTGCTGTTATTTGTTTTGATAATTTTAGGGGCAGGAAGGAACTATCATCTTGCAAATACATTGTCAACCTCCCCTGGAAGTCCTAAGAGTGTCAGTTTAGGCACACCCTAAGAGGCCACCAATCATGCCTCTGATCCTATATCCTTACTTTTCAACCGTGTTTTTGCCACATTTATTTATGAGGAAGAGGTGTCCAACCCTGCTCATTTCCATAGAAGGGGGAGCTTCCATTCCCATGGGGTAAAACTATGAGAGAAGGCCTTCCAACTTCTTTCTCTCTCCCCCTCCCTTCAAGGTTCTCTGAGAGAAATCGGTTTTTCCTAATTGGTGAGACTGGGGAGGAGGATGTGTGGAGACAGCCAAGCTTGGAAGCTCAGCCGCTGTGGGGTTCTCTTTCTATTTCAAGCAGCCTATGCTTAGTACTCACATATTCTGCCCCTGGGTTAGGAGGCTTATGCTGAGTGGTTTTCTTTAACTAAAACAGGGGTGGTAAGTATTAGCCAGCCTAGATCTAAGCCTTCTTTTCCAGTCAGCATTTTTCCCCCAAAGCTGATGTTTTCTCCATCTGTCACATTCCTATGTGAATTGCTCAACTGGTCCCTGACTCAAGGGTTGGGAGGGAGCAAGACTGTGATTCATCAGCGCCCTAACCCCCAACATGCCCTGCTTTACTCTTTGTAGGATTTTCGTATCCAAAGAAAAAGTGCTCTTTCCCTTTACTTAGTCCAAGAACGTTATCCTGAGGGTGAAAACAAAATCCAGATTTTAAACATATACTCTCATAGAGAACTAGCTACTCAAATGTAGAAGACGAACTACCTACACCATTGAGGAATAACAAATTTATTATTTCTGTGAATTTCTTCTGACTGTTACTTGTCTACCCTGGAGGTTTAGAGGAATTTCTAAAATATATGCCTTGCAACTTTCTTGGTAATCACTCTTCATTGAGACTTTTAAGCTAAGCATCCAAGAGGTTGCTTTTATTATTCTCTGGTATTTATCTGCATTTGGAGTATGGCACCGTTGGTAAGGACTGGTACCTTAGTTAGAGTGAGAGGTGGGAACGACCCAGCTTCAGCTGTTACTCTAACTACTAACCAAAAGAGAAATTTTCTAGCTTTTCTATCTATTATCCTTTTGCAAACAACAAATTTCAGTTTTTAAGTGACCGAATATAGAAATTCTAAGGTTCACTGTGTGCAAAATAGATGTTTTAAATTAAGGACACTTTAAAAAAGAAAAACTGGACATCTAGGTATAAATTTGTATGCCCTTCTCATCCATGATAACTTGTCACTGTGAAAATTCAGGCAGAAAACTACACAGAAACCTCACTGTGCAAAACCCCAGCACAGCCTGGACTATGACGCCAGAAACACCTGAGAAGTGTTACAGTCAATACAGTTCAGTCACAGAAAAAACCTCGTTGAATACCCTTGTGTACTTAATGGACAAGCAACTGCTCTCTTCCCTTCCCAAGCATCTCTTTAGTAATTTTTGGCTTCACAAAGGAAATAATCCTCCAGAAAGTACTTCTTCAATTGCCTGTAGCCTCCAAATTGCATATTACCCCCAGTCCCTGGAGAAGGACATCATGCTTGGCAAAGCAGAGGGTCAGGGAAAAGAGGAAGACCCTCAACGAGATGGATTGACACAGTGGCTGCAACAATGAGCTCAAGCATAACAATGATTGTGAGGATGGCTCTGTACTGTGCAGTGTTTCCTTCTGGTGTATATGGGCTGGCTATGAGCTGGAACCAACTCAACAGCACCTAACAATAACAACTAGTTTAAATGAAACTCTTGGTCTTGAAAATATTCAAGTAAAAAAGAAGTTGAGTTGTAAGAAATTAAAAAAAAGTATTTTTTAAAATAACTCCTTTTTCTGATTTATTTTAAAAAGTACACAGTCATTTTGGAAATCTTCAATATACAGAAGAGCAGAAAGAAGAAAACAAATATTACTCACCATTGTATAACCACAATTAAATATTTATACCCATCATTGATTTAGTTCTTTTGGGTACTCTAAAACATCTACATAATTATGACACATCTCTTTTTAGTTTTGTCTTCTCAATTTTATGAGCATTTTTAATTCCATTAATATTTCTTCAAAAGCATCATATACGTTGGTTTCATGTATTGGTTCATATAACAAAGAAGATTCTGAATTTTAAAAGCCAAAATGCCCCTAATAGATAAATTCACAAAGAAGAGAAACAGACAATTCAAAAAGGAAAGAGAATAACTACTAAACAGTGTTATGTTAAAGTTTATGTGTAATCAAAAATCCAATTTTTAAAATTATGGCTTATTTTCATCTACAAATTTTGGGGAGAAAAAGGTTTAAGCCCCTGTATCCAATCTAGCAAAGTATTTTTAAAGCCATAAGAAGTTTACTATCCTTTAATGTAAAATGGTACAACCACTTTGGAGATCAATTTGGTGCTTCCTTTAAAAGCTAGAAATAGAAGCACCATACAATCCAGCAATCCCACTCCTTGGAATAGATCCTAGAAAAACAAGAGCCATCACACGAATAGATATATGCACACTCATGTTCATTGCAGCACTGTTCACGATAGCAAAAAGATGGAAACAACCTAGGTGCCCATCAATGGACGAATGGATAAACAAATTATGGTATACTCACACAATGGAATACTATGCAACAATAAAGAACAAAGATGAATCCATGAAACGTCTTATATCATGGAGGAATCTGGAAGGCATTATGCTGAGTGAATTTAGTCAGTCATAAAAGGACAAATATTGTATAAGACCACTATTATAAGAATTCAAGAAAAGGTTTAAACACAGAAGAAAACATTCTTTGATGGTCACGAGGGTGGGGAGGGCGGGAGAGGGTTATTCACTAACTAGACAGTAGACGATAATTATCTTAGGTAAAGGGAAGGACAGCACACACTACAGGGGAAGTCAGCACAACTGGACTAAACCAAAGCTAAGAAGTTTCCTGAATATAGCCAAACACTTAGAAGGACAGAGTAGCAGGGGCAAGGGTCTGGGGACCATGCTTTCAGGGGACATCTAGGTCAGTTGGCATAACAAAGTTTATTAAGAAAATGTTCTGCATTCTACTTTGGTGAGTGGCATCTGGGGTCTTAAAAGCTAGCGAGCGGCTATCTAAGATGCATCAATTGGCCCCAACTTACCTGGAGTAAAGGAAAATGAAGAACATCAAAGTCACAAGGAAAGTATTAGCTCAAGAAACAGAAAGGGCCACATAAACCAGAGACTGCATCAGCCTGAGACCAGAAGAACTAGATGGTGCCCAGCTACTACCAAAGACTTCCCTGACAGGGAATACAACATAGAGTTCCTGATGGAGCATGAGAAAAGTGGGGTGCAGAACTCAAATTCTAGTAAAAAGACCAGACTTAACAGTCTGACTGAGACTGGAGGATCCCCAGAAAGCATGGCCCCCAGACTTTCTGTCAGCCCAGAACTAAAACAATTCCTGAGGCCAACTCTTCAGACAAAGATTAGACTGGACTATGGTACATAAGATGATACTTGTGAAGAGTGTGCGTCTTAGCTCAAGTAGATACATGAGACAACATGGGCAGCTCCTGTCCAGAGGTGAGATGAGAAGGCAGAGAGGGTCAGGAGTTGGTTGAATGGGCACAGGAGATCAGGGCTGGAAAGGAGGAGTGTGCTGTCACTGTATAAGGAGCACAATTAGGGTCACATAATAATGTACGTATAAATTTTTGTATGAGAGACTAACTTAAATTGTAAACTTTCACTTAAAGTACAACATAAAAAAAAATTAAATTAAAAAAAAAAAGTTTACTACCCTTTAAAGATCCAGAATTCTAACTTCCATGTATCTAAAAAATACAGAATCTACATATGCACACACACACTACAAACACACACAATATGCCTTGTAGCTTAATTTACAAGAATGAAAAATTAGTTTTATTAACTAGATGCAAATTACATGTTCAAAAATAAGGAGACAACTATATTATGGTTAACTAAGGTTTGGAATATTAGGCAGACGTTAGAAATAGACATACAGTTTATGTAATATTTTCAAAATCAGATATGATGTAATGGAAAGAAAAACCACGTAATTGCATAAAAGCATACATCTGAAGAAATAAATTGTTATTAGTAGCATTTGGTTGGTGGGATTATAGATTTTTTTACTTCTTTTATATTTCTTTATTTTTCTGTCTCATTTTGATAATTTAATTTTTAACTTTCTGCTGTGTTTATTCAATAGTCTCTATAATTTTGATGTAATCCAAAGGGGGCTGGGGAAAGAAAGAAAAGAGACAATTATTACTAACATAACTAAGCAGTTGCATGCTCTAAAAAGGATAGAATTAGCTCATTTTACCTCCCATATAAACTTCAAAAATTTGTGGCCTAAAATATGAGCCATCCTTCTTCCTTATTTCCTGGGTTAGTTATCACAAATGCCTCTCTTATCCTTGAATGTAATAAACATTCATGGAATGCCTGATGAATTAACGCCAGCTGTGGATTGAGGTGGAAGTGGGGTGTCATTTTCCTTCAACGTGACAATACAGCTCTCCAGAACAACTTCCAAAATAAGACCAGCAGCTAAAATGACACATGGACTGGCCATGAAGACAACCACCACTGAGCACACTCTTCTACAAGATTCTCACCCTCTTACATTTCTCTAAAACTAGCTGTCACCAAATTTATTCCAACTCATGGTGACCCGGTACGTGTCAGAGTAGAACTGTGCTCCACTGGGATTTCAATGGCTGATTTTTCGGGAGTAGATCAATATGCCTTCCTTCTGAGGCATCTCTGGGTGGACACTGCTTTAGGTTTTTCTTAATTCAGATTCTGACACAGGGATAATCAATACATAATTTATTGTATAAACACATCAAATAATTGATTAATTAAAAGCAATGTCCGAACTGGCCCATTTAAAACATGACAGGTAATTTCTAGTGCTTTCTAGGTTACATTGAGTATCAATTCCATGTTTTGGCAATTGTTTTGAAGGGCAGACTTATTAAAAATAGCTTAATAGACTCATCCAAGAGAGACCAAGCTACTGGGCTGAGGGCTGGGGACCATGGTCTTGGGGGACGTCTTGCTCAATTGGCATACTCTATAAAGAAAATGTTCTACATCTGACTGTGGTGAGCAGCAACTGGAGTCTTAAAAGCCTTCGAGTGGCCATCTAAGATACATCTACTGGTCCCGTCCTGGCTGGAGCAAAGGAGACTGAAGAAGACCAAAGACACAAGGCAAAGGTTAGTCCAAAGGACTAATGCCCACAACTACCACAAGCAACTGAGCCTAGAACAACTAGATGGTGCCCGATTACCACCACCAACTGCTCTGGCAGGGATCGCAAGAGAGGGTCCCAGACAGAGTGGGAGAAAAATGTAGAACAAAATTCAAATTCACACACACAAAAAAAAGACCAGGCTTGCTGGTCTGACCGAAACTGCAGAAACCCTGAGAGTATGACCCAGAATATCCTTTGAACTCATTACTAACGTCACTCCTGAGGTTCACCCTTCAGCAAAGTCGAGAAGGTGGAAGGGACAGGAAAACTGGACAAATGGAAACAGGGAGCCTGGGGTGGAGAAGAGGAGAGTATTGACACAGCACGGGGTTGACAGCCAATGTCACAAAACAATTTGTGTATTAACTGTTTAATGAGAAATTAATTTGCTCTGTGCACTTTCCCCTAAATCACCAAAAAAAGGGAAAAAAATCCAACTACAGAAAATAGCAAACAATGCAAACTGATCACAAGACTCCTTTCTCTAGAAACAGGGGCATAGCTCATAGACCAACTTGACTTGTAGCTTAAAACTCAAAGTCTCCTGATGATTGCATTCACAGTAATGATGTGCTGTGGCCAGTTATTAATCACATAGCTTCTCCCTAGAACAGTTAATGGCACTGAGTGAGATGCATCCTCAAAGAGATTTCGGTCCTCCTGCCCTGCCCTTAGCACAGCATGACAGCATATTGTTCCTCACTGTAACCTCCCATCAAAGTCAATGGGGCAAATGTTCTATTCGTTCTGATGGGACTTTTGCTCACAGTTAGGGAACATGAGGAAACCTAAGTACAAAGTAATTTGCAAAGTAATAACAATGTTTCCTACCCAGGTGATAGCTCACAGGAGATTTAATTGGCTAAAATTACCCTATTCCAAGAATAATAGTTTGTACTTTATGTTGCAATTATGACTCGAGGATCTTGAAGAGATTTATGAACACTGATTAAACATCAGAACACCATCTTGAAGGAGGTAATGTTAACATTATTTTATAGCCCAGAGAAGGAGGGTTTCTCGTTCTAAAACACCCAGCAAACAGTCAAGAAATGG
>NW_004443940.1:16600747-16635921 GCF_000243295.1 Trichechus manatus latirostris | reverse complement strand
TTGTTAACCAATGGCATAAAACAGCATGTGTGTTACTGTTACATGAGAAACTATCTGTTCTGTAAGCCTTCACCTGAAGTACAATAAAATATTAAAAAAAAAAAAAAAAAGAAATGGTCCAGATCTGCAACGTCTTCACGTTAGGAGCACTGCTCTACCCCTTTGGAAACTTTCCGCTTCCATAACACATTGTGACTGAAATGGCAAAACAAAAAAAATGTTTTTTGTTTCTCAGTGTGTCTTATAATTGCCACGAAGGAATGCATTTCTGATTGTTGGAGTCAGAAAATACTTAACTCATTTCTCTTGACCTAAGATTTTAGTCAGGAAACTTCTGTTTATGATTAGCTTGTCTTCTCCCTGTTCAGCTGTAAATATTTGGCATCAGCAGAATCAAATAAATGCACAAATCACGGAAGCTGTAAGGAATATCAAAAATAGAGTCAAGTCCTCTTGGTTTCCAGATCAGGGACCTTGCAGACAGGAGGTGAGGAGGGGTGATGGGAAGGGGTCTTGGTCCAAATAAGGAAGTTCTACCATTGTGGGAATGTCTCTAGTTGCAGAGGATGCCTCCACATGGCTCTCAAGTACCAACTGCCTCCTTAGTTGGCTGGGCCATTGAGCATGTGGAGTTGAATGGATGTAAATAATTCCAGGGCAGAGCATAAAAGTGAAACTAATGGCACAAGGGCTAAGTTCTCAGCTTAGTGCAACTCAACTTAAAAGATAGATCAAATCCTAGCGCTCTAATCTGATTGTTGTAACAACTCTCAATAGATTTGGATGCTACCAAAATGAAAGGTATACAAAAGCCCCTATCCCAGTGCCTGGCATACAGGAAGCCCTCGATAAATGCTCCCTCTCTTCCTAATCTGTCTCTGCCATTTCTCTCTACCCCGTTCTGAACCCTAAATCAATAAGTGCCTGTCCATATAGCTATATGTGCCTTAAATGCTGCAGAGCAGGTTTTGTTTGTTTTTGCAGAAGCTTCGAGTACCCTATCAGTTGTTCCTTTAAAAGCTTATAAATAATTCCCTACACTTTCTTTAAAAACAAATAAACACTAAAATGAATATGTGTGCATTAAAGTTTATAATCAATAAAGTACGATCAGGAGTGGAGTTAGAGAAAGTTGGACACCCACAAATTAGTCAAACTAACAGCAAGAATATGCGCCTGTATTTTGAGTGAGGTTGAGCTTGTGTTTGGCAGCAAATCACTGCTACAAGCACCCCGCCTAGAAAAAGTTCCTGCTTTGGGGAGGTGAGCCAAACTCACTCTCATTATTGTTGTTGTTATGTGCTGTCAAGTCGATTCTGACTCATAGCGACCCTACAGGACAGAGTAGAACTGCCCTAGAGAGTGAATTCTTGTCTTTCACCTCAACAAGGCTTTCTGTTACTATTGGGTGCTGTGGAGTCAATCCAGATTCAAAGGGACCCCATGTGACAGAGTGGAACTGTCCCATAGCATTTTCTTGGCTGTAATATTTATGAAAACAGATCACCAGGTCTTTCTCCAAAAAAACTGCTGGGTGGGTTCAAACCTCCAACCTTTAGGTTAGCAGCTTAACTGTTGCACCGCTTTTCAACAAGCCTAGGGGGACTCAGAATATAGGAAGTGGAGTTTGCTGTTGTTAAGCCACTTCTGTGATTCAGATGACAAACTATTCACACTAAGATAGATTCCTGACCCAATAACCTTTCTTTTATTTAAACCATGTCTAAAATATCTGTTCATCCATTAAAAATTCAGAAATTCTGTAAACTATTAAAAATATGATGATGACGATGATAATGATGATAGTGACCCTGAGTGGGTGGTCTGGCTCTGTTCATCTATCTGTTCTTTTAAGAACAGAAGCCATGACAAGGCTGATCATTTTTTCGAGTCTATTTGGATGATTCAAAATGTCTAATATTTAAATCTTGATACCTGCCCCTCACCTCTCCCCACCACCGAATATGACAGATTATTCAACCCACAATCAAAAGATTTCACTATATTGCAGGAGAAAATATTTGGGAAGTGAAACTATATCTTTAATATTTCCAAGTAAAAGAATTCATATCCGATAAAAGCAATATTTTTAGTTACATCATATGCAAAAAGGGTACCATATAATTAGAAGTGAATTTAGGCAGAAAGACAGAAAGATGAGATGTAAAAGCGATAATTAGTGCACTGTTATAATTAGCAAATACTTCTCAATCCCATGGTAACTGTGCTCTGAAAAGGACTCCTGCCGATTAACTAATAAATTTCCTGAAAGCAGCTTTCTTCTCTCTCTTTAAATGGAAAGTTTGAATTGCTGTCTCCTTGAAAACCAGGCTATGCCATGTCATAAATTGATTTATGTCTATATTATATTTTTTAAATATTAAAAAAAACCTATAAGAATGAAACAAATATTATATTTATGGAATAAAAGAACTATAACAAATCTATATAATAACCTTGTGTTCTATACATAATTTTGAGTATAATCTTTCAAAATAGACATTATTTGCACAACAAAAAATGACTTTGAAATATAAAGAAGCAAAACATTCACATTGTCTACAGTTAAACAGTTCAAAATATCTGGGCACTGGAAATAGTGAAACTTTCTGGGAATATATTCTAGGAGTTTAAATATTTCTAATCTTACAGTAGACAATGAGAGAAAGAGAAAATAATTAAAAATTTCAAGCAACAATAAATGTCTTCTCATTTTTTCTCCTGCCTTCCCCGTAAATGTTTAACATTACCACTATGATGCTGTTACAGGGAGATTTTTCCAGATTGATATGAGAACTGGGCAGGCTGAATTCCAGTATGACGTCCAGTTATAAGCAGTTGTATGTAAAATGGAGATGATAATAATACGTTCTTCATTCAATATCTTACTTAAGCCTGGCTAGGGGGGCATGTTTTGCAAACTGTGAAATGTTTTATTAAAGCAAGGACAAAAATAAAATACTCATTTTTATCCCCGGATAGCAAAGACTTGATAGGGATGGATAATTAACTTCACCGGAATAATAATATCCTGAACAAGACAATGTAAAACCAAAAAGTGGGTAAAATCTTATCAGTTACAGGCAACAGGACCCAAAGTCAAACATTTCCAGTCAAATCGAGAGCACCTGGGACAAGGAGTGACCATATGGTGACATTCTGAGAAGGGCAACCTGACAGCGGAGCAGAGAGAAAAGACTGACTTAGGAAATTTGCAACAGACTTGCATTTTTATCACTATCCAAAAAAATGTCAGTGACAATGAGCAAAGCAGGTGAACTCTGCAACTGTTGCTGGTGCTCACGTCTGCTTGAAAGTTTCCAGGAAAACAGGGGTAGGATAGTGGGAATGTCCTTGGTGTCTGGGTTAACTGGGGTGTAAAAGTGTATAAATAATCCTAAGCGGCTCCTCTCAGTTTATCTAAGGCAACTATTAAGATTTTTTGAGAAAGTATTCCTTGAGAGGGGATCTGGTATGCAAACGCATGGTCTCCTAGGAGCAGGGAAGAGAGCAAACCTGGTTATTGTGCCTGTTTGCTCATAGCATGTATGTCGTTTTATAGGATTTTTGAAGACTGCTTGCTGTTCCTGGGAATTATTCTAAAGTAGTAGGCACATTAGAGACTGTACAAAGAGAACTAGCTCAGAGTAAAAAAACTGGGTATGTAGCTTTTTAACTATGTCCATTTAGAATTATTGGGGTGGAAAGATTTTGATAAACAAACCAACAAACAAACAGAAGTGATAGGCCAAAAAAAAAAAAAAAAAAAAGCACGCTGATTAACACCAGCAATAGGAACAGACATTTTTAGAAAGTGTTTTTAATCAGTTCCTCAGTATGGGGTTAACCAACTGTGTCAGCAGAACTAAATTACAGACTCATAAGAAAGGAAAAAGCCAATAAAAAGGCGAGAATTTTGAAACAAATTCAAATTATTCCCTCCTGGGGTAACACTAAACGCACAGAGGAAGGCTCATTGGTTGAACGCCACGAACAAATAAACCCTAAGCACGTAATGGTTAAGAATATCTGAAAATATGTAATACTTTTTTATCTAAATTAGGTTAGGATCAAAAAAGAGTGTGTACTATTATAGAAATGCACAAGTTCAAAACTAAAGAGGGTTAAACACTCAAGTAGAAAAATAGCGATCACCAGGTACAGAATCCCAAGTCAGGGAAGCGGCTGGGCATTTAGGTCTTTGCAGCTCAGAGGTGTGGTTGGTCCCAGGAAGCCAACAATACCTGGTGGCACATTATTGTTGGAAATTTAAACATGGCTGAGTTTGACCTTCACAGTAGTGTTTCCATAGCACTGGAAGTTCAGCCACACTCCTTCCTGTGCTTGGATACCACTTTAGAATCACAGTAAAGTAACAGTCATAAGAGCCATGACTATCCCTTTTCAACTTTGTGGTTTTTAAATTCTCCAGTATTCTGGTTGTGCTCAGCAATGCATTTTGGTTTTGATTTTCCTTGGTTTTTAAGATGGCCAGGTGTTTATGTTGCTTTGATAAATGACTATTGTAGCTTAATTCCATGTTTAAGAAAAAAAGACAAAGCAAAACAAAAGCTTTAAGTGAATGGCATTTGGTTTGCTGGGATATGTGACCGTTATTAGGCATAAAGAGATAAAATCTGTATATAAATCACCTCTTTCCCTACAGACCCGTTGTGCAAATGCTACAAATAAAAGACAAATGTGAACTCAGGGAGGTAGAGAAAATGCCTCCAAAAGTTGCCTGGCCAGTGGAGAAAACATGAAAAATTTTAACCTGAAAACACACCAAAGAATATGCAGCCAAAATCTAATGGTGACAAAAAATAATCCCATGCTTTTGACATCTTTCTGTTTTAGTTTTTTTAGGTGTATCTCTCAACAAAGACCTAAGCTGTCATTTTCAAACTTAGAGAGTAGTATCTGGACATTACAGTGCCTGAAGACATTAAGGAATTCTTCTGACACTTGGTTTTCCTGTTGAAAGAATCTCAAAAAAAAAGTTTTTTCGTGGAGAGTGAATGAATTGAGAAAAAAAAATTTCAAAAGTAGAAGCGTTTATGTTTTCCTTCCCTGGAACATAAAGAATAATAGTTTCAGATTTCAGTGTTTTGAAGATTTTTATAAGACGTCATTGTCATTTTCACAGAATCTTGTGTATTTTTCCAATATTGCTTGTTATTATCACAAATTTGGGCCATATAAATTTCTAAAATTATAGTGATTGTATTTCGAAATGCTGTTTTTATAAAATGGAGGCTTCATGAAGTTCATCCACATCAACCAGTTTCAGTTACAGAAGGCTTACAAAATCTAATCCCACTCTAAATACCAAAGCTGAATTTTAAAACATTAGTGTGCATTTTTCCTAAAATTTGTGTTCATTTCTTCCTAATCATCAGGGTTCATGTCTTTCGATACTCAATCTCTCTTCCTTCTGTGGTCATTGTGTGATATTTGTTGAACAGTACTTGGTCATGCAGGTATCAAAAGTAGTATCTGTTTAGACCACAGCATATTGAACAGATTAAGTTGTCTTTAGGTCATTGCTTCCCAAAGTGGGATGAAGAGGATTTTAGGTAGCATATATCCAAGCAAATTTTTTATATTTCTTAGTGCAGTCATTAATACCTACATTAGAAAAAAATAAGAAAGAAATCCTAACCATGATATAAAACTTCATTTTAAAATATATTCATGTGTTTTATTTTAGATGGAACTATTTTTAAAATGTACAAGTAAACAGTAATTCAGAAGGCACTGGAACAGGGCAAAAACCCTAGGGTTGTACGTAAGTGGCTGAAGTCAAGTCAGGTAAACACTGCTTCAGGACAAAAACGCATAACTCTCTTCAGCCCCAACTCCAAAATCTCAACTTCTTTAAAATTTACTCTGAAATAGGTATTATTTGCAATGTCCTAACACTAAACTTTTTTGTTCAGTCTGAAGTTACACACGTCCTATCTAATTTTATAAAACAAAATCACAAAATACAAGAAACAAAGAGCATGGAGACCGAAATAATGTAACCAATTCATTTTGCAGGTGATTAACTTCTAATTCAATCAACTCATTAGTGACTGTGCTAAATTTGAACCCAGTCGTCCCAACTCTCAGATCTGCCATTCTTTCTCACTGCCACTATCCTGGATCCTGGCTAGGAATCTTGTACGTGCGAAGAACTGTTTCTAATACAACCAATTTTCAAAGTGATTCTTCAGTTTCAGCCTAGAATCTCTAAGCACTTGCAAATAAAATAACATACAGTGCAGTATATCACAACCTTCTGGGTTCCTCAAACGATTTTTAACTGAAAGAAACGTGAATCAACAAATATCTAAGAAAATGCAGTGGGCTTATCACAAAAGCTAGGCTAGGACATAGTGTATTATTAACATTTAAACCTCCAAGAGTGTTAAGCTATTATTTGTTCATATTCGGTGAGTACAGAAAAACAGGAAACAGGACATAATTTTTTAAAAAACAAAACAAACCTATATAACTTCAGATAACCAAACCACAGGCAGGTGTTCTGTACCAAGCACCCAAATCAAGACAAAACTCAAGAAAACAAAAAATTCTGAATAAAAGCCTTAAAAAAAAACACCAAAAAACAGAATAGGGAAAAGAGAGCGATAAATAACTAATTTGTTTTAGGAGCAAAACTTGAAGCTAAAAATGAAGATACTTCAGAATTCACAGTGGCTACTCAAAGCTGTATCTTGCCCATTGAAGACACAGAATGTTCTTGAAAAGAATATGGCAGTCTGGGTCTTGGTTGCTGAACTTGAAACCTAAACATCCCAATAGGTTATTATGTCTGTTTGGACTCTAAGAATCTCCTTCTCATATTCTTAAAAGGCAAGCTCCTGAGGCGTGACAAGGTTAGAGGGGATTTTGGTTTTTAATCCTGGGGTGAACAAAGCCTTGAATGTCCCGACTCCTGCTCCGGGTAACCTGGGCCAGATTTCTGCTTAGGGTCACTCAGTCTCAGGGTGGTGCAAAAGGCCTGGGTTTGCGGGGTGGGGGGGCGGTGAGTGGTGAAGAGGTGGTGGTAGTAGGTTGGAAAAGAGCAAGGCTTAGAGGGCTCACCACCATCACCATGAAATACAGGCTCTCTTTGCCCTCCTCCTTTCTCCATGCCCTCTGCAGAGGGGTCTTCTGTGGGCCAGCAGGGCTCCCTGCCTGCAGCTCTTTTAAAGAGGCCATCTTGGAAGCAGAGGAGGAGAGAAGAAGCATCAGCTGTCCCCACACACTCACACACCACCATCAACAACATACACACCCCGCTGCTTTTGACAAATCTTGGAGGCACTGACTTCCAGGCTTAGGAAAGAAGAGTATAAAAGGATTCTTCAGTAGTTGTGATTTTCTTTCTTTCAAGTTGAGAGACTATTAAAAAGAGAACCTTGAGACAGGTAGAAATGAAAAGGGAATTGGATAAGTCACTTAACCTTTCTGGGCCTCAACTTGCTCGTCTGTGAAATGGGCAAATGGAACTAAATGCCTTGACTTGCCAGCCCCGACATTCTCTGGTTCTCTATGGTGGCGGAGGGACTGTGAAAAGTGAGACTGCAGTAGAGCAGTCACCCCACCCTACTTGTGATGGTGACTCCAACTTCACAGAGCAGGATGATCATTTCTGGAACGGCTTAAGGAACATTTTGAAGAGAGAGGCAATGTTTGTCTCTGGCCCCACCCCCAACACACACACACTCATAGACACACTCTTTTTCTTTTTACTTTTCTTCCCAAGAGAACTGGTTGCAATTGAACAAGATGGAAACGCAAATAGATCTGCGGAACTGTTTAGAAAAGTCAATATGCAGTTATGCAAAAGTCTATGATAAGGCTCCCTCCGCTCCCTCCGAAGCAGAAAGCAACATGCTGGAATAAAGAGCGTGTTTCTCCTTTCCTGGCGAGCCCAGGGTCGGGGGAAGCTGTTTTACTGCGTCGTGGTGGTAGACAGGACGAGCCAGATTCCACTTCTGTACCTCTGGCTGTGTTCTGTTTCTGCTGCTCTCTGCCTCTTTTTCCTCACTATCTGTTTCTCTCCTTCAATGGCCTCTCTCATGCTCCTTTGCCTGCATCCCTCCGCCGCTCCTCCCTCCCGGGGTGCTGGGTTAGCCGCCTCCCTCGAGGTGTGAGCGCCCCGCCCTATTCCGACCCGGGGCGCCCGGACCCGACGGTGCTGAGAAGAGACCCCTTCCCCTGGCGGCAGCGAAGGAGCCGCCCCGATGCCACACGGTTCCCTGCGGCCTCTAATCCCATTAAACCCCAAACCCAAACCCGTTGCGGTGCAGTAGATTCCGCATAGCGACCCTGGAGGACAAAGCAGAACTGCCCCATAGGGATTCCAGGCTGTAAATCTTTAGGGAAGCAGACTGACACATCTTTCTCTCCCTGAGCGCTGGTGGGTTTGAACCTCCTGGTTCGCAGCAGAGCGCTTTAACCACTGCGCCACCGGGGCTCCTATGTAATCCCATTAGAGCATCTGAAATACTAACGTCCGCCACAAAGGCGCGCTGGTTCCAGCCCCCCCCAAGGACTCTGACCCGGCCGCAGGGGGCACTCAGGAGTCTGAGTCCCCAAGGGCTCCGTGTCCCCAGCAGCCTCGCAGAGCACACTTGACCTCCGTGGTGGAGGGGGAGATGGGCGGTGCTCCAGAGGTCACGGCGCCCCCCGGGAAGAGCCGTCCGGGAACGCTGGCAAGAAGCTTCGAGAATTAGGCCAAGAGGCAGGGGGCAGGGGTGAGCCGGAGTCCCCGAGTCCAGGTGGGGAGCAAGGTGCCCTCGGGAGCTCGGCCCGAAGCAGCGGCAGACAGAGCCCGTGGGTCCCAGTCGCCGCGCCCCGGCCGCCGGTCACAGCCGCTCCCGGGCGCCACCGCCGCCGCCCTGCTCGACGCACTCCCTCCCGCAACAGCTGAGGAGGATTCCAACGAGAAGAACGGATGGACGTCAAAAACGGCCGGGGAGGGGGATCCTGGCAGGAGAGGGGACCGTTCCACCCTTCCCTCTTCCCAGACGGTTCGGCGTCCCCCGAGGACACGTTCTCTCAAAGCTTTCCTCCCCTGCGCCGAGCTGGGTGTGAGCATACCCCACAGCCCCGAGGCCGGAAGCGTCTCCCGGCAAGACCCCCAGTGACCCAGGAGCCCGCGCCCCAGGGGGTGCAGGCCGGGCGGGCGCTCAGGGTGGCTGAGCGCGCGGGGACCCTTATGCCTCTGCAGTGAGAGGTCCCCGCACCATAAAGAGTCCCGGAAGTGGCCGCGAACTGCCAGTAAAGACAGTTATGCCCGGTGAGCTCGGCTGCGAACCGATTGGTTTGAGGCTTATACGTCGCCTTCTCGCATTAGTTTTAAGTTTTCAAATTGATCCTTTTTCGCTTAAATCACCTGGAGAATTATGATACTTAGCAAGTATAACCATAGTCTGACGTTAATTCTTAAAAAAAAAAAAAAAAAAAGACAGGGAAAGATGATATTTATTTTTCATTTTTAAATAAGGGCACCGAAAAGTACATTCTCAGATTCCCTAGTCGCTAACTACTCAGCAGGCGTCCTTCGGCTTCCTTTTGTTCTTTCCCCTTCTGTGTTTTTCACGCTACCAGAATTCTTTCTGAGCCGCAGGAAGCCTTCGATGTTTTTCTTCTTCATTAAATAACTCAATGAAATGTTAAAATATTTATTTTTGAATAATCAGTACGATTTTCGCCTGAAGGTTTTCACAAATATGCCCCTCTACCCAGGCGAACATGGATGCTAAGCCTGAGCAGTCTGCCTCATCCTGTTGCCTCAAAGGTAAATGTTTGCATTTGGTGACTAGAGCGCGTTCGCCAGACCTTTCCCAGCACTCAGTACTTTTACTACTAGTTAAGAATGTATCAAACGTATGTTTACCTGCTATTAGTTCCTGGTAGAATTTTCGACGTTTTCCAACTATTGATAGTCGGGTGGTGGCTTTTGTTTTTAATCTGAATCAACGGCCCCAAACAGCAGCTCATAATTTTTCACACTTCAGTTCATTATGCTAAAGTTGAAAAGATACCCACCAGCATCTCCACTTTGGAGAACAACTGAAATCATCCTGCGCTTTTGCACTGCAACGCAAGCAATCTCACTGCTTTAAGTAGTCAATGGCAGTCCAGGTTCCTTTATATACCTCTATTCAATACAATAGTTTACAGTCATCCAGAGGTAGCACATGCCACTCAAAATGTACACTTGAAGTCGATCGTTGAAATCGATTTATGCACCAATAAAATATCTGAAGCTGTCTCCTTTTCACTACTAGTTTTTATTAAAAGCCACCCGAATAGCTAGCTATGTGCCACTGGTTTTACTGAAATGCACTAAGAAATTTTAACTTCAGAAAAGCAGATGAACAGTTTTAAGAGCCTTATACCAATGTATCTCCTACAAAACCAGCTTGACTTCTCCATATTTTATTGGAGTTAGTCTTTGTTTGTTTTTTAAATTACAAAATCACTTCTGTATGGTCATTGTGATTAGTTCAGAAACTCTGTCAATATCAAACAGAGGTCAAAATTAGTTTCATACATTTTTTTATACAAAGCTTCCATAATGCCGGGGTTCCATAAATTTTTTAAAAATCATAACCAAAATGTGTACAATATCTTTAAAAAGGGTTTAAGAGGACATCACCCGCATTTTCTCCCCACGTGTAGTCTCCAGGTGAAAACACTGAAGTTTCATGTTTTCATCCAAGATTGCCAAAAAGGAATTTCTCTACATTATTTTAGTTACCAATTTCATTTCCCCTCTTCTAAAAGCACTCTTCTTGATTACTGAACAAAGTCAGTTCAAATTCCAAGAATCAGTTTATGCATTCTGGATTATCCAGGCTGTAGATACATTTAACTTGACTGTCACACAAATTCACACTCAGAGCCAAGCCACAAAGCAGCCATCAATATTTTTTTTTCCGGAGATGCTGAGCTTGTCCCATCAACTTTTCTTGCTGTCTTTTTGCAAGCTGACTTTGCACACATAGGCACACACACAGCTGTATGAAATGTAGGTTTTAACTTTCTGCGTGAGTCAAGTGGTTGAGGTATGCCTATACTTAATATAATGTCTTATCCTCGGAGTTGAAAACATCAATTAGACCACAAGACGGTCCTGTGAGTCTAAGTTGGTTCCTGTGGTCTTTACTTACCAGTACCAAATCACACCCCCCAGTGCAGGACAAGAAAAAAGTTTGTCAGGAGGCTGTAGTTTTTCCATTGTCCAGTAGACGGCACAAAAGATCAAGCCTTCAAATGCTAAACAATCCACCGGGGCTGTTTGGTTTGGTTTGGAGTGTGTGCGAGAGTGTGCTGTTCATTTTAAACAGCCAGCCAGCCAGCCAGCGTTGTATCTGTGAAGCAGAGAACCCTTTCAAAACTTAAGATTACTTGCCAAGGCTTTGAAAAGTAGCGATACGAAAAAGTTGTGCATATCTGCTCACCAAAATGCTACTAAGAAAATGCAGCAACTGTTATAAATGAGTTCAAAGGAAATGCTAGTGAGACAATGTATGATTTTAAAGTTATCTTTAAAGAAATTAAATTGAAGAATCTAGAGGCATTTCATTTCTAATTACCTCCAAATGGATAAATAAAATATTTGCAACCTGAGCCTTCGAGATTCTATGTTGGAATTTTACATGGTGCTTCTGTGCTTTTCATTAACTTAACATGCAGCTTAGTTCAGAAAATTGAGGACTGTGCTTCAAATGGGCTTACATATATATGCGTATATAACATACAGTAAAGAAAGGGAAGAAGTTCTCTTGTTGAATTTTTGTGAATACCTTTTTGGGGATATTGGAGGACTGGGCGACTAGAAATTGCTTAGTTGAGACTTTGCCTCTTTTAAAGCAATGTGGGACTTTGGCTAATATTTATACTTTACTAAAAGGCTTCTATTTCCCTTTTCATTCTGCATGTGGGGGGGGGGGCAAAGTGTGGGCTAATAACTCATTTCCCAGTTAATTTTATTAAGAATTTATAGCACTGTTTAGAAAGTTTTAAGACAACCATAAATTTTATTGGGAATATTTTATTAAGCCCTCCATTTAATTAATAAAAGACCTCTATAACTTCTGAAAATGTCAGAGCTAGTAATTATGTTAACCAGTGTAGCTTTTCCCCCCTCTAGAGACCAAAGCATTTTAATGATTTGAAATAGAAAAGTAGTGAGGAAAGCATCCACTCCCTCCAAAAAAAAAATTTTTTTTTAAACTTTTGTATTATTCAGTCAGAATATAGTGACAAGTATTTTCCCTGCCATGGTGGGAGAGCCTAAACTGACCTCTCATTGACTTCTGAACTGGACCCAGACATTCTTTGTTTTCTGAAGCAAAATGCAGTAAACAAATCTCCAGGTCCTTATAGCCTGGATTGCTTTGGGGCACTTGATTAACGTCCTCCCTAATCCCCTGGGTTAGCCCCCTTTCATATCACCTAACCAGGTTTCTCCCTTTAATAGACCTCTAAATGGTTTATTTCACTTTTCTCACAGCCATTCATTAGCTTTGACTTCTTGGTACCTTTCTCATATCACGTCCAGCTCTTATCTCCAAGCATTCCTCCATTATCTCTACTAGATTTAAAATCTATTTTCTTTAAACTGTCTTGCCCTCCTCTTCTTTCTGTTTTTTTGAAATGCAAATGCTAATGTGCGGGTGAGATGCAGAGGATAAATGTTCCTGAAGTACAAGCCCCAAACCTACACACCACAGGACAACCTGAAAAGCAATCACAACATTTTAACAGGCATCTTAGAGTTAGGTGGCAGATGATAAACCCTTATCATTCTGTGAACACAGCTGCCAAACTCGATTGATTAGCAGGCTTTTGTTTATTCTGGGCTGGCAAATACACACACATTTTACCTTAAGAGGTGCCTCTTTTATTTCTGAGGGTTTGGGAGCTGACTCATCCGTGTGAACTTTTGGGACAAAAGCTTAATTCAAGATATAGGCCTTTCCCCAGGCACAATTCCTTATAGGTGAACAGAAAGTCACAGGGGAGTTCTCAGAGAGGCCTGGACCGTCAGCCTAGAGGATCTCTGCTTATTTTAAATGCCTGTTTATAGGAGAGGAGAAACAATAAAGACCCAGGGCCCAGCCTGCCTTTCTAGAGTCCCCATTCTCCGTCTTTGGGAAGGTGCTCTGAGATTTGAAGGATGAGCAGTGTATGGAAAGCCCATGTCACAAGAGCTAGAGGCAAGGGCCAGAACACTTCACCAGGCCAAGTTTTTGTAAATTAAAAGTGCTATTGCCTTAAAAAAAACAAGTTATCTGAAATAAGCTGTGGATAGGTGCTGTCATGGAAGAGGCATAAATATCAGTGATAGTTTACTAAAATACCTAAGCCTGTCCCTTTACTTTTTTCCTTTTAATAGATGATTAATTGCTGCCCTGCTAAGGGAGCTTTTTTTTTTTTTTTTTTTCTGTTATAGCTACTATATGGCAACTGCAGACGTCTGTCCTCTGTGCAATTTCTCTCAGCAAGCCCCAACTGTAATAACTGTTTGCTAATTGTAAAATCCTTATCCAGAATGAGGTTTGGGCAAACAATTTGTACTACTGTAATTACATTGTAAAAGTGTTTTTAGTCCCTTGATTGTTCAGAATTAATCTTAGAAAGGCCTAGACGTAGACTTCGGTTCACAGTTATAAATGGAAAGGGGGGGGTGTGGAAGAAAGAAGACACGTTTCAAAACTAATAAGAGTTTAAGCCCACAAACTCATACTATCTCTTCTCTAAAGATAATGCGTGGGTAGGTAATTTATAAAGTCCATTTATAAGGTAGTCTGAGCAACCATAGAGAATAGTCTTCCTCCTGCTTGGAAGTTTTGGGTTATGCTTGAAAACAGAGTGACTTACCTGAACCTTCTTTTGTCATCTCTGCTAGAAAACAACAGCAAAATGAACCAGAAAGCAGCAATACAAGATAAGCCCTGTAGTCAAAACACAAAACAAAAAATCTGGTCCTTTCCAAATTTGAAAACGTGGTCGCAGAACTGATGTATCTCCAAGGCCGTTACCCATGTCCTTGCCAGAGAACCTGTGAGGCTGTAAAGACCACGGTCACCTGTGTTTGACAGTAACTTTCTCTCAGTTAAACTATACTCACACAATTTTCCTCGCAGTTCATTTAAAAATCGTAAGCCTAGGTTTGCTGCTGTCGGTGTTTGGTTTGGCTACCCCTCTCCCGCCCCGGCACCCCAACCCCAGGCTGCTGTGACGGCTGGTGGGCCTGCAGGGGAGACAACGCTCACACCCTGGTGAGCAGCCGTCGGAAGGCCTTGGGGCTGGGCTTGGGGACCCGCTTGCAGACTGCCGACCCAGCTTGGTCCTCTCCGTAATCGGAAAAGCAGTGTGTTGTCTGGCCTAGCTGGCACAACTTCCCAAGAACTAAACAGAGAAAGCGCCTTCCTGGGTCGCAGAACTTCTATCGTGGCCTGAAATTCTGCCTCCAAGTTCACGTTGGGGGGTCAAACACGGGTGTAAAGGCGCTGCTTATTCACCTGGCCACCCTTGGCTTTAACACAAGGGCTTGCTTTAACCCGCGTGTTGGATCGGGGCATTTGTGCCAGGAAACGCTACACATGTATGCGACGAAGAAAAGTAAAAGATCCTAGAACGTGTGTCGGAGACCGAGAAGCAAATAATGAGGGATTCTAGGGATTTTTTTTTTTTTTTTAAAGAAGTTTGACTCTTTCAAGACAAAGTGCATCTGAAGTCTTTGGGTGAACGTGTGTGTGAGCCCCTAAGTCACACATGGGTCGAGTGTGGTGTGGGTGGGGGTGGCGGTAGGGCACAGCAGGCTGGGAAGGCTCAGCTGCTCGGCTCTATGGAAATGGCTCCAGTATTGGGGGAACTAGGCGTTGACTCGTGCGAAATGCTAAAAATAAACGGGTAGATGTCGCCCAGGCAGACTGCGTGCGCTCGGTGGAACCTAATTCGAGACCTAGGTTCTGATGCTCGCCCTGTGTCCCCTGCTCTTCGGAAGCCCACTCAAGAGAAACTTCAATCCTATCTCGCGCACGGATGCAAATTCTCTTTCGCTCTGCCCATTAAGAGCCGGATTCAATACATCTCAGAGCTCTAACCTTTTGCAACATTATCAGCGTGAAGGGATCCCCCTAATCTCAAAACTCTTCCTCCTACCTACACCACCCCTTGGGGTTAGAGTTTGATCCGCAGCTGACGGGGTGGGATGGGGGTGGGGACGATGGGCGCACTGTGCTGGCTTCTTTGGGGGAGTCAGCCTTTTGGCCATTCTCAGGGCGGGAATCGGGACTGGCAGTTTGCATTCCCGGCAGATCGAAGCTCCCTGCTGATCGATTATTTGATAATTGATTTTCCTTGCAGCCAATGCGCGGCCGTCTTGGCGGGGGCGCCTCCTGATTGGCCGAGCCCTCCTGCACGGCTGCCTACCGAGATTTGGGTGAGCTCATTTTCCAGCAGACCGCAGGGGGAGTTTTCTGCGAGGTTTCAGCTGGAGGGAGGAAAAAAAATTCTGCTCCGAGCCGGGCGAGCTGCGAGCCCTGCTCCGGGATGCGAGGTTTGCAGCCCGCTGGTCGAGCTGCTGCGTCTGAGCCATCTCGGCAGATCAGAGCCGGGCGGGCAGAAAAATAAATAACACCAATAAATATAATAATAAAGGGCGAGCTTAGAGTGAGACAATAAAGAAAAGGAACATTTTTTTTTAAGCCCAAAGAAAAGGTATTTAAAGGGAGAAAGTTAAAACCAGTGTGTTGGTTGGAGCCTCCGAGTTGTGTGTAGGAGCAGCTTTTTGTCTGAAATCTCGACTCCGGAGGTGGATTTCTTTTTCCCTGGCACCGGGAGTTTTTGCCGAGCCGGGCTGGGAACAGGAAAGCGGAATGGAGAGAAAGAGGGCTGGGGGGAGGAGGGGTGACGCGAGGAGAGAGCTGGGGGCACCGGCCCCCTCCAGGCCCGAGCCCCTCGGTGCCTCGAAGACAAAGGCAGCGCGGCCGCAGCCAGAGCCGAGCGCGCCGACCCCGCCGCGCCGCGCCGCGCCCTGGGCGCACGGCCGCCTCGCCCCGAGCGGGTCGGAGAAAGAGCCTCCCTACCCGCGGCTCCCCGGCCCCAGCTACGCCCGCGAGGTCTGGGCTGCTCAGAGCCCGCGTCGGGTTTCGCTTTCCGGCGATCATAAATAGCTTCGTGTTTGTAAACAGGCGCTGGAGGCACATTCCCGGCGCTCAGCTCATTGTTCCCTCCCTTCCTCTCTCACTTCGCGCAGGACGCCCGGGCTAGGGCTCCGGGCCGCCGAGGCGCCCAGACCCGAAGCGAGAAAATGCAAGCATTTCCCCTCCCGGGGACCGGCATCCATCTCTGACAGCAAAAAAAAACTCTAAGAAGGGTCTGCAGAAAGCCGGAGCCATCTCCAACCTACGTTCTCAGGACTCCTTAACATAGCCTTCCCAACCTCGCTCCTGCTTCTCCTCCTCCTCGTCCTCGCTCCCCGTTTGACTTTTCCCCTTGGGGTGTTTAGTTCTGAGGAGATGGCACTTTCTGCACCCCTTGCCCCGAAAAATACTGGCAGACCCCAGTAATTTCGAGAAAAGTCAGGAAGTCTATGCGCGGAGCCCTGTGCAAAATAGCTCCGGCTGCTGCCTGCCCGGCGTTTATTCCCAATTTATTTCAAGAGTCTGCTTTGGGGAGAGAGGCCGGAGGGGGGTGTGGAGAGAAAAGAATATGGAAAATAAAGCAAACGGCCGGGTGCTGCTCCCCGCAGTTGTGTGCGTATGCCCTGGGTGTGTGAGTGTTTGTGCCTGGGCGTGCGATTTAATAGAGCGCCTCTCTGCCTCTCCAGTGCGGCCAGAGCTCGCTTCGCGCACCCACCCCTGCCGAGGAGCCTACTTGCTGCAGCCCAATGCATTGTGTAAGACGCGACCTGTTATGGCCACCACTACTTCCGGGTTCTAGCATTCTGGTCGGAATCCACCTCTCCGCCTGTGCAACACACACTTTACACACGCACGGGGACTGCAAGCGGGCAGCATCGATCGTGGCTCCTTTAAGACAAACTCAGACATTTTTTTAAACCCTCCTCCTCTAATCTTCCTTCAGTGCAGCCGTTGCAAAGAGGGAGAGAGAGAAAGAGCGAGAGAAGAGAGAAACTGATTAGGAATTAGGACTGATTCAAAGAAAGCGAGCGCTAGGGCTTTGTGCATTTGAATATTAACATTTGAGGTGTTCTGACCAGAAGAAGACAGAGCGGATGATCATTCATTCACCACGTTGACAACCTCGCCTGTGATTGACAGCCGGAGTGGCAGAAAGCCATGAGATTTGGTAGTTGGGTCTGAGGGGCGCTCTTTTTTTTTTTTTTTTTTAACTGAATTTTTGGGGAGAGAAGAGAAGACCTGCTTTTCTTTCTTTCTTCCTTTCTTTTCTTTTCTTTCTTTCTTTTCTTTTTTTTTTTTTTTTTTTTGCCCCCGCTGCTGTCTTGGAAACGGAGCGCTTTTATGCTCGGTGACTCGGGCGCTTTGCTTCAGGTCCCCTAGACCGAAGATCTGGGACCGGTAGCTCACGTTGCTGGAGACGTTAAAGGATTTTTCGCCGTGCTCTTCTTTTTTTTTTTTTTTTTCCGGGGGAGTTTGCGTATTTGTTTCTTTTCACACTGGCCTTAAAGAGGATATATTAGAAGTTGAAGTAGGAAGGGAGGCCGATGGCGCAAAGGGTACGTATTCAAAAACAATTGTGGAACTCAAATGTGAGATTAAATTGAAACGTGGCTGAAGGACCCTGCTAAAAAGTTTCCTTTTTTCCTCTCTCTTTCTCTTTGAATGAGGCTCCTAAAGCCGTGGCCTAAAGCGAGATTTATTCAATGCATGTCTAGACTTTTATGTAAGTTATCTGTAATTGTTAATTCAGGTAATCAAGCTTTCTATAGATTCCTAACCAGCAGCTATGTAAATAAAAATACAGGCTCGAGAAATCATCTGTTAAAAAAACAGAACAAAACAAAAAACGCTAGGTACTTAATGCTATACTGGGCGTTCAGAGACCAGTTTAAAGCTATCTTTAAACTAAAATAAGCAGCTGGAAACTTCTGGTATGTTATTGATTATGCTCATCTTTGCTATTTCACTAGAAGCATTTAACTTTTCAAAGCAAATAACTTTGTCACAACTCAGCGGAATTTGAGTCGGAAAATATTCATCTTTTAACAATAATTTTAATTTGCATAGATTTTTATGCGAGGTAATACTCTGCAAGTTTTTCTCAGCTAAGTTCTGTACTAATTGGATCCTAAGCACACAGCTACTCACTTTAAAAATGCCGTACTAATTTCCCCAATATTCCTATTTGAATGGAAATGTAGTGAGGGTAACGTGAGACAATGACAACCCAACCGAGGTAGTTTCTTAAAAGAAAAGAGGTCCACAAAAAGCCTTCCTTGCATAATTTGTGTCCTGGCCCTCAAAGCCCTGTTTGCAAAAGAAAGTTACTAGGCTGACACATTTTTCTTTACTCCTTTGGTTCAGGCAAATGTCAGCGTTCTTCCAAGCTCCTTTCACACCTCTGGCTTTAAGGAGATGCAACTGGTAATTCCTCTTTTCTTTGAAAATCATTTCACCCTCAGCACCTCGAAATCTTGGGAAAAGAACTTGCTTGGAATGAAGCAATTAGAAATTCGAAATAGCTAAATTTCGCACACAAAATGACAATCAATATGAAAGTAGCTTTTATGGAAGAGGAAGATGGGTTTATATGTATGTTTGCTTTGAATTTGCTTTAAACCTGATGAGTAACATTCGCCTCATTGACTTCTAGTATGGGGGGACAGTTCATAGAGGAAAACAAATAAAATAATTAACTTCTTTAACTATAGATTTTTCTCTCACTTTGGGGAAAAATTGCCCAATTTGTAAATTCAGCTTTAATGTACAGTGAAAGCTACTCTTTCCTGAGTTCCACTTTTAAGGGGGCAGCTAGTTTGTATAATTTAGCAGAGTTTGTCTTGGAAAGCACAGGAAATGCAGTGTCTTACAGGACTGCCTAACCCCACACTGGCAGGGAAATAAAATGAGAAGCCTGTCTGAATTCACGTGCTTGGCATAGCTGTTCCCATCGTAACTTTTTTTTTTTTTTTTAAATTCACCCTGATGTGAAGGGGCTGAAACCAGGCGGGTTTGCTGCACTGTCCTGGCACGTTTTACTATTGTGATTTTGAATTTCCTCCTCTAGAGACTTGAACGTTTTACCTTCCGCCCTCCGGGAGAAAGCCTCCCTTTCTTTCCTTCTTTCTTCCTTCCTGCCTTGCCAAAGGAGCCTGAATTTTTTAATTAGTTGATAGGGACACAACTTAGGGCAAGCCCTTTCGTCCCGGCTGAGTCTCACAGAGAATCCTGGAATTTTTACTTTTAAAATTATTTGCTAAATAAGAAATCTTAACTTGAGAGATGCAAGGCCGCCGCATTCCGGGTGGAAGGACCCAGCTGGACTGACATTATATAAGCTTCGTGCCCTGCGGTTTCCCCCTTTCACCCGTCTGGCCTTCTGAACCTTCTTATCTCCTGTTTGTCATGCAGTACGACGATCTACCCCATTACGGGGGCATGGACGGAGTGGGCATCCCCTCCACGATGTATGGGGACCCGCATGCTGCCAGGTCCATGCAGCCGGTCCACCACCTGAACCACGGGCCTGCTCTGCACTCCCACCAGTACCCGCACACAGCTCACACCAACGCCATGGCCCCCGGCATGGGTTCCTCCGTCAATGACGCTTTAAAGAGAGATAAAGATGCCATTTATGGGTAGGTACAACGAGCAGCAGGTTAAATAGTTGAGATGTGATGCTTGCCTTGTTTCCCTATGCCGTTGGTAAGAGGCAAGTCGGAGCTCTCCGGATAGAGGTACATGTATGGGACTTGACTTTAGCATTGCATGGGAAATTTGGGGAGGCAGTCAGCTAGCCCCCAAGTCACCCATTTCCACACACCCTCCGCGCCAGCCTAGCGTCCGGATCCGCCACGGCGGTGCCTGCCAAGGGGGTCTCCGTCCGGGAAAAGTTGCTTGAAGGTCCCTCGGCCCGTCTCAGACCCTGGCTCGAGAGCTTAGCGGGTTGGAGTCTTCACTCGCTGGGCTTGGCTGGGAGAGCGTTAGGGGGTTCTAAATGTAGGCGCCTTTGTGTTAGAAGGAAAGTTTTAGTTTAGGGAAAATCTTTCAAGCCACTGACTTGCTAAGTTGACTCAGCAACCGCATGCTGGTTCTCCACAGCACAATAAAATCCAGAGAGGACAGTTGCAGGTCAGGCAAGGGGGAACATGTTTTGCATTTAGGGAATTTGACCACTGACTTCAAGGAGAGGGGCTGGCTTTGAAATTTTACAGATATTAAGAAACTTCGAGGCGTTTTTGCACTTTGTGTTCAAAGGCAAAACGTGCCAGGTTTAGATAGAAATGGATGCGGGGTGCCCTCCGGCCGGGGGCTGTTTTCTGGCGGCTGTTTACACCGCGTTCTCTCAGGCCATTCGATTAGACTCTGGACTCTATCCTTGACTAGCAAAATCCTTTGAAAGTCACTTGTGCCTACTGTGTGCTGATGAATTTGGGGATTTTTTTTTTTTTTTTTTACTTTGTAGCTAGCATCTTTTATTCCGATTAATTTCTTCTTTTGTAAAACTATGCAACACTGGCCCTCCCAGGCTCAAAAATCTTTCTTCTTTATTTTCTGGCCCCTTGTACTATGGGGTTGTTTAAATCCCAGCATTCTGTCCGCAGCGTTAACTGCAAATTGTTTAGGCTCCGGGACAGAACATTTGGGGAAGCTTTGAAAAGGACCCCGAACTGTTAAATTCCCAGCTGGGCTGTGAGAGCTAATAAAAGGCTTGAGACACCTCTTTGGGCATTATAAGAAGCATTTTTTTTTTTTTTTTTTTTGCTTTATGGGCTGAGATAAGCAACATCTAGGCCCCTCGCAATGGCAGCTGTTTTGCCACTCCGCAGAGACAAAATGAAAGGCTTTACCGCAGGGACAGTGGAAGCAACTTTCTTTTGCGGGCCTTGGGAACATCGGTGGGGGGAGGGAAGTGTGCAGGGAGCCGAGAAGGAGGCTCCCTGCTCTCCGAGGGTCATGGGGTCGACATCGGTAGGCGCAGTCCCCTGACTGTCGGTCCTTTGCCGAAGTTAGCTGAGCGCCTGCCACCGAGATCTCCCAGGCCTCGGGCTTCGCGCGTCCGCCTCCAAGTAACCTACTTGAATTAGCTTTCCCAACCCCTTACCCCCGCTCCTTTCTCCTCCACCAGGTCCTGGATGTGAAGCGGAGGGACCCGGGCTTGTGGGGGTGGGAAACTTAATTCAAAATGGCTGCTGGAACCGCTTGGATTTTTATCCTTAGCAAATGTTACCAATTTCTCCGGCCAGAAACGCTGCACCGATCCTCAGATACGGTCCATAGCTCAGGGCCTCCGACATAAGGGCCCTGGGAGGAAGGGGAGGTGAGCGGTCACCGAGGTGGGGGGAAGGGAAAAGAAAAAAGTAGATGTCAAAGCCAGGGTGGGTGTCCCTGCCTCGAGTTCCTACGGCTGTTTTTCTTGGGCGCCTTTTTCACTGGCTGGGGACTAACCAGGGGGCCCTGGTGGTGCAGTAGGCTGCTAACTGAAAGGTCGCCGGTTTGAACCCACCAGCCGCTCGGCGGGAGAAAGACGTGGCAGCAGTCTGCTTCCTTAAAGATTACCCTATGGGGCAGTTCTACTCCGTCCTATAGGGTCGCTATGAGTCGGAATCGACTCGACGCCAGTGGGTTTGATTGTGGTTTGAGGACTAACCATTGTGTTGTTTGTGACTGTTGTATTTTCTTGCAGACACCCCCTCTTCCCTCTCTTAGCACTGATTTTTGAGAAATGTGAATTAGCTACTTGTACCCCCCGCGAGCCGGGGGTGGCGGGCGGGGACGTCTGCTCGTCAGAGTCATTCAATGAAGATATAGCCGTGTTCGCCAAACAGGTCAGCAAAATAAATGTTTAAAAAGAAAAAAGAGCCCCCTCCTCACCCAACACATTTTCCAAAGTAGCTAATAAATAGTCCACTCCAAGCCATGCGTATTTCACCTCCCCTGAGACGTTCCTCCTATATGGGAGTTTGTTTGAGGATGATTTAAAAATAACCGTATTCAATCCCACTCACCTCCCATAACCTAAAACAGAACGCCCATTCTATAAAATAAAATCGCGAACACCACGCGTTATAGCTGCTTTGGATTTGGCGAGCTGCTCAGCGTCCTGGAGAATCGTTCTTGCTACTAGAAGTAAGATTGAGCTTTGGGGGCGTTTTCGGCTTATTTGATTCACATTGAAGTGTCTCTGCGCGGGACGAACTCGGTGTGACCGAGCTCCTCCCGGAGGTTACACACTGCCCCCATCAGCGTAACGAGGCAAGAAACCAGGGAAGACCACCAGATTTCAAATATTCTTTCTTTTTTCCCCTCTCCCTCTCCCCTCTCCTTCTCGCTTGTATTTAGATTCGCGCAGAAAAACCTCTATTTTCTTCTAATCCAGAACTGGATAACTTGGTAAGAGCGGACTCCTTACCCTGCCCCCATCTCCCCACCCAACGCCCCCAGCTTTGCTTTGAGAGCCCTGAGTTTCTACACGGGTCTGCCTGTAGCTGCAAGTCGGCTGTAAATGTTTCTGTCCACGGACAAGTGGTCCGGGACAAGGTCCCGGGGAAATAAATTCATCTCGAGAGGCGCCGGGCAAGGCGGCGCGGGGCAAGGCGAGCTTTTGTTTTTTTATGATAGGCGGGCTGCGCAGCCCTAATCAGCGCGGGGATTTATCTCTGGGCCTGTCAGCGTGTGTGCTTAAACTTTGCGGACTTCCCAGCCCTCAGAGTCGCGTCACAAGGGCAGCGACCAGGCCAGGGCCCCTAACAACCAATTTTGCCTGCAAGGTGTGCGTAGAGCAGCAGGAAGTTTTAATGTCAAAACTCACCATTGGGGGCGATTTGGACTATTTTCTGTCCACTCCTTCCTAAGAAAAAGCGAGTCCAGGGATGTGGCCCTTGGAGAGGGAGGTGTGGGGCTGAGAGAAGGGAGAGTCGTGGGGGAGGAGAGTGTTTATGATCCCCACTTAGATGCTTTGTTGTTATTTTAGCTATTTTTTTCTCCTTAAGAAATATAAACCTCTAGATGGTACCCAGTCGCTGCTATTAAGTTTTAGTGTTATTGCCATAAATCAAAATAACTCTGTTTACTGGGAGGAGGGGGCTGGCTGGAGATGCTAGAGCCGCGACAGCCAATTTTCCACAAACCAGGAATGAGGTGCTCATTCTTTTTGTATCTTTGCAGATGATTCAAGCCATACAAGTATTAAGGTTTCATCTGTTGGAATTAGAGAAGGTAATTCCTCTACCGCTTTTCCTATTGCTTCCCGATCACCCCCAAACACACAGAGAGGGAGGGCTCGGGATGGCTGAAGTTCAGACTTCTGTGACATTTGCATAAATGTCTTTCCTTCTGGTAATTGGTGTCAAGGCCAATCTTAGCGTCTATTTCTCTTTGCAGTTTAATTACAATTTCAGTCACTAAAACTGGAATCACAAATGCCCTAGCCTTGTGTCGTTCTTACTACCTTGCGGGCTTTGTGTAAATAGTTGGAATTCTATGCATCCCAGTTGATGTTTCAAATGTTGTTGCGAATTTGCTTCATAAGTTATACCTATGTGGTCTCGGCTCTTCCTCCTCTTCTTTGCTAACTCTGAGGGGGAAAAAGTTTTGTTTAGTTTAGTGAGTTTCTGGAAGACAGTCTGAGAGCAGCGGCAGGTCAGACACAGGGGAGAGGCGGAGCGGGAGGAGGAGCAGGCAGGGAGCCTGGAGGAGGTGGTGGGGGAGGCACAGTAAACGTTTTGCAGAGACAAAGCAGAGTTGATAGTTGTGTCAATTTCTTGAATCTGTGAATCCAGCACACACCTCATCTTCATACCCAAGAAAATGGGTGTGGGATAACATGATTTTGCTAGCTGTTCTATAAATCTCAGCAATAAAAAACTTAATGCACTGTAATTCAAACTAACATTGCATTGCAAGCAGTCTGGGGTTTCTTGTGAAATTTTGCATGTCAGTGATGGCTGGGCCTGCAAGAGACCTCTCGACTTACCCTTAAATATTGTGAGGCTTTCTTTTTCCTTAAAAAAAAAAAAATATCAATTTGATAAGTTCTGGCTGTAGGCTTTTTCATATCACAGGTACTGGCAATTTGATTTCCTTCTTTTTTTTCTTTAAAGGAAGTATCCTAATATATGCTCCTTATGAATAGAAAGCCCAGTTGCAAACATTGTAGGGACTTGAGTTTTCAGGCATACATCCTCTGCCACCACAGTACTGGGCCTTTGGATATGTATGAATGTATATATATATATATATATATTCACATTTTTCCTCAGACACTTTGAAAAAGAATTTATGATAAAGTAACTGGATGAAATTAAATAGTTTACCTTAAATGTCACCCACACAGGTCACCTCTCTAATGGCCACAGCCCCGGGAGCAGACGAATTTAACACGGGTGTTGAATATGTTGTAGCCTGTGAATCATCTTGTCACTGTCAATTTTCTGGGATATCTCTATTTTGCAAGAAAAGAAAGTTATTCCTAATTCTGGATGCGTCTGGGGGGTCTCTGGAGGACAATTGCCCTGTGTTTCCCCTGTTTGGAAGTTTGGATCTCACAAGGGGGGTGGATTGCACTTGTCAATGTCATTTATGCACTCCTGATTATATTTCCATTTTTTTATTTCTGTCATAATGTAGGTACACGAATTATGTGACAATTTCTGCCACCGGTATATTAGCTGTTTGAAAGGGAAAATGCCTATCGATTTGGTGATAGACGATAGAGAAGGAGGATCAAAATCGGACAGTGAAGATATAACAAGATCAGCAAATCTAACTGACCAGGTATGCGCTTTTCAATCTTCAACATCACTGGAAAAAAAAAAAATCTGTATGCATATTGCTTGCTGGGTCACTACCACCTCCTTTTATTATTTGCATATGATTAAGTCCCCTTTAGATACATTTCCATCGAAATGAAAATTTTTGAATAATGTGGCTATTATTGCTTCATTAAGGCTGGCTCTGGGATTCGACCTGTAGAGATGAGCTTGTAAAAGCTTTGCCTGCAAACTTGACCTGTTTCTTGTCGCTTTTAATTTTTGTCTTTATTTTATTTACCCTCTATAATAATGGGAGTGTTAACTGCCAGTGACCGCCTCTGATTGTAGGGCTTTGTTCCGGAGCATTTCCACCCCCCTTCTATCTCGAAGAAAAGAAAAGTGTAGGGTCTGCTTATTTCTTATTTTATTAGGAATAAATCCAAGATAGGTGGTCTAAGAGAGACAGCGAGGGTTTGAAATCTAGCAAATGCTGGCTATTTTCTCCCTGTCTATACGGTTCATTAGCCTGTCTTGTCAGTTTTCCTCGGCCGAACGCTTCTAGACCTCACTGAACATTGCTTTGTGCAGTGCCTGCTGCAAGCTCGCCCATTTTATTGTACTTAATAGAAAAAATAAGACCAGGACGAGGTTATAAAAACAGACAAATATGGACTTTTCTCCCTGTCCTTTGCACGCATCCTCCAGCTGGTCCATGCTCTGGGCCCGCTGGGTTGGCAGCTTTTGGAAGTGTCAGCGTCTGGGCACCCCAGTGGCTCCCTCGATGTGGCGGGAGGGGGACTTCTGCTGCCTTTGCTCTCTCCTGCCGGTTCTTGGCTTCCTGAGCCCCCGCCTTTCCTGTGCTCCCTCCAGGCCCTTCCTCCGCTGCCTTGTTAAGTGGGGATGCCTTTTATTTGGAGTTGCTGGGGGGATTTCTCTCTCTCTCACTCCGACACCATTCTTTGCTCCCAGTTTCTCTCTCTCTCTCTCTCTCTCTCTCTCTCTCTCTCTCTCTCTCTCTCTCGTCGCTGTGTCTCTGGACTGGGCCAAAGGAGTTGCAAAAACGCAATGAAAGTGAAAACGTGAGGAGTGGGTGAGATGAAACCGGGCCCAGGACAGCTCTCTGTTGCGAATTGTTGCAACCCGTCTGGAGATTTAGGTTGCCGGCCTCTCCCAGCCCCCACAAAGAAGCGAAGCCCCGAAGTTGTTTCTCTTTCTAACTTGGCACGTGAATCCCGTCTTGGGGGAGAAATCAGCCTGCCTTTGTTAAGCCAAAGGCCAGCTAGGCCGGCAGAGTTTTCCTTTGCAAGATTTGCAATGATCGCGGTTGGCCAGCGACTGTCTTGCGGGGTCCTTGCCGGAATGCCCTGACACTTCGGTCTTGGTGTTGTCTCAAAGTTTTTTTCTCCCAGCATCGCCCCCTTAAAATAAAATTAAAAACAAAACAAAGCAGAACAAAAACAGGCTAGGTGTCTTTGGGAGACCCCACGACAGTGGCATAATTCCTACTTTACCCAAGATGAGTAGGGGCAGGCAGAGAGCTGAGCTTTAACAGCGCCAACACTCCGGGTCATTATTATTCGCTGAATTGTAAACTTTCGGCAGTGTAGACGAGTGCTCAGAACAAGGAGCCTAAGCAATCCTGGCGCGGTGTGGCCGAGGTAGGAAAGCTGCCGGCGGCTCCCGCCCCGGCCCCGCAGGCTGCCGGGCCTCCCGCCTGGTTCAGCCCGCCAGATCTCGCCCGGGAGCTGTTAAATGCAGATTCAGCCGAGGAACCCTTAGGTAGCTGCTGTTGAATAAAAATTGTAATCCAACAAGCCTAACTAGAAAATGGGATTCTAAAAGCTCCTGAGTGCTGGGTACATAAAGCTATTTGAGCAAATTACAAGAATAGCTTAGGGGCATGAATGAAATCAACACTTTAATTGCCTCTAAAATGAAGATTTATACCCCATTTTCTCGACGAATCATTATTTTATTAAAGTCAAAGATAGAGAAGCAAAGTTATGGGGTTCTTTTGGGGGGCATACAAAAGTGATATAACATCATTGAGTTCTCCCCATACGCCTTCCGTAAACTTTTGTTACCCAATTACCTTAATCTGAGATATACGAAGATTGGTGTGCGATTGTTTAGGTTAAAATGCATTTTATTTTCCTCCCCTACCTACAAAATAAAAGCCGTTTGGAGCGTACTTCTCGGTCTCCGCCGGGTAAGAATGGGCTTCGCAGCTTTGGGAGGGACGCGGCTTGCTGAGCTCGTGGCCTTGTCGGCCGGGGCGCGTGGGCGCGCTCGAGTGGCCCTGCCGGCTCACCCAGGTCTTCTATTCGTCCGAGAGCTGCAAACCCAACTTTCCTCCTTTTAACGGTCCGGCTCCCGGGAGCCGGGGGCAGGTATACCTAGGCCCCTTTTGGAGAGGGGAGCGCTGAGTACAGAGCGCATGCAAGATTGTGCCCACAAATCCCGCGCGCCCTCGGGCACTGGGTGGGCTCCCCTGGCGTGGGAAGGTGGGGGAGAGAAGGATGAAGCGCCAGGGCCGCCTCGAAGGCGCCAGTTTTCGAGACTGGAATCAGCTCGCCCGCGCCCGAGGACTCTGGACCCCACATGCGGCGCCCTGGGAGCCGAGTCCCAAAAGGCCAGCCTCTCCACCTGTCTGCGAATGCGGCCCGGCCAGTTTGAGCCTCGGCTGAAGGTGCGCTCCAGAACTGGACCGCTTCAGGTGTGGTGCGAGCGCGGGACCTCGTTAGCTCATTAACTCCGTGCCTGTGGGATCTGCTGGCAGCAGGGTTTACTTGACTTTACATGTTTTCCTCGGAGGGCGCGAAGGTTGCCACCCGCGCGGGGGATCGACGACTGTGATACCAGAGGGTTTCCCGGAGGGCAAAGGCGGCGGAAATCCACTTGGCGTTGTAGAATTGTTGGTGTGGGGAGTTTGCATCAAATTCAGACGCCACTAGAAGCCATAATCCCGACCCTCGTCCCCCAACCCGTCCTGGAGGCCGCCCAGAGGTCCCCTGTCCTCAGAGCCACGTCCGGCTAGCGCAGGCCTCCCGGGCGCCCTCTCCCGACGGCCGCGCTTCCCCAAGCTGAGGGCAGCCAGGGGCGTGGAGGGCCGGGCTGCGGGCAAAGAAGGGGACCGAGGTGCGAGGCGTCGAGGTGAGTGTCGGGCCTGGTTAGCGACAGAAAAGGACCCGGGTCCGAAGGGAGGAGGGGCGCGTGTTTGGGGGCACAGGGTGGAGTTGGGGGCCTTGCGAGGGGCAAGACGAGGAAGAAAACTGGCCGCCCAGATGGTAGATTTTAGACTGCGCTCCATGTAGGAGCTGTCGAATGAAGCCTCCCAGGGTTGTCTGCTGCTCACTGCTCCTTGAATCCGAGCGTTTTCCGCTCCCAGAATGGGTCGGGAGAGGGAGTGGCGAGACGAGTAGGGTCTCCAGGCCCCCAAGGCCGCCTTCTGGGGTGGCCACGTCTGTGCGTAGCGAGCTGGTACTCAATGGGCCTGTGCTCCGCCACCGGAGCGGCCCTGATTGTCCCTGTGAGGCAGAGAAGTGTTCCCTTTGGATTAGAGTTTGTACCCAACAGCCGCTCTCCGGGGGGTTCTCGGCTGAATCTGCATTTAGCAGCTCCTAGGTTAGGGCCGGCGGGCTGCACAGGGCACTCTGTTGCATGTTAATCCAGATTTGTCTCTGACGTCTGGGGAGAAGTAATATGGCTCGCAGAAATGGAACACGAACGCCACGCTCGCCAGGCAGGTTAAATGCCAAGTGCTGGTGGGCTCCCAGGGGGCAGCCGCCGGGGCTGCGCGGCCCAGGCTGGAGAGCGCTAGGCCGCGGGGCCACCGGACGCAGGGCAGCCCTGGGTCAGTGCCCTTTGGTTCCCAATTGGGCCTGGGGACCCTGGTGGCGATGGTTTTATTTGAAAAGTTGGGAATGTTGTTTCCAAAGGAGAGTTTTGGTTAAAATTCTTAAAACTGAACTAGGACTTGACTGAAACCACCCCCTCCCTGTAAATGGGGTAGTGGGATGTGCCCAAAGGAGTGTTAAGCTTTCTCTTTGGGGGAGGTGTTATGGTAAGGAATGGGGAAGGAACAACCTAATGTCCTTGATGGACTGGATCTGCTGCTTAAAAAAAAAAAAAAGATAGGGCCAGTGGATATTTACTAATACTAGAGGTAGAGGCAATTTGTTTTCCTCCAATAAGAAGACTGGGACACAAACAGTGAGGGGCAGGAAAATGGCCCCCTTGTCACGTGGTATGTTTCTAAGTGCTTGCGTTTGATAGTCTTATTTAAATTGTAAATGCCTAATAGGGTCCCACTTCTGCCTGATCCTGGAACCTCTCAGTCCACAGGTCTTGAGACCAGTGGGGTCTTAGCAGCCTCTGACTTTATTTGTGATTGTTGTTGGGGGTCATGTGGCCTGTTCTTAATTTTTTTTTTTTTTTAATATGTCAAAGAGAAATTATGGCAAGATTCTCTTTAATGATGAAATAATAAGGTGCTGACTGCTTGTCACTACACTGGCTAATTGGGATGTTCATTCTAGGCCCTTTATTGTTTAGTACCTTTTGAATTAAAAATTAGTTGTTTACTAGGTATGTTTTTTATTGTTACTTTATGATTGGCTTTTAGAGTGTATTTATGTTTGAACTTCAGAGTAGAAATGTATTGATTCTTAGTAGGGGCACTTGAAAACATCTTAGAAAAACAATAAGAAAAAAGAGAAGTACAGGGTATACGCAGATAGGTTGAGAACAAGTACATTGTTAAATGTCTTGAAGTGTAAATGCTAAGACAGTACTACAAAAGTTATTCTTATTTCATAGCTCCACCCTCTCTCTGGAAGTCCCCAGTGCAAGTTCCATGGTTAATAGAAAGCAATGATACTAATGCTAGTTTGTGCAAAGTAAAGCCCCGTAACAGTAACTATTGTTCCGTGATTTAACCAGCTCTGTGGCAATAGGTCACTCAAATAGCAATCCCTCTCCCACCAGAATGACTCCATTGCTCACCATGCAGAAATCTATAGAGTGGTTGTGTGTGCTATTGCTGTCAGTCCTAACATAGAGACTTTTATTAAAAAAAAAACATGGAGAAGCTTAAATAGTAGAGGAAGCGAAGGAAGAGGAAGGAAAAAGATAAAAATGTGGGCCACCCTTTAAAAAAAATAATTAAAATATCAGGCTATAATTGCCCAACTTTGAAAATAAACAAATTTTAAATCATTATGTTTTCAAACACCGGTATGTTTAAATTTTAAAATGTTTGTCACAGTCCAGAAAGATTTAAAACACAGCTGTTACTGGGTGATGGAAGGAAAATTCTGCAGTAAAACTCCATACTCTTAAAAAACAAGGAGTATTTGTGGTGCCATAGTGGAAACCTCATGTTTTTTCAGACCAAGCAGATAGGCTAAAGTATTACCATGGGACTTACTGTTATAAAACTAGCTTACCTTCCCTCACAGGTGGAGCTTGAAAAACTGTGATGAATCCATAACAAGTTATATTAAGACACTTGCCATAAATGAAAATAATGTCAACATGAATTCAAATGAAGTATTTTTGTGTTGGTAATATTAGGCTTTCCATTGCAACAACAACATTTTCTTATGCAACGTAAATATGTCAAACAAATGGGAAATGGTAAAGTTTTAATAAATGATCGTTTAATCATCAAACACAACCCAAGTATATATACAGAAACTTTTAAAGGAAAGTCAGCATACAGTCAAATTCCTATAGGGACCAGGAGGGAAGTGATCAAAAAATGAACATGAAATAAGACTTCCTGCAAGAAAGTCTGTAATTCAACATTATTTGACTCTTCCGTCAGGGAAATAGTTGAAGGATAGTAAACTGATACCGTTCATAGTCATTTCTGTTACGTAGTCTTAAATGTTTGCAACTGTAGCATTTTACATGGCCTTTTTTGGATTATGGTGTCTATCATATTTGTATCAAAGTAGTACTTGAATTTATGTTACAATCGAAACAAAAAATTGTTACCATTTCTCCTGGTGCCAAAAAAGGAATTTAATGTTTAAAAATTAAATCAAAATTATGGGAAAGTATTCTTCTACAAATAAAGACATAAAAATAGAATACATGTGACAGTTTATCTGACACTGGTACCGATATCAGACTTAAAGGTTTTCAAAATTCTAAGTAAAACAACACTGTATAAATCATGTTGGACTTGCTACCCTTAATCAGCAGGAAACATTAGGATATAGTACCTGCTTAAAAAGCTAAATTTTCTATATATAAAATATAATCTCCTCACTTAAGTTCTAACAATAGTTCCAAAATTTGACGTTTGGGGTTCAGTAAAAGTTTGGATTTTACTATTCTTAACATGTGTGAATAAACCTTGTGTGTGTAAAATCAATTTTGAAAAATTCAAGCAGATGAGAATGTCTGTGTAGTATGAAAGTAAAAGAACATCCTCCCTCTATCCTTAACTTAATATGCCATGCTTTCAGGATTACGGGAATTTGGAAATGCTTTTTTGGAATCTTAAATAGTCTCTCTAGGAAGTAAACCTATGTTGGGCAGTTGCTGAATTTCCCACACTTATAAATTTGACATTCTAATAAATGGCATAAGGGATGCCCTGTGAAATAAGCAAGGATATACTCATTTAAATATTTGTCATTACAATCCGATTTCAATCGGTTTAATGCATTCAAGTGCACAGAATTAAAGCAATTGGCAATACTTTACTACATTCTGAACACTCTTTTGCAAAATAGCATTTCTTAATCTAGAAAATATGTCCTTGTTAAAGAAAATACAAGAGTATAAATCTTTTGAAAGTATTTTATATTTCTTGACTTTCTTGGCTCAAAATTCCTCAAATCGATTAAAACATGCCATAAAAATTTGTTCTCTGGTAAAAAAAAAAATGCTTATTTCTAAGTTTATTGAATCATACACCTGTTGTTTATTAGTATCTTGAGTATATATAGTCAACTAAAAGTTATAACCAGAACTAAGTCATTAACTCTTTTTAAGATATGAAATAATCATGCAGTGTCTTTTCCATGAGCTATACACCATTGTATATGGCATAAACTTATGGGAGGACAAATGAGTTGTAAACGTAAATTTTACTTTATTTATAATTCTCAAAAATACAGTTCTATAATTAACTCTTCCCTTGACACTTTTTAATGACTCCTTTTATAATTAATAGGACTTACGCTCACGAAGTACAGAACCTTGAGTGTGTAATGTTATGGGTCTTTAAAGGCTTAAATGAAATCATACTCTGCCATAGAAAGGAAAACTTCTGCTATTAATAAGTTTACTAAGTAATACATTCTAAATAACCACAACTTTTTATGAGTTTAACAAGTTTTTGTTGGTGTGTGCCATCGAGTCAATTCTGGTTTATAGCAACCCTATAAGACAGAGCAGAACTGCCCCATAGGTTTTCCAAGGCTGTAATCTTTACAGAAGCAGACTGCCACATCTTTGCTGGTGGGTTCGAACTGCTGACCTTTTGGTTAGCAGCCAAGCGCTTTAACCACTGTGCCACCAGGGTTCCTATTTAGAAGATAGGAGTAAGTGACTAATTTTGAGTGATATTAGAATTATTCCCTGGAATGTAAGCTAACTTGGAATTAATTGTCATTGTTGATAGATTCCCATTTCTATAGATTTTTCCTTACGCTTTAAAACATGGTATATATTTACTATTTACTAGCTGGAAGCGTCTGTGTTATTGTCAATTTTTTAGCAAGGCAGAGCTATAGGTCTTTCTTTCTCTGATCACTTCTTTTCTACTGTTTGGTAAAACTTCTTCTGCCTGAGATTTGAACTTCAACTCTTTGGGTAGATCTCATTTCCCTATTTGAGTACCTCATGGGTTATTATCCACTTATGGGTATGTTTTACTGAGAAGATGAAAAATGTTACTCACTTTGGGACAGGAATGAATAGAGACCAAAGTGTCAGATGTTCCCAACCTGTGCTTTACAATTAGGTGAAAAACTGGAAACTGTTATTCTTGTTGGCCTTCCTGAGGGCTGTGAATACTTGATATAAAGATTCATATCAGTCCCTTTGTGGTCTTCCTCTTAAGGCCTAAATGTTTGTTTTCAGTGACTGTATACTTAACTGATGGTCCATATTCAGTCCCAGACCTTCATGATTTGCGTTTTATTCTGAATTTGCATTCGCATTATGTCGCATAGAAACTCTTTAAAGTGGAGTCAGCTTATGAGTATTATGAAACTCTGGAAAATGAAGTTTATAATGAAACAGACATAGCTGTCAAAAGGACGGTGAAGGGAGCAATTTGATGTAAACCCAGTTTTCTCATCCCATCCCAGCTTGTAAAAGGTTTATCTCTCTTCTTTTAAAAATATTAGAAGCTGAATGAATAACAGTTTCTTTGACAATAAAACTCCTCTTAATGTCTCCATAACTATTGGGATGTGTTCTCGAACATTTACTTAATTTGATAGACAAACTGTAATTAACTGTGACCTATAGTGTTCTCTGTTATTCAGAGGCAATTCCTTAGCGATTTGAAAACTTCATTTCAAACTAAATGCTGTGCAATATCTGAGGTTCTGAAGGCATACTCACCCTATTTACACAAAGCAGAGTGTTGGTGTGTCTGTGGGGCTTCAAATGGGAGACTCTTTTCTGGCGGGGTTCAGAGACAGCAATTTTTACAGTGTAAAACTTTTAGCAAATTAACTACAGAAGGTGGACTCTGGATTTTTTTTCGTTTTTTGGCCTTTCTTTCTATTTACTGCAGTTTTAAAGTTATTCTCATGGAAACAAAAACACAAAACAAATGCTATATGTTTCGTGGGGCAAAAACTTATCTATGACATTTTAAACCTAGTTATTTATTGATCCTAAAAGCCAGCAATGTAGAGAGAGATTTAAAAATAACAGCTAATAGCAATATGCCATTAGCTATGATGCTGTCATCAGAGTGGTAGAATTAAATTGAGTGTTTTGGGTTTACCTGGAATGTTTACTCAAAAGTTCCCAGCAGATCTGGAGTTGTTTTGAAATTCCACGTAAGAATATTTTAGTGTAAATACTTTGGGATAACTCACCAACGAATATTACTTTTATTTGAAATTGTCCATTCATACGAGACTCTGTCTCCTGAGTAGCCACCCTGCCCTTCACTCTTGAACAGTTCAGATAAATGTATTATTTATTTACAGTCTATTGTATACATTATTTATAGGAAATGTGCCATAACTCTACAGAGCATATGGAATTTATCTTCATGAGATAGAGGTAGCATCTCTGCCAAAAGTGGCATAGCCCTAAGTAGATAATAAAGATTACTCTCAGTGTACAGATAAATATCATCTCTTACAGAGTCATTCCATGTTCGTCTTTTATAGCTCCAGATGCAAATACAGTTTTCTATTTTCATTTTAATTGTCATAGTTTTTTTGCCTTCAGCTTCTGCCAGAAGGAATCAGGACTTTTACATGTTTGACTTAATCTTGATGATACATTAATGCGTTTGAGGGAAGAAAAAAAGGTGACAATATCATTTAACCCTTTCCTTTCTTTCAGTGTGTTTTCTCTGTCCCTAACATGTTCTGAAGTTTTCTGAGGAATATTGTCCATGAAGTTTCACCGTATTTGGCCTATTGTTCCACCGTATTTTGAGATTTTATAAGCTGTGTTAAATGACAAAGTCACCAAGAGAAACATCAGGTTCATTGTGCCCTACAGTTTCTTGCACAAAATAACAGAAACATGCACACTCATGCTGCTTCTGTGCATATCAAGTGTATTGTTGGTGTTCAAATATTTTTTATTCTAATAGTTACTCAAAGGCAATAACAATCTGCATGTGAGTGAGTATAAACATTTTTATTTGGGAATTTGGAATTTGCAGCAACTCACTTTTATTTTCCAAATTACCCTGCCATTTCAATTAGGGGCATTGTTCTTCACTCTACTGTTGCAATGTTCTAAAGGTTTGCTTGCCACCCTAAGAGTGAGTTGTTTGAGTGGTTAATATTTATTAAGGGCATGTAAAGAACATACCAATTGGGAAAGGGGAGAGTAGAATACTAACAAATCAATTATGGGGATTTCCTTCACTTCTTTAGAATACTTCTAATATTCCAAATACTCTTATAACTGCTGAACTGGTATGAATAGCCTCTAGAATAATAGCTTTAGGTATGGCTGAAGAATAGCATTCTGATTAACTGGGATTTCTTAAAAAGTGCACCAGCAGTGCAGCTCTGTGTTCTGCTGCTGAAATTCACAGTTG
>NW_004443940.1:16598509-16599885 GCF_000243295.1 Trichechus manatus latirostris | reverse complement strand
GCTTAGTAGAATTTGGACATTCGGGACACTTGAATAATTTCTAAATTACTCATCAACACTTTATTACTTTCCAGTTTTGAGATTTTGGTAAAACTGTCAACTCTTGGTCGAAGTTAATTTTTCTTTTTTCTGGTAATTTGTCTGAACACATCCCCGTGTTGGAAATCTCCATTAACTTCTTAGACCACAGTGAGGTTACCATAGGATGCAGTGAGCACTGATCTCAAAGTAGAAAAATTGGACAAAAAAGTATCAGTGCTGTGCAGTTTCATCAGGAAAACTTTTGGAAATGCTTTGGGTTGTGTTTTCTATCTGTAGACTTTCTGTTTAGCATTGTGGATTCATTTTTAACTTCTTGCATGAATGAACTCTGTGGATTAATAAAGAGCTGACAGCATCAATGTGGAGACCTAAAAGATAGAAAGCTGTGGAAAAGTAGAGTTTTGGGGAACACTGGGAGGGTGACCCATGGTGCTGAGCCTGAGCTTCCTAAGGCCACTGACCTTACCTGCCAGGGCAGCCAGCCCCTGAGTATTGAGCAGAAGATAAAGCTTGGACGTTTGCTGGAGAGTAGGCAAAATGTCTACTAACCTAGAGGTTGGCAGTTCACATCCACCCAGTCGTACCACAGGGGAAAAGGCCTGGCATCTTCTTCTGTTAAGATTGTTGTTAGATGCCCTTGAGTCAATTTCAGCTCATAGCCCAAGCAAACCCTATGGACCACAGTTCTACTCTGCACAGATTGGATCTCCATGAGTCAGAACCGACTGAACAGCGACTGACGATAACAATGACATGCAAAATATTTAGTTTATAAATTAAAGTAGTTTTTCCACAGTGTTTTGCCTTATTCCTCATGCACGTGCTGTGTGCACGTTTGTGTGTGTGTGTGTGAGTGGATACACACGTGTGCACTTGTGTGTCTCCATGTCTGAATCTGAGGTTTCAGTGATTCCTGGAGCTTGTACAATCACCTGATACAACACTTTTCATTTAAAGATGAAATTACTCCTTGGGGAATTTTCACCGAAGGCAAAAAAGCACAAAATTTTTCTCCTCCTCCCTACATGCCTCATTACACAGAGATAGAGGATTCAGTGTTTGAAAAAATTTAATTTTTGTAGGTTTTATTTGTACTATGTGAGAACTGGGAAATATAGAACTCAGTTTAACGGATGCTGTCTTTGCCTCCACAAATACCCGCCACTATCATCATGAATGTATACATGTATATATAATTTTTTTTTAAGCAACACACCACAGTTCTTATCTGTTAAGGGTTTAGAAGTCTACCTTATTTGATGCTGAATTAGACACGCTTATTTTGTGTGTAAAGATACCACTTATACCAGCATAGCGAGCGCCATAACTAAGGG
>NW_004443940.1:16597612-16598409 GCF_000243295.1 Trichechus manatus latirostris | reverse complement strand
GGCCATTCTAGGAACTAGAAACTCAAATTAAATTTCAAAATACTTTGAGAAAGACATCTTTGATGATTTTACCCAAGATAAATAATGCAGGAAGAGGGAATAATTTTCTCCCCATCTCCACATTTAACATTGTCAGAGAGCTTAAAGGTTCAGAAACCCTTGAGGAATAACAGACACTTTAAAAATGAAATTTGATTGAAAATAGAAAAAGCTGCAAGTGCTTCAAAAAAAAAAAAAAAAAGGAAATTAGAAAACACCCTATTGCTAATTGTTAATGGAAGTCAGTGGTAAAGTATAAATTTCCAAGAGTTTTTATCCAAAGTACAATGCTATAAGGTAGTTGAGGAATAAAACTGAGCTACATCTTGGCTGAATGATTTTTTTCCCACAGTTGTGGATCCTATGGTGTGAGACTTTAGATATTGAAAAGAGAAACTCCAAAAACACTTGAGAGAGGACAATTAAGTGTTCTGATTGCAACTTTAATTCCATCCTTTCAGGCAGGTGGTGTCCCAGTGAAGTATATATAATTTAGAGTCGGAGTGCTCTGGGTTTGAATCTCAGCTCTGCTGTGAGCGGGCAAGTCACTCACCTCTCTGAGCCTTGGTTTTGTCATCAATAAAATGGGGTTAATAACAGCACCCACTTCATTGAGCCACTGTAAGAACTAAGTAAGAATACATGTAACACATTTAACTAGTAAACCATCAATGAACAATATCTGTAGTAAATAATATTTTAGCTTCTAATTTTGTAGTCTGCCTATCCTTCAAAAACATTGATTTGGGGAGGGAAGA
>NW_004443940.1:16596417-16597461 GCF_000243295.1 Trichechus manatus latirostris | reverse complement strand
TAATTGGGTGATCATGGAGATGCATTTCTAGATTAAAGGTCCACAACAGCGAATATGACAGGGCTGGCGTGGTGAGAAGAGGAAGTGTGGTGTCTTGGTGGGAGCCACAGGTTCTGAGTTGGGATGCTGAATTTCCATTGTCTTACCACTAATTTACCATCTGCCCCGAGTCACCAGAATTACCCTTCAGGCTCTATTAAATAGAGGGTAAAAAGCACATTTTATCACTGCATTATAAAAGGGTTCAACAAGAACCCTGGCAGGTCTACAGACTTGGCAAAAGCAGGGCAGTAGGGGAGGGGACAGGGAAGGAAATGAGGAAAAGAAGGAGAGTTGATGAAGAAACGAGGAAGAAATGTTCGAGGGCGATAACATTTTTAAAGGTTTGCCTCCCCGCCGAAGGCGATGGTGGCCCACCACCATGGAGGCCTCAGAGCCCGCTGGTCGGCTGAACACCAGCCGTCACCTATCTTTACTTTGATCATCTTCCAGCAGGACAGAGTGTGGACTTAGAAAAGGATTCTCTAAAACACTGTTTCACAGAATGTTGAGACCATCCTCAAGCCCATTGAAACATGGTCCCTGAATCTGCAGCGTGCATTTACACTCAACTAGTAATTTACCAATGTTTTTGGCATTTAAAAACATCTAAAAGCTGAAAAAGTAAGAGGGCAGTTTACTGTGTTTAAAAACAACACAATACTGCCTGAACGTGTCTTGGCTAAATGAATTTTGCTTGATGATATCCACGAATTTTTTTTTTTGGACATCCATGTAAAGAACTTTACCTTCTTTTTTCTGAATTAACTTGGATTTGAAGTTGAGTAGACGCAGTCTCAAAGGGAGTATGTTTTGTTACGCTTGTGCAGAGTGGGCTTTACTTAGGGCTGTAGCAAACTTTTGTTGTTGTTAGCTGACATAAAGTTGGCTCCTTGCTTGTGGTGATGCCATGCACAATGGGATTGGATCATTATGATCTGTAGGGTTTTCATTGGCCGATTTCAGAAGTAGATCTCCAGTCCGTTCTTCCTAGTCTGTCTTAGT
>NW_004443940.1:16530269-16595787 GCF_000243295.1 Trichechus manatus latirostris | reverse complement strand
GGTTTCTCTGTTTCCTTTTCCTGGAATGGCATCAGTGACTGAGGGGTATACAAGGCATCTTCTCTGCTGAAGCTCTGTGCATGTAAGGATCCTGAGAGACGCCATTTAGAGGAGAAAAGTCAAGGGAGTAGGGCTAATTAGATGTGGTCGTCCTGGCAATGCAGGATGGAGGTGTTCACTGACCCTGTCCACTGTGCTACATGGGCGCGCAGGGTCTGCATGTGTGTTGGGTGTGCACGTGTAGATGCAGGGATGTTAGTGTGTGTGCGTGCACGCGCATTGTGCACATTGCCGCATTCCCCATGTGGACTGGTGACTGCTCTGGAGGGACTGGACTGTTTACATTTGGAGACAAGCCAACTCTTTCAGGCCACTAGAGATCATTTCCTAAAGTGACCCTAGTGGTTTGAAGAAGAGAAAGCTGCCTATTGGTAGGTGCAGAACTGACTTCAGATTTTGAGCACTGTAATTATTTCTGTCAGTTTCTATGTAGCTGACTTCTTGATAGTCAAAGTCACTAGCCTTTCAATTATTCATCTTTTTGAATGGGATTGGTAGGATGGAAGTTTCAAACAAAATAAAAACAAAAACCCTACTGTTTATTTTTGGCTTGAAAAACATGATTGTGGCATCATGTGGATTACACAATAAGCAAGGTATGCTCGGGTTTACTTGTGCTTACTCACTGATCTGTAGTGCACAAGTTCATCTGTTTTTCACCACATCAAAGATACTAATTAAGTTATTCATTCATTCAAAAACATATATTTGTATCTACCATGGCACAGAAATTTTCCTAGGGTTTAGAATAAAAGAGTGAATAAAATATAGTCCTGGACTTTAAAACATTCGTAGGGCAGAATCCAAGAGTCACAAAGCAATGTAAGAGTGCAATGACAGAGGTGTGCATGAGACGCTCCAGGGAGCGGAGCCTGACTCATGCTGGGGGCAGTGTGTGTGTATCAGGGAAGGCTTTCTGGGGGAGGTGATATCTGAGCCTTATCTTAAATAAAATGTAGGAGATAATCAGGGATCAGGGTCAGGCAGGGCAGAGCAGGGCATTCCAGGCAGATGGAAGGATGAACATGGATCTGGAGGGATAAGCAGCAGGATAAACCAAACCAAACTTGTTGCTGTCGAGTTGATTCTGACTCATAGCGACCCTATAGGACAGGGTAGAACTGCCCCATAGAGTTTCCAAGGAGTGCCTGGTAGATTCAAACTGCCAATCTTTTGTTTAGCAGATGTAGCGCTTAACCACTTTGCCACCAGGGTTTCCAGGCAGCAAGATATCTACCAGAAATCATGTGCAGTTGGGTGCTGCTCGAGAATAAGCAAAAAGGAGAAGAATGGTCCACAAGGGGTGGATTATGAAGGACTTTGTATACCAGGCTAAGGAGCCTAGCTTGTATTCCGTAGGCAGTAAGGAGCCTTTCATTCTTTCAGCAAACATTTTTTGAGTGCCAGCGAATTACTGGGCACAGTGCTTGGTGCTCAGGATGCAATGGTGAGCAAAACTGATGCAATTTCTGCCCTCTTTAAGCTTATATTCTATGAAATTGAGCCTCTTAAAGCCGGGGGGTGATGTGGGCCTAAACAAGAGGAGCAATCATTTACATGGGAAGTGAGAGATTGATTTGAGAACAATTTACGAGTAAAAATGGGCAAGACTTGATTGGATGGGGAGGTGGTGAGAGAGAGAGAGTGAGGTCACGGATGGTTCTCAGATTTATACCACAGATAGATGGGTTTATACCTATTAGGGGTGAGAACAAAGAAGAACTAGTAGGAGGTTTGATGGAGACAGGAAGTATTTAGCCTTGGGCTTGTTGAGCTAGGTGGAGATTTTTTGCAGAAATATAAAACCAGTTGCCACTGAGTCAACTTTGACTCTGGTGACCCCATGTGTGTCAGAGTAGAACTGTGCTCCATATGATTTTCAGTGGCTGATTTCTGGGAAGTAAATCACCAGGCCTGTCTTCCCAGGTGCCTCTGGGTGGACTCAAACCATCAACCTTTCGGTTAGCAGCTTAGCGTGTTAACAGTTTTTACCACCCAGGGCTCCGTGCAGAGAGATAGTTACCAGGTATTTGGACCTGCAAGTCTAAAGACCAAAGAAGAGGTCCAGAGACACAAATTTGGTAGCATATGGGTGACAATTCAAATCGTGATAGTGAAAAGAATTGTCCAAGGAAAACATGGAAATTGATAAGAGGACCGAATCCTGAAGTATGTCCAAATTTAAGGCACAGCTGGAAAAAGGATTCATCAAGAAAAGAAGGGGAAAAAAAGTCACCAATGGATAGCTTTATTCAGGAAGGCAGGCTAGTTTTTGAAGTTGTAGTTTGTTTATTGACATATTGGTGAAACAGTAACTAATGAACAATTTCGTTTAGTTCACTAAGTATTTAATGAGTGCTGAACACAAGTCAAGGAGCCCTGATGGAACAGTGGTTAAGTGCTTCGCTGCTAACAGAAAGGTTGGCAGTTCGAACCCACCAGCTGTTCCATGGGAGAAAGAAGTGGCAGTCTGCTTCCATAAAGATCACAGCCTTGGAAATCCTATAGGGCTGTTCTACTCTGTCCTCCAGGGTCACTATGAGTTGGAACCGACTTGATGGCAACAGGTTTTGGAACACAAGTTGTACACTATGCTGGACCAAGAAAGGGAAAGACAGAGGAGATTAAGCTACCATTCTTGCCTTGGAGGAGTCTACAGTCAGGGGAGGCTACTGCTTCTATTTCACTCCCAGACACCAGTGAAATTGCCTTATAAATAAAAAAAAAAAAAAACACTCAATGAATTTAGCTTATCATAAAACACAAACAACTTACTTTGGAGCATTTTTGAGGGATGGTAGAAAGAAATGAGTGTATTCAAGCTGTCTAAGAGAGAAGACATGGGGGGAAATCATAACTTGTTTCAAATATTTTAGGTACAATTAAAATGGCTTTCTTTTGGGCCCCAGAACTGGGAAGAGCATGGGTAGAAATTAAAGAGAGGCCTTTTGATTAATATGTTATATGATACATTTGTATATTGACCAAGAATAACTTTCTGATGGAGCAAAGCCCTAGCTGGCTGCCTCTATTTTTGTCAATTCAAATAGTCTCTGGAGGACTATGTTGTTGTTAGCTGCTGTCCAGTTGACCCTCCACTCATGGAGATGTCAAGCACAATGGAACAAAGCGCTGCCCCATCCTGTGCGATCTCCATGATCACCTGTGGGTTGGACAATGGTGATCCATATGATTTTCACTGGGTGATTTTCAGAAGCAGATCACCAGGCTTTCCTTCTTCCCAAGTCTGCCTTAGTATGGAAGCTGTGCTGAAACATATTCAGCCTCATAGCAACATGCAAGCTTCCACGGACAGAAGAGTGGTGGCTGTGCATGGAGTGCATTGGCTGAGAATCAAACCAAGATCTGTGGCATGGAAGGCGAGAATTCTACCACCGAGCCACCAGTGACCTCACCTTGGGGACCACTGGCCTTCAGAATTGGAGTTACAGTAGACTTAATGTAGACTTGATGATCCGTAAAATCCTTTCCAGACCTGGTTTACCTGTCTACCCCTAGACCTTCTCCTAAAGCAGTGGTTCTCAAACTTTTGGAGGATCACATACCCCTCTGAGAATCTGTTGAAAAGTTATGAACACTATCCCGGAGGGAGGGGGGAAATGAAAGTATGTACATAAACACAAATTTATTAAAACAAGACCTCCTTGAAGTCTTCCATAGAAAGTCCATGGACTTCAAGAGGTTAGGACCTCTTGTCTTGGTTTATTTCCAAAGGATGAGAACACAGCCATTGCTTACTCTGGAATTATATACATTGAAGTAAAAAAACATCTTTGGGACTTAATTTAGAACCATGACTAAGGTTTGCTATGCATCTAACGCAGTGCATTATTTGATTTTATTCTGATGTCAGCCTTACTTTACAAGTGGCCCCATGCAACCCACAACTTCACAGATATATGTACATAATCATATGCACATATTTTATTTTAACAATAATAATGATGTTTGGTGAAACCACTTACAGTCACAAAGATACGTTATTGTAACTGAGATTCTTTAGCAGATGGATTTAGGGGGAGTTCTTTCTGATTAGGGCTGTCTTACATATTTATACTGGAAGAGTTCATGAGCTATTTTTGATACTTAGTCTTTAATCATGCTTAATGAACTGAACTAAACATAATTCTTGCTTTGTTTTGGTAACCTTGTGGATTTCTTCTAATGCTCAGTTTCATGTGACTGCACTATTCTTGAAACGCTAGTACACAAAGTGCTAATCCAAGAAAGGACCACGAAAGTTAGATTTCATTTCATAGAAGTTCATTCCGTATTCACAGACCTTCCAGAAGAGCAAGGCTGTGAGAAGAATGATATTAGGTGGAAAATATTGGCTCCCACCTTGGGTGAACACACAAATTTAAACATATAGGTTGCACAAAATTTGGATAAACTGAGGTGGAATCCAACATTTCTTGCATGAGTGCCTGTATAATGTGGCGATAGCTGTGAGAAAAGAGAAGCCCAGCATCTAAGACCCAACACAATGAAAATGCAATGAATTGGAATGCCTCACAGATCATAGCGGAATCAGAATTTCCAGCAAGGAAAATCTTTTCATGGTGAATTAAGTGGTGGATGAAGAAAAATGGTGAGGAAAAAAGGTAGGCGCAGATCACAAACACTCGGCTCAGGGCTCACTGCTGAAGATTTAAGAACCTTAGCTAAAGCTATGCAGAATAGAATGTGGAAAATTGAATTTACTAAACAATTAAGCATTGAATTAATCTACATCCTGCACAGTAGAAAAGTGGGGGAGGGAGTGAAGCAGAGCTGAATAAATCAGTGGAGCTCATTAAAAGATAGTGAATATATCAGGTCTGTTGTAGCATAAAGGAGGACAGTTTCCTGTATAACATGGAATAATTCTTTGGTTCTAAGTCACCTTTTTGGAGTCCTGGTCTTAATCAGATTAACAAACATGTTTCTGATGAGGTAAGTCTATTGCTCTATATTTTAGCTTGTTATCGCTAGCTTTTCTATTAATTACAAGTCAGATCACCGGTCAACAATAGTGGTGAAGGACAACATAAATAAAATGAGAGTGCCCAGGAGATGTCACTCGCAGGACCTCATGCATCCTGAAACTCCCACGGGTTCCTGCAGCCTCCCACATGCCTTGCTGGTCTTTTGTTCAATTACAGTTAATGCAATAGTTTGCCATTTTCTCCTTCTAATTATATTTTCAAGTGGGATTTGTAGCACATAGAAAAACATCCTTTTACATGTAGAGGCACCGGGGTTTTGTGCCTGGCATTGTCTGCCCCCTGGGTGCTGTACCATTCTTTCTGCAGAGCTCTGAATAAACAAGTCTCCCTTTTAGAGCTGCAGTTGTACAAACTGAAAATTTATGCATTAACTGTTTGCATTCTGAGCATGTGTCCCAGATTATGGCTTACAGCATTCTTCTGGTATGCCGCAGAATGTGTATTTGTAAGAAGCTCTCCTTTCACTGCTCACATATCTTTCAATCACAGAAGCAGCAGATCAATTAGCACTGTTTTTTTTTTTTTTAAGAATATGCATAATGGCTGAGTCAAACATACAAGTGGCGTATCTTTCTGTGACTTTTTTTCATTTTTCAGGCTGCATTAGGACCCTGGGATGATGATAGAATGCATAGCAAGGAAAGCATCCTTTTCAGGAAGAGTGCATCTTTCCCTTTGATGCCTAGGCAGCGGACCTGATAGATGGAATCTTTACTTTTCTCTCCCTGAATGTTTCAAATATTTTGATCTCCTCAGTCCTTCTTTCTTCTCTGTAATATGAAAATACTTTTCAAGAAATAAGCAAAGAGTGCTTTGATTTTGCTAGGCATGTTAAAAAGGTTGGGAGGGTCAGTAAACTTTAATACTCCACAGTCATGAGCCATGACATTGTATGACTGAGGTGACGTACACATACTTTACATCCCAGATCATCCTGCATTCTCACTCGTAGTCTTGAAGATGAGATCCCTTGCTAGCCAAGAATCTGCCTTCTCTTCTGCATCATTCCTACTGTGCAGAATGACCAGTGACTCACGAGGCAGTTTTAGAAATCTAGCACTAAAAGCTAATTAAAATCTTTTCTGGTGATAAAGGGAGATTTGGGAGAAGTGTCGCCCTGATTGTTTTCCCCAAGAATTTAATTTACAGCCAATTTTTCCTATCTGAATGTTACTTTCGAATGCACCCAGTGATAAGAAGCAACGTCTGTTTTCTGTTCAATAGTACAAGAAGGCTCTGCATGGGGCTGAATGTACACAGTCCGTGTGAATCTATTGTTATTCTCATTTCTTTTTTGTCCCTGTGCCTGGTCCATTTGCCATGTACCGTCCGGCAAACAGCTGACACATAAGAGCTGTTATGGACCCAGGCCTAACTGTGAGGTCTTAAAAGCTCTGCCATGTTTGTCTTCTCGGATGAATCGGAGGCCTCCATAAACCTCAGTGCCATGGACCACCACTCCATTTTGCACTGGCAGAGTAGCAAGCAGACTGTTGTGCCAAAGGGTTTGTTGATGTTAAAAATATAGTCAGAATCAAGTGGCCGCATTAATCTTTTCCCTCTTTGCCTGGCATGTTTCTGTTTTCCTTGGTAATAAAGCATGCAATTACTTCCAGAAAAACTATTTTGTAGATATTATTTTAACTTGGAAGATGAAATCGGCAAATTGTAAATGTGGCAATGTAGCTTTGAGCTGGAACCACTTTTGAAGGGGGCCCCGGGAGGGATGGGCGTGGTTGCCCCTTCTAGACTTCATCCCTTTCTCATTATGCGGTGAGATCTTACTTGGGAAGTGTTAACAGACGGCTCCATTTGCATTTCTGGTTTGTGCCCCACAGCCCTCTTGGAACCGAGATCACGATGACACAGCCTCTACCCGTTCAGGAGGAACCCCAGGCCCTTCCAGTGGGGGCCACACATCACACAGCGGCGACAACAGCAGTGAGCAAGGTAGGAGAGGTGTTCTCATTCTCTTTGCTCCCTGTTTTATCTTTAAGGGTTGGAAAAGCAGACATGTCTGGTTAGTTACTATTTATACAGTTTTTCCTAGAACATAAACCCCATATAATTAGGGAACCAATTCATCGTATTTTATTCCTTGATCCTTTTCTTCTTCTATGCCATTCCTGCTGCCTAACACCTGGCTGTCTCCATAAAGCAAGGTCAGGAAGTTGACTGAGGGCAAGAGTAGAGAAGTAGATTGGAAGTTCAAGTCTGCATACATAGTATGCCACTGATACCCTGCTATGCAAATTAAAAGTATGATTGATTATGACTTACCTTCAGATGCTTTTGAAGGGATCATGAAGAAGCACCCAGTAGGATTTAATGATGTCTTGAAGATGCTTAGAAGACAATCATTCTTTCAGAAACCCATGTTGGGCTTCCCTCTCCACTGGGTTGAGCCATTTTTCTGTTTTTGCTTACCTGAATCTGTTCAGTGCTTGACTTCATTGCACAGACAGCCTAAATGGAGTTAGGAAGAAAAGGAAAGAAACCAGACCGATTTAATTTGGGTTCTACTTTGAATGCATATACCTGTGCGCGCATGTGGGTGTCCATGCGTGTGCATGTCTAACTATAACTAGTAGGAAATAAAGTTTTAAAAGCTAAGTTAGTCTTCACCAAAAAGGTTAATGAGCATCTAACTGCCTATTCTGTGTTTGATGAGATCTTCTGCAGTGGATTTTGTGTTCAGTTAATGCAATTAAAGCTTAAAGGAGGATTCTCAGACTAATATAAAAAGACTTTGTTGAAGTTGACTCTGAGCCCACAGTAGGTACATACTTGAAAATCTGGTTTTATGATTGTGTTTCACTGAAGTACTGTTAAACAACAAAGGGATTTTGTTTTCTAATTTACTTGGGCTATACCAATTAGAATTGCAAAGTCTACAATGAATTTAACACGATTAATTTGAAAACAAAAACAGGAAAGTTAAAATTTTTAGGCACATGTGTGCTATTTGCACTGGCGATAACTTGTACAAATAGAATTTTAGGCATTTGAGACATTTTATTGTTCAAAGAAAAGTTGCTGACTTCACCACAACTAGAGTCTAGTAAAAATGCAGCCTGGAATAGTAAACTGATTCAGAGCTGGCGCAGAAACAGGTAACCCCTGACCTCTGACTTTTCCTGGAAAATGATATGTAGCATAAATCCAAGGGACCTATTTTTTCTTCCAGGTACGTGCATGTATATGTTATGGTGTTGCTGTTCACAGCGCTGTAGTTAAGGTAGTGTCAGCACTTTCAGTATAAAGCCCTATTTTCAGAATTCTACTTACACTACCTGTTTTCCAAAAGGTGTAAATGGAATCTACATTTTTTTCCTATAGTCCAAAACTGCTACACGGGGTCGCAGCCTAGTGTTTTGCTCGTTTGTTTCTTTTTTATTTCTTGCTTTAAAAGAATATGTCAACAAACATAGAGGTAGTTTAGCTGCTGCTTTGAAGGTCTGCAGCTGCTGAAATGCACTTGAATTTAAAATTGTAGCATACCAGTTTTCTCAAATGTAATCTGATAAGAGGATTTTCAGAGGGCCAGTGCCCAATACTAATTCTTTCCCTCTGAGACGCCATGACAAGGAATTAGGAATTTTGCATTTTTTTTTTTTTTCCTTGCAACAAGTGTTCTCCTAAGGCCAATTTAAGAATGAATTTTATTGTAACCGGGAGCTGTATGTTCTTCACGTTTTACCAGACTTTTCTCCGTATATTGTTTCCTTTTACATTTCTTCATGTAAAACCACCACTTGTTTTTTTCCAAAAGCACTTTCCCAAAAATTATCTCATTTGAATTACCTCGGTTGAACCTTAAAACAGTGCTAGGTGGCAGATAAAGCAGGTCTAGCCCCATTTGACAGATGGCTAAGTTGACTTGTTGAGGTCCCAGTGTAGCGTCAGATCAGACCTCAAATTCCAGTTTCTTGATTACTGTATCTAAGATTCTTCTCATCATACCCTCTTCCCCCATTTCCACTCCAAAGAACTAAAATAAGTGACTTCCACTGTGATCCAATAGAAACTTCCTGTACTGTTTTCTCTCTACCTACTGTTCCCCCACCTGCTGGATAACAGAGGTGGTGTGAGCTGTACTCTTACTTGCTCTTGCCTGTGGCTTCACTTAGGTGGGTGATTTACTCCTGCTAAATGCAGAATGATGCCTGGAAGTGTTGTTGCAACAACGTACGCACATTTCCATGCCAACCATGACCCTCCTAAACCTTTTTTTCATCCCTGAGACCTGTGGAGTTGGGTCTTCATGCAGCCTTCGGCTTAACTGTACACAGTGGCTTTCCATGTTTTCCCTGTCTGCTTTTTCTGGCAGACATGGATATGTAAGCCAACCCAGCATTTGGCCCATAGTGCATGTCCTAAATAGTTATTTACACAGTCCGAGTCCATTTTAGTCAACTGGGTAAATAACAGCCTTTTCAAAAGATTTATAAATCCATAAATATGTCTTTAGACATACCCAATAGACAGAAATAACTCAATCTGTCAAGAACATATCCGAAGAGGTGTTTCCCCCACAGACAGGAGTAATACATATTTTAAAACTTTCTCTGCTATTTTATTTGCACTGTGTTTCTTTTTCCTCCTTTCTTTTCAATTTTCACCACTTCATTATGGCACCTGTGGTACAAAAAAAGAAATCCCCTAGGCTTTGGTCCTCTGTAAAGAACCTTATCTGCTGCACAATGGAGGCATGCAGCAGGCTGTAGCTCAGCTGAGTCCTATTCTTTGGGACTTTCAAAGTAAATAAAATAAATCATCCAGGAAATTCTAAATTCTGCCATACTTCAAAAGTCAGTAATGGTTCCTAGTTAGAACTCCAGCAATATGGGGGACTTTGAGTGCCTGATAATTTGCCAAATTAGTAGCTGCTGTGATTGATGAAATAGTTTTAGAAGAAATATTTACCTAAGCTTAAAAACATGAGATACGAAATCCAGTCCTGGGTATTCTAAGGAGAATCTCTGTAAGATATGCAATGAAGAAAGGCCCACCTTTTTTTTATCCAGAGATTTAATGCTTATTCTTGATTTACATGTTATATCTTTCCTCAGACTCAAATTATTTATCATGACAACTCTTCCCATGATGTCTGCTTTCATTGAATATTAACACCTTGCAGGAACTTGATTCTTTCCTAGTGAAACCCTTTGAAAAGGCATTTAAAAGGGTGGCCCCACATCTGTGCATTCCCTTCTAAGAGGCTTGTTTGGTTGGTTCTGCTGCTGTTGCTACAGCAGTGATTTTGTGTACTCTTGAACTTCCCCAAAGCACTTTCAGAGATACTACACTGAATCCGTCTTTTGTGTCTTTCAGCTAATTGCTATTTTCCCATTTTGCAGGAAAAAAAACAAAGGAAAGCTAAGAAAGATTGGTGGGTGTGTGAGTAACTGTCAGAGTCAGTTCTAGCACCTTGGTGTTTTGGCTTTAGGACTCACATCTGTGTCTAATGATAGGCGGTACACATTAAAGGTGCTGGATTCTTCCACGTGTCTTCTTTGCCTTACTGTGCGCGGTGCTCCACTGAGCACAGCCAGGGCCTACTCGAGCAAGTGTGTGGTTTGGAGCGGGAGAAGGCCAAGTAAACCTGGTGCCTCTTTCCCATCAGCTTGTCCTCCCTCCCGGGAGGGCTGCCCCAGGTTCTCCAGGACTTGTAAGTAGCTTTAGCTACAATTGACCACGTTTTGAGTTTGGGCATATACCTTTTTTGGTTTAAGAGATTAGAATAAACAATAATAATAAGTAGTAATATATTAAGGGCTGCTCGTTTTTGTAGTAAGTCAGAAAGTCCATCCCCTCACTTTGGAAACGAGGTTGGGAGGTTCAGAGAGGCTGCGAGATTTGTCCAAGGTCATTCAGTGGTTGATAATCCGACTGGGATGTGAACCCATGCAGCCTGACTCCAGAGCCCAAGCTCCTAAATACTGTGTTCTAGCCTTGGTGGCACAGTGATTAAGGATTTGTTTGCTAACCAAAAAAGTTTGCAGTTTGAGTTCACCAGCTGCTCCGTGGAAACCCTATGGGGCAGTTCTACTCTGTCCTGTAGGATCGCTGAGTCGGAATCAAATTGATGGCAACAGGTTTTTTTTTTTTTTTTTGAAACAGTACTTCAGTGGGCCAGGCATGGAAAGGAGTCTCTGGGTGACACAAGCAGTTAAGCGCTTGACTACCAGCTGAAATGTTGGCAGTTCAAACCCACCCAGAGGTACCTTGGATGATGAGCCTGGTGATCTGCTTCTGAAAAGGTCACAGTCTTGAAAACCCTATGGAGCGGTTCTACTCTGCACACATGGGGTCGCCATGAGTCGGAGTCCACTGTACGGCAACCAACAACAACCAGGCATGGGAAAGCGGATCATTTGGTGGATGTTTTTTCTTTGATCAATTCAACAACTCTTTCCCAAGTGCCTGAGCTGTGCTGTGTATTGGTGACGTTGCTATGAACTAGACAGAATCAGCCTTAGCCTCAGGGCGTTTATACTCTGCTGGGGAGGGAGAATCGCGTTCTGCCTGCTAAGTAGAGTGATGATTGAGGTAATTTACGAAGGAGCGTGATGATTGATATGATTAATTTGTATTATGTATTAAGAGCCTAAACATTTCACTCATTCAAAGATTTGTTGAATTGAGAATAGGAGCATAGAAAACAAGTAAGGATATTTCTCTCGCAGAACATTTCCCACTTAAAGCTCATCTTATTTGCCGCTTTTGTGAGGATCAAGACCGCGTATTATTTCGACACGGAAATTTGATGTAAAACATTTCAACCCTAAAGGACGTTAATGGTCTCTGGAACCTCTGAAAACCACTTACGAACTTCTCCTTTGGAGGGCAGGACTCAGATCAACAATAGTACCCTTGCTCCCACGAAAAAAAGAAAGAAAAAGAAAAAAAGAGGCAAAACAGCATGTTTCTTTAAAGAGGAACAATTGGAAAGCGCTGCTATTTCTTTCTAATAATGTATCAATAGTCGCTGTGCCTCCCACTGCCCCATCCCCCTCCACATCGGCTTTTGTATGAGTCAGGCAACCTATAGGCAGAAGGCAATTCTATTTATTATTGAAGGGACTCTCAGGGCAGTTGTTTCAGACCTGGGAAGCCAGCAGGCAGCAGCGCTGGCTACAAGGGGTCGGGGGACCGCGAGAGGGAGGTGGGGAAGGGCCACATTATGTTCCAGATGACTGAGCAACGATTTATATACCAGCTCGCCTTTTTACATGAAGAAGAAAAGTAATAACAGCCCAAACCCAGGAATTTGAAACAGTCAGCTGTCCGATGAATAATGGGATAGGTGGGAAGGAGCCCTCTGATTGGATGTCTTAATGAGCACATTTTGAACAGAGTTTGGGCTGCAGTTCCCCTTGACCTTTGCCCTTTATTGACCAAACTGACACTTCATTTTTCACATACTTCCAATTATGGTCCGGCTTAAGTGTCGCCCTCCCTCCTTCATTTCTTTCCTATGGACAACTTGAGAGCGGTTGAGGCCACTGAAGATATTTTAATTTGAAAAACAACCGTAGCAACTCAGGTTTAGGGTGTAATCTGAAACTTCTGTCCCTTTGGAGTTTTTCAGATGAAAACACAGAGTTAATACTGCTTGTTTAGAAACAGTTCTCTTTAAGAAAAAAAAAAATCCAATTGTGCTTCAAAACAAAATGTTTATAATAACCTAAGAACTATGAAAATGAAGAAAAGTGTAAAAAACATATATATATATTTCTTTTCATTTCACTTGTCTGTTGGTCTGAGTGACTTGAGTGATCTATATTTGTTCACACTTACCTCTTAAGCCTTGAGCTTCTCCGGGGACTTCTTGTATTTCAATGTGGCAGTAATGTATTTTGACTAATACGCTTTTTAGAAAAAAGTATAATTGTGACCACAGGCCTCAGCCCTTAGACCATCACAGCCCCGTGTGGTGCTTTAGTTATATTTAATGTTGGACTGCAAATTAAAGTGTGGCCTTTCCATGCAGTGGCAGGCAGAATAGCAAAATGATTTCCTGATGGGAAAAGTCAGGTGTAACAAAGAAAGGGGAAGTTAGTATACTCCCCAAATCCCCGTTATCAAAAGGTCTATATTATTAACTTATCAGAAGTGTTGAATTAGATGTACAGGCAGAGAGTTGTTTTTCCCAAGAACGCCCTGTAATATGCTAACCTTTCTTTTTACTGAGTCATCCAACGTGAATAAACAGTCTTCTGTTCTTCATTGCTTTGACTTCCAGCATCGTGAAAATAGATCATCTTAAAACAAAGACAAATAACTTCATTACCTAGAGTTAGTAACTGTGCATTTACAGACATGAACTTTGCCATGTGTGTTTTCACAGGAAGTGTATCTTCTCGCTGCTAGACTGTACCCCTGGTAAACAGGAGGTCACTCCTTTCCATCTTAAATGACTGAAACATGCATTTGAAATTATTTATTCCCAAATAGAGGTTCCTCTAACACAGAAGTATATTTGTCTTAAAAGGATATGAAATGTTACCTACTTTATTATGTAGCCCTCTGGCATATCCAGGGCATATTTTTACTATAATATGGTAATAAAAGAATATGTAAAAGGCAGACAAAGGTTCTGTCTCTCTCAGTAAGGTGACCTCTGTTACCCAGTAACTGCTTTACTTATGAGCTTATTAAAAACTCAAAAAATGAGCTTTTCATACTTCACAGGCATTGATGTGAAAACGAGCGGTCCTGTGAGTAGTTTTCTTGATCATTTTCAGAACAATTGATTAGCCAAAGAGCTCCTGTCATTAGTTGGCATTGACTGATGGCAATTTGTCACCAGCTCTGAAGGTCAGCTAGACGGCTGGAGTTTCAGCTTGTCTTTGATTGACCTTTACTGATTCCATCCGCATGTGACTGGGTTTGAATAGGTCTGACCCTGCGTTGGAAAAGACACGGCATTAGTCAACAGGGCTGTGTCTTATATTTTCGGTCGATTGCTCACTTTTATTGATATGTGAACACATGGTCTGGATTTCTTCTCAAAATTGTGTACTCTAGCATCTGAAACTTAGAAGCTGTGAAGCTTGCTAAGTGTGGCCTTGGAGTCATAATTATGTTTTCCCTTTCGTTTGCCCTGAACACTGACTTGGTACGTGATGTCACAGTCCTTGCTGCTGATCCCTGGCGTTGCCACCTGGGCAGGTACTGGTGTTTTGTTGCAAGTGATAGATTGGAATTTTGTTTTTGTTTTTAAGAAAGACCAACTCCAGTTGACTTACAGAACTTCAAAAATGACACACTAGTTCTTACTTCCTTAGAATTCATTATTTTTTCTCTCTCAAGAATCCCGAGCTATTTTAAAATAGCAATTGAATGATAAACAATTATATATGTAATGATGATATGTTAATTCATCATTTAGCTCTGCAGCTAGAAGGTCTGAAACTTTTTTAAAAAGTATCTTTATTTTATTTTAGTTTTTCAGTTTCACTCAGTCTGTTGTAAACTAGAGAAAGTTCTCCTGGCTGTAAGAGCATTACCTCTTCATCAAGAGTGGAATATATTTTCTGTTATAGGGTACCCTGAGGTTAATTGTCCCTAATGCTCAGCCCTTTCCTTCCAAAACTGTCAGATACTAACCAAAAAATGCATCACATATAGAAGATTACGTTCTGCACTCGGATTAATAACATTCAATTTATTGCTTTATTTAAATGACAAAAATGATGAGCTTAGCTTAATAACCCACGTCTTAATTTGTGAATATTTAATTCAGTTTCTAAATAAGGCCTTTCTTTTTACTTATTCTCCCTCACCTTCCTTTCTTCTCTTGCTTCTTGGGTTTTAAACCATAAGCAATAACTTGTTTTTCAGGTCAGCCCTTCCAGGCATTCTAGGGCCACCACACAAAGGTTGGCACAGCTTAAATGCACATTTCAGTTTTCACCCAAGAAAGTCAATGAGGAGTGAATCCATTGTCCCAAGTGGTAGATTCTTCACACGGTGTCATTCTTGGCAAAGCCGAAGTTTTGGAAGCTAATTTTAGGGTCGCATCCCTTTAACATAGCCCAAGGAGATAAAAAGAATTTAAAATTGTAATCGCTTCTGCAGGTGAGCCAAAATATGATTGTGAGTTGTATTTAAAGGAAGCAATATAAATTTATACATTCTAGTCATCAGAAATGGATTAAGCACTTACTGTGTGTCCAGCTTTCTGTGTGGGGCTATACAAATGAGTAGGTCGTAGTATTTGCCCTCAGGAAGCATGTGAGTGCTACCAAGAGCATCTAACACAAGTAAGCTAAATATTCTCTCAACGCTGGATATTCTCAGGGAGCTGTGAGTGTTTTTATTTCACAATGTGCCAGTGATCCAAACATGGCAAACTCTGTGGTCAGAAGCTGAAACGCAAGGTGAGGGGGCTTAAATGACAGTGAAGCACCTCTGCCTTGGTGCTCTGACCCTCGAGGAGGTTCATCCTCTATGGGGCCCTGTGAGACCAACTTAGATCTGAAGCCCACTCTTGGGAGCTCTGTCCAGTGCTCCCACACAGCCACGTGGCCACCCAGTGCCTCTGCTGCATGAACCACTGGGACTGTCATTGCTCTCCCCACCAGTAGTCCCCTGGCTGACTCATATGGATACTCTTCAGGGGCCCTTGAGTTTTTTTGGATCGGGATCCCTTTAACGGCCAGTGGTTATCTTCCCAGAGTAATATTTATGTTAATGCACAAAACAAACTACACAGGACTACAAGAGAAACTAATTATATTGACATTGAGTTATCAGAATATTTTTAAAAAACACAAATTGTGACATAGTAACGTCAGTGCTTTGTCATTAATGCATTAACTAACGAGATCTGGCAGTAATTCTGAGGGCAGTAGTGGTTCATGGTAGAACCCTTGCCTTCCCTGCAGGAGACCTGAGTTTGATTCTCAGCTAGTGGACCTCATGGGCAGCCACCACTTGTCTGTCAGTAAAGGCTTGTGTGTTGCTATGATGCTGAACAGGTTTCACTGGAGCTTCCAGACTAAGACAGGCTAGGGAGAAAGGCCTGGGGATCTACTGCCAAAAATCAGCCCGTGAAAACCCTATCAATCACAATGATCCAATTCCATTGAGTATGAGGTCCCTATGAGTTGGGGGCCTTACTTGACGGCACCTAACAGCAACAAGAAGCAGCAAGTCTATCGTCGACCGTATTTTTTAAGTAGTGATGGATATCTATGATATTTTAAGACATTCGTAACAGCTGTATTGTGAAATATAAGTGTGATTTCCATTGATGACAAAGTCACAGGTCCTGCTAATAGTTCTGTTAGTTTGTGACTTACCTACATTCATACTTGAAGGAAATGATAATTCCAAGTAGAGGTTCCATTAAACCCACTGCCGTCAAGTTGATTCTGACTCACAGTGGCCTGGTGGATTCGAACTGCCGACCTTTTGGTTAGCAGCCGTAGCACTTAACCACTACGCCACCAGGGCTTCCAAAGTAGAGGTTAGTGAGAATAAAAAGGTAATTCTTTTCCGTTCCAAGTTCATGGATTCCCTGAATTCTAACCCTGGACCCCCCTATGGAGGCCAGGTTAAGAACTTCTAGACTTCATGTGTCGTCTGCAGGAAGTATTCCCTGAACCCCTAGCCTGGAGGAAGTGACCCTCTTTTGTGCTTTCATGGTATCCTATGCGCACTTTTATCTCATATCAAAATAAGCTATTGATGGATTGGCCTTCCCGAGAAGCTCCCTGGGAAGGGACTGGGTCTTCTTCATCTTTGAATCTTCTGTGCCCAGCACAGTTATAGACACATAGTCAGTGATGGATAATGACTTATTGAAGAGAACTGTGAACTCTTCCATCCTTTCAAACTGTGATTGCACCATATTCCCTCAAGACTGATTTTTTTTCTGGATAGGAGAGCTAATCTCACATGGCAATCTCTGTCCAAGTGTAAATAGGTGCCAAGGCATCACTTGTCCTGGCTCCCGGAGATGATTTCAACAGGAGCACTCAAGGAAAGACTCAGTGGGTGACTATTTCAGAAGTTGTTGGTAGATGGGTTTGGGATGTGCCTGAAATTATGCCACCAAGGTAGTTGCCTGCTCTGTCTACTCCTTGGACAGCATCCTTTGCCCCTAAATGAGCTTCCAGTAGATAATGAGTGGGGACTGGCAGTGACATTTTAGGATCTTTGAGTGATCCCAGGAGTGGAGGTTGAGGATGAATCTGAGACAGGACCCTGTAGGGGGGTAACCGTGCTACCTAGGAGGATGCTCTTCCCAGCAGCAGACATGGCCCCATTGTGTTTCCCCTGGGATGTGATAGTCAGCTCTGCTTCTGAATTTCTCCCTCTCACCCCTGGATGCAAGCACTAATTAAGCATAGTAGTACAGGTTTTGGCTGTTGGCCTAGCAAAAACTAACCCAAACAATAAATTTATGCCAAGCAAAGGTAGGCGTTGTCTACCTCTCGTACTGATTGGTCCCAGAAGTGTAGTTGGTAAGTTGGGTTTTGCTCAAGTGTCTGGCTTTGCGGATTAGTTCAGTCTTGCAGGTAATTTTGTGTAATTAGTTAACCTAAAAGCATTCTATTTGATTAGTACAATTAGCTTTGGCTTTCCCCCATTTACCAATATCAAGCCATATGCATTCCCTCCTAGGCATAGCTCATCTGATTTCTCACAATGAAGGAAGTAGAACTTCCTCTTACTTATTTCCATATCAGTAGAAAAGAGAATATGACTTTACCTAGCGAATCTTAAATTTTCTTCAAAACCATATATTTTCAAGAAAGGGGGAACTGAAAAGTGAATGCAGAAAATATTGAATTTCTGAATAGGCTTGTTGCTAGATTATTAGCATTTGATCAATGTTATCTCTTTAACAATTTCATTCGTTTTAGTTTGAATCTTCCCTTGAGTGCCCCAATCAAAATGCACCTATGAGAAATAGGACAGGTAAGCCACTGATGCCCTTTCATACTTTGACACCTTGGGAGAAAGGCTATATTTTAATTTGAAAATGCATTTTTAGATTCTCACCATGATTCTAAGAAAGGATTTGAGGAAATGAACAAAAGTACATAGTATACAATGGATAAAAATAAGTAGATGAAGAAATTAGAATGAGAGGAAAATAAACAAGAAACCAGTTATAAGGGCAGCACAGAGCAATATGAATTACAAGATCATGGACCGTTGCTAGAAGTAAGCAGCTGATTTGACTCTGAGCATCCTAACAGCCAAAGCAAAGCATGAAACATAGTTAGTTACAAGATTTACAGTGTCCATGGATGTTGCTCAGAAGAATCCCTTTGACTGGTGGTAAGACCTGGGAGAAATTCTCCTACATGTCCTCACACAGGAACTCCAGTCAGGTGATGTAGACTGACATCCTCAACAACCCCCCTAAGACTCCCTTTATTTTCCCTTCAGCTTCTAGTGCAATGCTGCAGATAAAGTAAGTGTCTGGTAAATATTTGATTGATTGATTTGACAAGATGTCTGGATTCAATTCAGAGCACATTCTTAATTTGATAATTCCTTGGTTTCAAAGCTAATTTTGATTTCCATGGTTGAAACAGATTACAGACTGTTTAAATATGACCCATTATTTTGGAATGCTACAAGTCCTTTCTCCACTTTCCTATTTCCTCTTTCTGACCATTTTATGGGGAGTCATCTCCATTCTCCAGTCTTTTCTTCCTATACTTGGAGCCAGGAATGGGAGTGAGAATGTTCTTGTCACTCTGATTTTTGTCCTCTGGTGGCATAGTGGTTAAGAACTCAGGCTGCTAACCAAAAAAGTCGACAGTTCAAATCCACCAGCTGCTCCTTGGAAACCCTATGGGGCAGTTCTACTCTGTCCTATAGGGTTGCTATGAGTCAGAATTGACTCAGTGGCACACAACAACAACAAAACAGAGTTAATGGAGCCAGAGAGATTCACAGAAGTGGCAGTTAAAATGGAGATGCTGAGGGGCTGAGCTGATGCCAGGCTTGGAAGATTTGGGTGCCGCAGTCTTTAAAAATGAAAGCTTTGAGGGACTGTGATTGCAGAGGAGGCTGGATGTTGTTAATATTTGGTTCACCACATCCCAACACCAAGGATATCCCCAGAAGTGAAAAGAGTAAACTTAGTGGAAGTAAAAAGCTATTGTTTCATATTGTGAATTTTAAGCTTATGAGAGATAACACTCCCAAAGATATAACAGTGAAAACAGAAATAGCTCCCTTCATTAACTTAATGAGTATTAGTTGAATGTCCACCATGAACAAGGTCCTATGCTAGATGTGGAGACAAAGAGGTCATTCCTAGAATCAAGGAACTGACAGCCCAGGGGAAGGACAGATAGTTAACATAGGGTAGGTAGCTTAAGTCCCATGATTGCATAGGCTCGGTATAATTTTGAAGTAAAGGAATGGCACCTAACAAGCAGGCAGAGGCTCAGCAATTACCTGCTTAGGTTTGGCCTGTCCAGGTTCCTTTCTATGACAGGCATTCTTAATCTATCATAGCACTCTTTCTCATCCAGACCCAATGGGACCCAAATGTGAGTCCTTCTCCACACATCACTCCAGGCAACCACTGCCTCACCCAGGAGAGTTAGCCATAGACAAAATCTATTTTTCTACTGCTACTCTCCCACCTAGCTCCCCCAAGGGAGTGAGTCTTTGATAGAAACTTGTGACAAGCAGAGGAGAAGAAGGGCATATGAGGCCAAAAAAAAAAAACAAAAAAAACTTAGATTGTGTGAAGATAAGAAAGAGAAAGTGTGAACTTCAGAACAGTGGTACATGGCTCAGAGTAAGCAGAGAACGAAACCAGTTGCCATCTAGTCGATTCCAACTCATGACGACCTCAAGTGTGTCAAAGTAGAACTGTGCTCCGTAAGTTTTCAATGACTGATTTTAGAACTGTGCTCCATAAGGTTTTCCATGGCTGATTTTTCAGAAGTAGATCCCTAAGACTTTCTTCCATGGTGCCTCTGGGTGGACTTGAACCTACGACCTTTCAGTTAGCAGCTGAGTGTCTTAACCATCACCACCACTCAGGGACTTCCAGGAGAGACCAGGATAGGAAGAAGAAGTCTGAGATGAGACCAAAGAGGTAGCAGGGGCCAGGTCGTGAAGGATCATGTATGTTGTCTTAGGAATTGGCATTTTGTTCAGAGTCATTAAAAAGCTAAAAGTAGAATTATGGCATGGTCAGATCGGAGTGAAGGAGGAGGCATGGTTAGATCGGTGTGAAGGAGGAGGCATGGTCAGATCTGTGTGAAGGAGGAATGAATGCAGGGAAAGGCTGGAGCTAGCATGCAGTTATTCAGAAATTCTGAGGATCTGACTAAGGCAGAGGGAAGAGTCTGGAGAGAAGAGCTTTCAAGATGAAAGACTTGGTCAGATGGACTGAGTGGAAGTGGGGTGTGTGTGTGTGTGTGTGTGTGTGTGTGTAAAAGGGTCTGGAATGATGCCAAGGTCTCAGGATACTGGCTATATGGACTACATGCCCCCTCCAGACTGCTCATTTCTTCTGAAATGTAGCCTCATCTCTCTTGATATGGGAGAACACCCAGCTGGTCACCACCAACTGTGCCTTTTCCCTCACACCCCTGGGCAGAAGGGCCACTTTTCTCACCCCTTCCTGAGGGTGACTCGAAGAAGTCCGGCCACCACTCCTTCTGATACATTGTTTTCCCCTAGAGAAGGCACTGACTCTGTAGGACCAAGGGCTGGGTGGAAAGGAAGAGGCCAGCCAAGCTATCATGGGAATTCGGTGACTCATTTCATCAGTTTACTGCTCTGAAAATGAGGTGACTTCCCCCTTCACTTGACAGCTGATTGATGAACATTTCCTGAGAATTTGCGGAGTAGATGTTTTGCTTCATGGGCCTTCATGTTTATGGGCTCCCAGCGGATTCTAGCCCTGGCGTGCTTCAGCCTTTTCCACTTCCTAGACTGCTAATGTTTCTTTTTATGTAGAATCTTCAAATTACCTGCTCAAGACTTAATAGAATCCAGGATTGGAAATAGTACACCCTTGTGCCTGCTGATACAACCCTGTTTACATTCACTTTTTTGCCAGAATGTTCAAGAATACAGGAATTTTTTATACAGAAACAGTATTTAATTGACTAAAAACACTATTACCTGGCACTTAGTATGTCTTCACTGAAAGTTATCTATGCAAATAGATGGACTTCGTTTTGTGTGTGTAGAATTTGTTTTTGTTCCACTTTCTTTCCCAGGATGTGGGTTTGTATATTTTTAGAAAGATTGTCCTTTACTTTGCCTGCATATGTCCTGATGCTCTTGATAGAAAAGGAGTCAGCTTTGGGAAACATTAATTGCTCCACTAAATGAAAGAATGTTAATAAAAGCTGCATAGCAAGAAGTGGAAGCATTACTTTTAGGCTCCAGGAATATTCCTTAGGCTCCTTTATCATAATTGAAATGGAGGCAATGGGTTTGTGTTACTTGGATCTGAGTCATCATCTTCGATTCTAGCCATAGTCCTTAGATTTAATTTTCATATTTCAAATGGAGGCAGTAGGTTTAACGTGTCTTACTTTGCAGCTGGAACAGATTCTATTTTTAATCTGTAAGTCGAATATGGCACGGAGCCATGTGCTGCCTGGATCCAAATGCATAACTCCTGTTGATATCAGTGAGTTTCATGATGGATTGGAAAGAAGTATGTTGTCTTTATTTCAAATCTATCAACTCGATGCCAATGGGCTTGGATTTGTTTTGTCTGACTCTTTCGAATTAAACATGCTGAACAAATTCTAGCACTTTTCGAGTTAAAATGAAGTGTTTTCTAATGTAGCAACCGTGCTGGCTTAAAGGAATAATGCAACAATTCCAAACAGACACACACACATAACCATAGAATTGGTTTTCAGGCAGAGAGAGGCAACTGGGCTCAGGAACCTGGCTGGCATAGTAAAGGACATGGCTGCACTGAGCTCCACAAAATTGCCTTTAAATAGAAAAGATGAGAGGAGAAAGGCTTTTCTTTGGATGGCACTCTGTTCATGGGGTCCACATTATCATCGGTGAGAAATTCTAACAGGAACACCCTTGTACTTCCTCTCTTATTTTCCCAGGGGTGGGAATGGTCATTCAGAACTGACTGATGTTTGCATCTATAAATACATGTGCTCAAATCATAATTGTGATAACAGAATCTTTTGATTACCTTGCAATGGCCTCGTTCTCAGATAGCTTTTGGATCACCTGTTTGTTGGGAATATTTGACAGTCCTCATGTTTATTACCCAATTGAATGTCAGTAGCAATTGCAGCTAAAGATAAACAAAAATGCAAGTACTTGTTGACCTTGACTTTTTTCCACAAGAGATTGGACTTGATGGCTCTATTACTGTTGAACTGATAAGGGTTATAAACAGAGGTTTAAGGAAAATGTTTTATTCCCAGAGGAAAATATCCTGCTTGCTGTGGGAAATGGCAATAGGACACATACCCTTTGCCAGAGCTTCTTAATTCACCTTTATTTGGGCTGTGGGAAAGGGATATGGGCGAAACCCTTTATTATTTTTTTTTAATAACTGTAGTATACATTTGCATAAATTATTATAATCCGTGAATTGTGTAGTTAGTAAATTGAATATAATATTAGCAGACACCAATGATGTTTCTATGATGTATGATACTTAGTAATATGATTTCTTTTTCAATTATCATATTAATATAGTATTGTTTCAGGGATGAAGATCTTGTAAAAAATTCAATAGATTGATGTTGCCAAAATGCTTTTTCAGATTTTAATTAAAAACATACAAGTGTTCTTGCTTAGTGTGGTCTCATTAGGGGAAGGAGACAGAGAATTGACCAGGTGAATATTTGGGGCGCTCCAGAAGTGGCCCGGGGAACGTGGTAATAGGCACTTGTCTTTGGGCACAAAGTCTTAGCTTCAGATTTGAATCAAGAAACCCTGGACCATTCCCCACTTCTTGGTGCAGCATAAAGCCTGGGTAACCTGCCCTGTTTGCTCTTAAAAATCTCACTGCATTTTCCCTTCGAGGAGAGGTGCTTTGGCTTAATGCCACTAGCTTCAACTTTTGCTCTTAAAATGTTGTTTTGATGCATAGTGTAGTGATGGCTGAATTGATTTCAGTGCATAAGCGTTGGCCTAGATTCTTGCCCTGTGGAAATCCATGGAATTAAGAAGTGTAGGTTCCCGGAGTGGTAAGAGGTAAGCACATGATTAGATACGCATGCAGAGAAAAAAAAAAAAAAAAAGAGATGCTCATAGAATGGAAATAAGGTCTATATAATTTGCAAGTTTAATGTAAATGTAAGCCACTAATACAACTAATAATTTCATGCTAATCTTGTGAGAGTAAGTAAATATAATTCTAAGTGTTTCCTCTTTTGTGTATTTTCAAAGAGTTCCTGGCAAAAATGTACTGTAAGACTGTGCTGAAATATCTCTCTGGCTCTCCAGAATGAAAATGTGGTCTACTGACATCAGTGGTCCTCATGCAACCTCTTGGAGACTAGTGACTTGGATTTCCCTCTAGATAAAAGTTGTGGAACAATTTGAGATGCCAGAATCTAAGCCAGAGTTTCTTGCAGCGAGATTTAAAACACTGGGATATATGGGATTTATCCAAAGATATACAAGCTGAGATCTGATCCAGCTTTCCCTTTTAAGTAGTCATTAGTGTTATTTAATAATACAGAATACTGTACATTATTTTTCTAAACATATTTGACGTTTTACTCTGCGTCTCAAAGTACATATTATCTTTTGAAACTCTCTCAGACAGGTTTTGGATACATTTCTCTGGGAACAGGTCCTTTGAATGAAAAGTTAAAAGATAAGTAAAGAAAGCCACAGCATATAGAATCAGTAGGGAATTTTTTGCTGTCTTTAAACAATAAAACAAAACAAAGAACAGAACAGAAGAGTTCTGCTCTCTCTGGTCTCCTTTGCTAGGCCCCGTTTCTTTCCCTGTGAATTTCTTTGGAGACTAACTGCCTGCTGACCTCTACTTTTCTGTGAAACTTTTGTGAAGTACAGTGGAAATCTTTGCAATGACAGATGCCATTGCAGATTATTATGATGTCCATTACTTGGGGAATGAAATTAGGAAGTTTCTTTCTGACATGGCACCTACCTTTCCCTGAGACAGAAAGACTGTATGTAACCTAGAATCTTTGTAAAAAAAAAACACATCCTCAGGATGATAGGCGGCTCTGTGGTTGATGTGTTAGAAATGAGGAGAGGTGAGTGTGTGCTGCCTTGGGCACCCTGGTCGCTGCAGCAGGAGGCACCCTGGACTCTCAGCTCAGGCTCCTCTCGATGGCATGAGGGAGGAATGTGGGAGGAGAGTAGTCTGTATTCTTCCTGGTAGTCCCTGAAGGATGTGGCAAGGACACGAGTTGTTTGTGGCTGGCTGTCTATCCTGGAGCGTGTATCTGAACTTTTTGGAGCCCAAGTCACTGTGTGGAGCCGTGGTGGTGCAGTGGTTAAGTGATAGGGCTGCAAAGGCTGCTAACCAAAAGGTGGGCAATTCAAATTCACCAGCTGCTCCTTGGAAACCTTATGGGGCAGTTCTACTCTGTCCTCTAGGGTCGCTATGAGTTGGAATCGATTCATGGCAACAGGTTTGGTTTCTTTTTAATCACTGTGTAGCCACTTCCCAGGCAACTTTGTGGGAAAACTTTCTTTATGGTGAATGATGTGGCATTTCTTGTCACTTCCTCAAATTCCTTCCCGCTGCATATCAACATTGCTCTGGACTTATCTGGGTTGAGCTTCAGCCAGCCAGCGCTAATCCAGGTTCCTATTTCAGAGGAGCAGAATGACAGCAATGACACTGCCATTTCTCAGCTTGTGACCTGAGGTGTTGGTGGCAGGGAGCAGGGAGAAGAGGGGTACAATGACGTGGGTGCCACTGGCTTGATTTTCAAGCCTGGTCTCTTGAGTCTCCTCTTCATTGTCATAGGTCTTGCTTCTCCATAAGACTGACAGTATTGTTTATTTGATGTGGAGCTGAATGTGACTTATCCAAGTCTAACCTAGTAGTAGGTGTCTCTCCCTGAGCTTGGTTTCGTGTCTCTCACTGAGGTCTACCTGGGCAATTTTGAGCCTCTTAGAGGAAGTCTTATGAATTAGGATTTAGAGGATCTAAGACATGTGGCTTTTTTGTTCTGATCATCCATTACTTAATGAATATTTACTAAGCACCTACTGTGTGCTAGATACAGTGCTAGGTGATCAGAAAATCTTCAAAAAAATAACACTTTTTTAAATAAACGTTTTCAGCTTATAAAATGTGTCCACCTGCATTAGTTTGCAAGTCTTACACCAGTCTTGTGGCAGGACGGTTATTCGTGTCTCCGTTTTATAGGTGAGAATTGCCCAGGTCCAGCGGTGAACCAGTGCACACCAGGACCTGAATCACCTGGGATTTTCTGCTCCAACACCTTTCTTTTGTACTGTGTTAAGAAGGAGCCTAGTAACTGATATCTTCTCAATCTATTTATTTGTGCAGTGTTTCCTCATTAAGAAGAGAGAGGAGGGAATGAAATTAGGAAGGATCTTTAGAAAGAATTGATCAGGCACTGCTTAGCATTAGGTTTCATTCATTCACAGAGTACCTCCTGTACACCATGCACTGTGCTAGCTCTTAGAACTACAAAGATGAATAAGACCAGTGCCTACCCTCGAGGAGTTTACAATCCAGCGTTTGTTCCTCTCCTCACCCCTGAATTAAGAAATGTCTGAGACAAACGTTTCCTGATGCTGTTCACCTTAAAAGTTACGTGCTGCCTCATTCAAGATGGCTGATGATCTTCACTAATTTTCAGGGATGAGGGGATATCAGTATACGATTAGAACTGAAACCATCTTGCATAGTTCTCCTCATGGAAAACAGGCTTGTAATAAATCTGGAGTTCTGTGTGAGATGATTTAACTTCTTTGGGCAGAAGAATAGCCCTGTAAACTGGAGATAATACTGAAAAACCAAACCCATTGCCATCAAGTCGATTCCAACTCACAGTGACCGTATAGGACCGAATAGAACTGCCCCATAAGGTTTCCAAGGAGTGGCTGGTGGATTCGAACTGCCAACCTTTTGGTTAACAGCCTGAACTCTTAACCACTACGCCACCAGGGTTCCCAGGGATAATACTAGTATCTGCTTATAGGGTTGCTGTGAAGATAAAAGGAGTTAATATATAAAATTTAGAACAGTGTCTGGCACATTGTAAGCATTATGCACGTGTTAACCAAAAAACTTGTTGCCATCGGGTTGATTCCAACCCACAGCAACCCTATGTGTCGAGTAGAACTGCACCATAGGGTTTTCAAGGCTGTGACTTTTTTGGAAGCAGATTTCCAGGCCTTTCTTCTAACGTGCTTCTGTGTGGGTTTGAACTGCCAAACATTCGGTTACTAGTCAAGGGCTTAACAGTGTGCGTCACCCATGGACCCCTATGCGTGTGTTAGCTACTGCTGTCATCATTATCATCATTGGGTTTATTTTTTTCTACGGAAAAGAGGGCCTCTTGTTAGGATGGGTGCTCATTTCTGGGTATGAGTAAAGGAGAAACACAGAACTGAGAATCTAGTATTGTTCCCAAATGTGTCTTCACATTACAGTGGAGATTGCTTGTCTGCCCTTTTGTGTCAGGACAGAAGGCTTTCTCAACTTGTTGCTCCTGAGATTTCCACTCATACAGGAGTCTCTTCTGTTGTCCACGCTTGCTCTCAAATGTTTCAAGTCATAAGTTTGTCATTTTTACTTAAAGAGGCAGCAATGAGGAAGCGAACGGTTGAGCAAAAAGAGACTTAGATTTCAGATGATGCCACTCTTACCACAAAGCCTTTCGTCTGCTGGATTCTTGTAGACAGCTGCTTGTGTTCCTTTGGTACCAAATATTAAAGTGTCTGTGAGAAAAATGGGATTGGCAGTGTCAGTCAGGGGGGCATGTTGAGTGGTGCACCCCTTGCTGACAGTCATACTAAGGTAGAGTTGGTGTCCTCAGGACCCCTAGATGGTATTTCCTTGGAATGTATTTGTCATCTAACAAAATTTCTTCTTCCATCTCTGGTCTCACCTTGTCATGATAATCTTTGGTCTTTGATGAAGCTATTGGACAGTATCAGACTTTTGAATTTCAGGATGCCATGCTATCAGTAACTTTTAAGATATAGTAAGATAATCCTTGGTGTTTATTACAAATAAACTTCACTATAACATATCTTGAGGATTAGGTTTATAGCAATTGCAGTTGGTAAAATAAGGTTCAAAATATCACCTGCCTATTAATAGTGCAAGGACTCCTGGTGGTGCAGTGGTTAAAGCGCTTGGCTGCTAACCGAAAGGTTGGTTGATCAAACCCACTATCCATTCCGTGGGAGAAAGATGTGGCAGTCTGCTTCCATAAAGATTTACAACCTTGGAAGCCCTATGGGGCAGTTCTACTCTGTCCTATAGGGATGAGTCAGAATGGACTCGATGGCAGTGGGCTTGGATTAATAGTGCATATGAAAGGTTGATTCTGGGAGACTATGGGGAGGTAAAACTAGATTGACAGGGAGGTTTTTATGTGTTTATAGCAAATCAACTTTACTACTTCCTTCACCTACAGAATTACTGGTGGTACTGTCTGCCTACTCCCCCCCCCTCCTCCCAGCTCATTGTTCCCGTCTCTTCTTATACGTACTCTGGTGTAGGCTAGTTATGATGAGCACGTGGATAGTCCATATCCTATTGTAATAATGGCGTGGGGATGGCTTTTGACCTCCTCTAACTTCACAAGGGCGCAGGAGACAAGATCAACAACCCAAGGCTGATTCCTATGAGATGGAGGCAGACATGCCTCCTCTTTCCACCATCTTTACTAATTCTGACATCAGCCGTCCCTTCCACAGCACTCTTTACTTCTCTGCTGGGTTCGATTATTCATTGCAATGGCCACACAGAACTAACAGACAATACTCATGACTATGGGATTTATTAGCTAGAAAGTAACAGGTTACAATTCAGGTTCAGGATGCAGTTCATCCATCAGGACAGCTCCTTCTCAGCGGTGCTCACAGGCACGCCTCTCTGGTCCTTGGCCTCTGCCCTGCTCTGGCAAGTGTTATAAAGCTTTTTTAGCTCTGCCAATCAGTGCCCAGAGGCACCCTGCTCCACCAGCAAGCCTCTTGCCCAAAGGCACTCAACTTTCTAGCTCCATGGGCCGGGAAGCCCACCATGCCATCTCCTGCCATTGTTTCTCTGCCACCGCTTCTTGAGCTCTCTCTCTGTCTGTCTCCTAGTTCCAGGAGCTTCTCAACGCAGGGATTCTGGGTCCAAAGGAGATGTTCTCTGCTTCTGGCTGTTCTTCCTTGGTGGTGGTGGGATCTTTTCCCTGCTCTGGAATTGGCTCTCTTTTAAGGCAAAACTGACCAGTCCCCTTGGTGGGCCACAATTGCCTTATTTGCACAGTCTCACCCACTTACTTGGGCAGGAGGCACAAGACCATGGCGAGACAGGCCACACAAAAATGATCCATTGCACCGCACCTATCTTGGCTTTTCTACTTTCCTTTTCTACCTTACTTTCTCATGACAAAGTAATATGCTTAGATCTTTGGTATTAGTTGCTAACCCATCCCTTTTCCAAGGGAGTAGAAGTGGTTTGCTAACAGTCAAACATGACCCTGTTCCTTTCAAAAAGAAGAATTTCTTACACTTTTGGTGATGACTCTGTTCTATTGTAGCACAATACAGTGAAAACATTCAGCGATTCTCACTCCAAAGCCTAGGGTGTTGTAATGGCAAATGAAAAATACAGGGCAAGACTTGTGGATCATTGCACTGAGATTATTTTCCCACGTATCATTTGTTAATATTTTCTCAACTTTTTGTTATCATCTCTTCAAACATAAAAAATAGAGGTATGAATAAGAACAACAAATACCCATAACTCGCCCTTCAGTTTCAACAGAAGTTCATGTTTTCCCATAGTTGCTTTGTCTATATATGTGGTCAGACACACACGTGTGTGTGTATCTGTCTACCTACCTACCTACTTATCTATTTATGTATCTGCCTACCTATCTAGATATATTAACTATACAGTTTTCTTCAGTTAAAAAAAAAAAAAAAACTTTAAGAATCCATAGATTTCTGAGGCAATAGAAAAATCACCTATATCTATATTCCCCATCAAAGCATTGAACCAATTATTTTGGCATCTTGGAAACAAATGCTGAAACATCAAGACATGTTTGTGCTTGACTCTAGGTAAGGATGAGCTCACAGTGATCAATTTCTACTTAAAATTCTTAGTTATGTGCATGTCATATTGTGACTTCTAAGTATCTAAGAGACTGTGTGGCAGACTGTGAACACCAGTGTCCTTGAAGTATGGCTGCTGGGGTCCTGTCCTTAGTCCACAACTTAAAAGCCATGTGCTCTGGGTTGAACAAGTCATGTAACCTCATCAGAATGAAGTTTCTTCTGTAAATAGAAGAAGTTAGGGTAAATGATTAAAAAGTTTTCCCCCAGTTCTGAAATTCTAAGAACTGAGTTGAAACTTTGCTTGCAAACCTAAATAGAATGAAAAAACTTCAGTAAACATTTTACATAAAGATAGAAATTTGAAGAACAATAAAGTCCACATAATTTCATGGTCAATGAAGAGAAATTAAGAATATAAGACTAAACATGGGTAATAACAATCAAAAAGTAGAGACCATCCCCATTATCCGAGTTTTCTGAATATCTGGGTGCAAAGTCGTGTTATGAATTTGATTTGTTGGCATACAGATATAGCTGTAAAGATCCAAAAATATCAGTTTTTGGATTGGATATAGAATACACCCACTCCTCACTTACTGACAACCTGGTTATCCAATGTTTGGCATTTATGACAATAGTCGTAGAAAATCTACTTCCGGACTATTTGCACATTAACTACGCACGTTTGATAGTAACAAAGGCTGAGGTGCGAAGTGAGAGTAACACTGGCTGTGATGGTTAAGGGCATGTGTCAGCTTGGCTGGGCCATGATTCTCAGTGGTTTGGCAGTCATGTAATGATGTAATTTGGCGGTTGTGTAATGATGTAGTCATCCTCCATTTTGTAATCTGTGTCCTCCATTTTCACACAACGACCTGGTCTTTGGAACCTAACCATGTGGATAAGCGAGGAGTGGGTGTTTATAACTAATTTATTTGACTATTACTGAAACTTCCAAGCAATGTGCCTATTTAAATATTTGCACCTTGGCTTTTTTTCCCAGTATATTTTATCTGTGTTGGGAGAAGGGTTTGTGGGTAGGGAATGATGAAGTAGATGAATTAATATGGTACATCAAGTGAAATCATTTTAGTTAGATTGTGTTTAACATTGCCTTCTAGGGTTTAGGGAGGTTAATGTTTTCTATCTCGAGAAAATTTTTACTTCTGAGAATAATATGACTAGGTTAAACTTTTTAGCATTATCTTTTTCTTCTTTCAAGAAAAGATGAAGAATTTTGTATCTATGGATACAAATCAGCTGATTTTATCAGCATTTGTTTGTCACCCTGGATTTAATCTATTGATAACAAACTGAGTACACGTGTCTGAGCACACAGGGGTAATAGAAACTTCAATATGACATTGGCTAGTGGCAATTTCAGCAAAATCTTGTTAATATGACATCTGCCTTAATAAGTGGCATTAAAAGAGAGTCTGTTTCCTATTTTGGCAAAGGAGAGGAAGGTGTTCTCTGTTCCTAGTGTAAATATACCTCTGCTGCTTACCTGCCAATCTTGGCGTTTCTAAAGTTAATTCTTCCTGAAGTTTTTTTGTGCTGTTTTTAACTATTTGATGAGAAGATTACACTGATACAGGCCAACTAAAAGGGATGTATTATTTGAACCTCTCTCCATTGTTTTTAAAATCATTGTTTGTGTTGTAATCCTTTCAAAGAGCTAGCCAGTAGCTGCTTTCCTGTTTAAAGAGTAAGCTCCTTTCATTGGCAGATCACCTTCATTTAACCCTCTGAAAGTGCATACTTCATTCTTAGCCACAATGCATTTCAGTATCAAGAACATATTCCCAAAAAACAAACAAACAAAAAACTCTGAATATAATAAACAAGTTGAGTTTAAGCCTTAGTTGTCCAAGAAGGAAATTGCATTTTGCTTTTGGAGCCTTATAGATACCATTTGGTACAATTAGCCGCTGTAAATATTTGAACTACTTTGTAGTTGAAACAGTATATATTTTAGGAGGCAGATGAATGAAGAGTTTCCGGGTTGATTCCTAATAGAGCTGGTTTACTTTTTATTGTTGCCATTCTTTGGGGGTTTTACTGCATTAAAATGTATCTACAATTGTTAATAGAAGCCTTCCACCAGTCTGCTTAAGTATTGGAAGCTAGCAGGACGTGAAAGGAGCATGGCATTGTGGAGAATATCACCCTGGCCTGAGTCAAGTGTAGAGGGCTGCAAAAGCATTGTGCTAATTTTAGCTTACAAAGAGGATGAAGATAAACTGCCCACTGCCAGTTTGCCATATGCTAGCCTGGCGATAATATTCAAGTGCAAAATATTCCATAGAGAGTCTCATTGTTTCAGTAAGGGATGCTTGAATAAGAGTTAAGCAAATTTCTGCTTAGTAAGTTTATAAGAAATAATGTAGTAAAACAATTCTCCAATGCAGGTAGATGAAACCTGCTAAATTTATTTTGGCTTTATTGACTTTCATGGGAGTTGACAGAATTAGTTTTGGTTTATATTTGATCCAATTTCATCTATTTTTCACATGTAAATCTTAAAAATCAATCTGAATAAATATTGATCTCTTTCCGAGAGGCAAAAAATATAGTTTGGATTGCATAAAACTGCTTAAAAGACAGCATCCCTTGACGTTCAATAAAGGAATAAAGCAATCTGTTCAACTGGTTTTAAAATAACACTTTAAAAAGGCTTTTTAAAAATGAAAAAGTCAAAATCTATTACATTTCCATATTTGGCAAATTCAGCATCTACGGTTTCACCGAAGAGTGTTTGACCTATTTATTTGTCACTGAGACCACTTCACAGTGAAGGGATTGTTAGTTCCTGCAAAACAGAGAAAAATCCAATGTGCACAGCGCATTTGCAGATGGAAACAGAGTCTGTGTAGCGGGATTTGGAGGGTGGGTTGGCTGGAAGCTTTGTGTTAACAACTGGTGAAAAGCTTGACCTTTGTGTGACCTAGGTCAAACAAACCCCCAACTGGAGAGCTCTCCTTTGACATGGATACCTGTTTGGGGAACAGGGCCAAAAAAAAGGGAATGAGATAAAATTATACTGTTAACTTGCAAGCTTACTTTTTGTAAAAGTTCTAGTTAACTTGACTCTTTTGGAAGGTGGCATCCACTTTAGAGTGTTATTAAGGACCGCAGATCTGTTTGCAAGTGTCAGAGGGAAAGGATGACAGGGAAACATTTCTTCCCATCTTTCTTTCAATGATGCAGGCGATGCATAGTTGGTTTCTGTTTTTTTTCCCCCAGTGCAATATGATCTGGGTTGTGATTCACAGAGTTGAATGAATGGGCTGAGCTCCACTGATGGAAACATTTGATAATGTGTAAAATAAAAGCCCTGGCAAAGAGGAGATGGCCAGACTGCCATTGTTTGTCCCCACACTTTGTTTTTATAGGGGTTCTCACAGGAACAAATAAATTGGAGTAAATAAAAGCAAAATAGCCCTGTTAGTCCATATCATGGCCTCACACATGCTCACAAGTCAACATTGGCAGGAAGCTAGCAAGGGTCTGTTCCCTACCATTTGTGTTGCGTCTTTATCTCTCCAGTTCATTGTTTGCCACTGAGTGCCGAAACCTCAACTTCCCAAGTAAAAGCTTCCTGTTGCTCGCTTTTAAATATAGTTTTGTTACAACAACCAAAAAAAAAAAAAAAAAAAAAAATGGAGACATGTATTAAGGAAGCCAACTGCAGGTCCAGTCCAACGTGATGTTAAAGTTACAGACCTTCACAGCTCAAATGCATGGCTGGTTACTCCGGATGCAATAAGAGTTCTCTTTTAGGTACACAGTGATAGGGACCACATTTATTACTTTGCTCAAAGGCCAGAAGTGAAGGAGAACAATGGAAACGTTCAAGGTTTCTCACATCAGGCCTTTCGCTGCGTTTGGTTTTACTTAGTTTTCATTTTTTCACGCTGTTTGTGGCTGAAACTTTCTCCCTTTGCTTAGCAGGTTAGAGGAGAACCCATCCTTTATTAATTGTCCTACGGCTTCAGGATCCTTTAATGCCAGTATATCTGAAAAGTTATATCCATTCCTATGGAAAATATGGTTCTTATTCTACCTTAATGGGTGGGGGTTACTCTGATACTTCCTGCAATTTTGGAGGAAAGTACAGCAGTTTTCTCAGGCCTTGGATATAAACAACATTGTTTATGCTGTTTCCACTCCCCTAGTCCTCTGTTTGTGCAGGACCTGAAATAAGTGGGTCTGTTTTGCATTTAAAAAATTAGTGTATGTTTTCAGAATCAATCTATCAAGTTAGGCCAAGACATGCCGTAAGAATGCATGGCTGGGGGTTACCAAATCTGGCTTTCAGAACTTACTTGACAGCCATTTAAAATGCTGGTTCTGTGCTCATGTGAGTTGTGGGGTTCAAGACACTCCTTTAATTCCATGATAGATGCAGTTGATTTGGATCCCTCTTCCCTGCTCATTGCATGCTGCACCCAGAAAATTATTGGCACCCCCAAATACCCTTTTTTGAGAGGCACTTCTATTGTGCCAGAATGTGAGCAGGGTTGGCAAAGTACAGTATGTTGTAGGTATTCGACAGTGAATCTGTTATAATCATTAGTAGTACAGTGAGTTAAAATCTATAAGAAAGTAGCTTATGAAAAAAAAAAAAATCGGTTCCCATCGAGTCAAGTTTGACTCATGGTGACCCCATGTGTGTCAGAGTAGAACTGTGCTCCATAGGGTTTTCAATGGCTGATTTTTTGAAAGTAGATTGCCAGGCCTTTCTTCCAAGGTACCTCTGGGTAGACTTGAACCTCGAGCCTTTTGGTTAGCAGCTGAGCATGTTAACCATTTGCATTTGCTGGTGTGAGTGCCCATACACGTATGATGAAGGGAGGTCAGTGAGGAAGGTCCAATGGAGGGTGGCTGGAAGGGGAACACTAGCACTTACGTACTGGGGAGTCTTAACTAATACCCTCAGAATCCTACAAGAACAGAAGAGACAGCCAGCTTGCCAGGCAGCCATAAACTTTTCAGTCTGTGTGAATTGTCACTGCCCTTGTAGACTCAACTCCACGAGCTCCGTAGGAGAGAGTGAGAAACTATAACATGACCACAGGATGTTTCGGCCACGGGTGCAGGATGCAGACTTCCTTGGCAGTTTTCTAAAGTGAGACTCTAAGTGGAGTGCTGAGGTCTTAATTCTCAATCCAGCTTCATTTGCCGCGTTCAACACCGCACACACATAGTCGATATCTCTTTCACTTGGTTGTCTTCTCTACCCTGCTTTTGAGAAACTGTCTTTAGGGCACTAAGCTAAGAAATTGATGCTCTCATCTGCCAGTAGGAGAAGGACATTAGGAAAATGCAAAAGCTCACCCCTTTGTGCAGGCCTTCGGTGATTCTGAGCTGAGCATTCTGGGGATCAGCTTGTTCCTGGAGACCTGTAGAACACAGACCCCAGAGATGACTGTCCTGTTCTGTGATTGCACAGTGACTATTGATCATGCAGAATGATCATTGGGAAAGTTGGTTCTTTTTTCCTATCCAGGAGACTGGAAATTCATCTCATTGTTTTAATAAGAGCTGCATCTTCTTAGCTATTTTGTTGCACAGAGTTGGGGGCCTGTTACTGCACCATGACTTTTGCATAAATTATACCACTCATTCCCACGCAGGCATACCCTAAACAAACACATATGCTTATGGCCCCTTGTATTCAAATTGAAATTCTGTAGGACTAGTTTGCCTAAAAGATCACCTACTATCCCTTAACACACCAAGACAGCTGTCATTAGCAAAAATGTTGGTATGTACTGTTCTACAGTCTACTCTTGAAGGTGTCAATTTGGGCTGAATCTCTGGTTCAAGCCTCCCTTCATCTCTCCTGGCACTCTCAGACTGATACCGTTGTTAACATTTGGACAGCAAAGCATATTATGATCCTGCCTGTTGTAATTCATCCTCTCCCAATTCAACACGGGGTCTTGCTGTCTTCCTAACTGCAATATTTGTACCTTATTTTATCGTTATGTGTTGGACCCTGAGTCACCTTAAGGACTGAGGGATTTAAGTCCTGTTCATATTGTCATTACTGTTCTAGTTATTTCCTTATGAATGAATTCCCCCTTTCAACTGTATCTTTAGAAAATGATCTTGATATTCTTCACTATCATATCAATAATAATAAAATAAGCCAAGAAGTTATAATTACTTTTCACATACCCTCTGTGGAGTGGTTAAATAGACTATCTACTTGTTATGATGTTAATTTCCATTCATTGCAAATGAACAAGATCAAAATATACCTGACTGTTTGATTCTGCTTTTTACCACCACACCTTAGACTCCCTTAACGGTAAACCACACAGTCTGCTATCATACACTGTCTAGTGTACTTTCTAATAAATAGAGCCAGCTGCAAATACTGATGTTCTTCATTAAATGTAAAATGATCATTTTAACTGCTTCTACTCTGAGTGACCCATACACCACTTAATCAGACCCATTTAAGCAGAGAAAGAGAGAGAGAGAATGAGAATATGAGTGGATCATCTGTCTGGTGGCAAAGTGAGTGGAATTTAGGTTAAGAAAGATTCCTTAGGCATATCATGGTTTCCCGTAAAAAGTATTATTATCTTCAGCGTATATGGGTGGTGGTATGAGGGGCTGTATAGAAATACAGGTATAACCAGACTAATCAAGATCACACTTCATTAGTTCACTTGTAATAAAAAGGTGGCATGATGTAAGAGATGTTCTTAGTCTTTCCTCTTCCTTTGAATCAATCAGTCATTTCATATGTGTTAGCTCATCTCATATACAAGCAGGGATTTAGCAGACTCCTAGAATGCATGACCAAATTCTTTGTTTAATTTTCCTGATATTGAATTCTGTATTTTTATATATATGGAGAGAGTAGAACTAACCCAGGACAAGAAAAATAACTTTTTTCTATAGGGACGGAGCTTTAACGGTGAAGACACTTTTCTACCACCTTCCTTCCCCTGCCTCAACTCTGTTGTTGATAGTTGCTGTCCAGTAGGTCCCACTCATAGTGACACTAGAAGAAAACACTGCCCAGTTCTGCGCCATCTTTATGATCATTGGTAGGTTTGAGTCCATTGTTCCTGCTAGTGTGTCAGTCCATCTCACTGAGAGTTTTCCTTGGTCCTCTATCAAACCATGATGTCCTTTTCTAGTTGTTGATCTTTCCTGATGATGTACGCAAAGTAAGCCAGTTGAAGTCTTTCCATTCTCACTTCTAAAGAACATTCTGGTGGTCCAAGATGTAGTGTCCAAAGGGTGTAGCAAGTTCAGGCTGGTATTTCAGAATACCCAGTATGATGGGTGGGGCCATCAATCAGGAATTCCATCAATTCTAAATTATCTAAATAAATTTATTATTTCAATCTGCCTTTCATTCAACCAACAAAGACTGCATTTTTGTGCCAGGCTCTGAGGATATACAGTGGTGAGCAAGACCCATTTTCTGTGCTCAAGGAGCTTATGGTTTAGTAGAAATGGCTGGCATGCAAACAGGCTGTGGAAATAGGGTGTAATACCAGCTATAATTGTCTGCATACAGAAAATGCACCTACCCCTGTCCTGGAGGATCCTGAAAGTTCTCCCAAAGGAAGGGACACTTTTATAGTATTTCCCATTTTCTGAGCGTTTTCACATATGTTAGCTCGCTTGTTCCTTACACACCCATTTGAGCTAGCTAGGTAGGAATGCCTTATCATTCCCTCTTGCCCTTTGAGATGGAGAATGGGAGACTCAGAAGAGTTGAGTCATTTTACGAAGACTATCCAGAGAGTAGTGACTGGGCTGGGCTGGGATGTCAGTCCAGGGCTCTGACCTATATAGGTCATTGATGAGAACTCATGTTTGGGAGGTGGGGAAACTTGGAAAGATGTGAAATAGAAGCCTAGTATTGTGAAATTTTTGTTTGACCATATGGGAATTTGCCCCCAAGTTACTGCCAAGGTTAGGAGGACCCAAGCACCGCTTTAAAACACCCAATTTCACATTATTTTTTTTTAAATAAAGAAAACAAGCAGTTGTAGAAAGGCCATTATCACTCAGGATGGCTTTCATAATTTTGATTTTCATCCTTTCTTTTGTGAGAACATGGCTCAAGATAGTCATATTTTGTAGCTTGAAAGTTTGTAGGCCTCTCTGATAGAGAGCATCTTACTATAATATGATTATTAAAAGTTATGGTTTTTTTTTTTCTCTTTTTTTAACTGAATCATACATCTTTTGACAACAGAGGAACCAGATATCTAGCTTTGGGGCTGCAATGATCCCAGTCAACTTTCCAGTCTTTTTGCTCAGACCAGACTTGCCAGCACTTGTTCTTTCCTTTGGTTGTCTCTATTGCATGAGAGGGAACTTGTTGCCTCAAATATTACAGAGATGCCTACGTAAGGAGAGTTACTTCAGAGATATTTCTAGAAGGAGGAATGCTTTGGGTGTGAACAGGGTACACAGAGGACAGCTGTGTTTCCCACGCCCCTTTTTGGTATCAGGTATGGAAATTTTATTCTCACAGACCACCTGGATTTCAGTGGCTTCGAGTTGGGTTGGGGCTGGTTCCCATTTCTGCCTGACGGATGAGAACAGGAAATGCTGAGATTCAGGAGACCTACTAGAACCTCAGCAACACAGAGCCACCAGGCAGCCAGCGGAGGCTGGGGCAGGGCAGAAACACCCCCACTATGATGAAGAATGAGGGTTTGGAACACTGGCTATACGAGCAGGCCTCCGTACAGGCCGCTGGGTGGTCCAAGATGTAGTGTCCAAAGGGTGTAGCAAGTTCAGGCTGGTATTTCAGGATACCCACTCTGGTGGGTGGGGCCAGCAACAAGGAATTCCAGGCCACAGGCCAACTCAGAAGTCAGGCAAGGCTGGGATTGGCATTCTGAGTTCTGTTTACAAGGGACAGGATCCCCTCCAGCTGGCAGTTCACGGGAGCAGTATTCAGCCCTGGGAAAGAAGGCCGGCAGGGGCTGGGACGGAGGGGTCCGGGGAAACTAAGACTCCCAGCTTTCGGTTGGTGTCAAGACTAGGCCCAGCAGAGGTCCAAGAGTAGAGTAGGGAATCGAGACCCATCCAAGTTGAGGACTGTGTCTGCATGAGGAGCCGGGCAGGGGGAAAGATAGAGTGAGTTGAGCTAAAGGTAAGCAGTTACAGGAGTGAATCCCAGATCGAGGGGAGTGTCATGGGCCTAGGTTACTCTGCCCCTTGTGGGGTGATTGTCTTGGACCGAGGGGGCCTGGGTCCCCAGGTTTCAATACAGCCGCTACAGGAGCCCAGAAATAGGCAGGGAAACACGGTCAGAGAAGGAGGGAGTGCAGGGTGCTATAAAGGACAGCCAACACCCTTTCTATTGGAGTGAAGATTCCTAAGATTCCTGCCTTTTGTGGATGAGAATAATGTATCGGATTCCATAACTCCCTTCTTGCCACACCCCCTCCGTAGATTTCAGATTAGCAGGCCTGTGGCATCACCGCTAAAGCTCCTCTCCTCAGCCTGTCTCGGCAGTGTGTTATACGTGGTTTCCGTACATTGGACCGCGAGCACCCAGCCCCCTTCCACGTGGGGTCAGCAGGCCAGTGCCTCTGCTCCAGGCTGGTGTCTCATGCGGCACTCCTGTTTGTACTTTCGTAGTCCTCCCAGAGGGGAGGTTTTCTTTCTTTGATATATAAATGGTGAGAGAAAATAAACTCTAGTGTGAGCTTGCGGTTGGTGTCCTTTCCGCCCTTCTTCTCTGGTTGAGCAGCCTCACAGCGGTGCCTGCTCCATGTGGATTTCCCAGTTTCCTAGAGTGCTCAGTGGTCTCCGGGGGGGGCACTTGCCTCCCAACTTTTCTACTACTCAATTTCAGATCCCTGACATAGAGAGGTGCTTGAAAACCACTTGTATGATGCTGGGAAATGTTTAGTTTGTAATTCTTCATGTCCCAGGCCAGTGGTGTCATTAGAGGCTTGTGGGGGGGGGGGTGTGGAGTGCCCTGGGTGACACTGTCAGAGGAGGTGACACCAAAATGACTGTCTATACAATTTTTGTGCAGTGTTTCAGCAGAAATTTATTATTTTTTATAAAAATGTTCCCGTAGTTAGTTATTCTAACAAAAAAACCGTTTTTCGCAAGCCAAGCTTACATGCATCAATACAGGTATCTCCCATTTTTTGAAAGTTCACTTTACGCCACTTCGATTTTACGAAAGACCTACATTAGTACCTGTTTACACAAAGCGAAAGAAATCCAAAGAGGATTTTCACTTCAATGAAAAAAGGCGAAAAGTGGAAATATCGTTCAGTGTTTGTTTTGCATCCAGCCATTAAGAAGGCAGCACGCACCCCGAGCAGCAAGAGTGGCAAGCTCTTTCCCTGGGAACTACACTCAGCATCTCGGCATCAAGCTGCCGTAGCTTTGAACTGTATTTGTGAAACTAAATTGTTTCTACTTTATATAGGCTATGTCTTTATCATCATTCCTGCTTTTACTGTATGTTAGTGTTATGTTAGGTTTTATGTGTTATTTGGTATGATTTGGTAGGTTATTTTTGGGGTCTGGGAACACTCACAAATGTTTTCCCATGTAAATTAATGGTAATTGCTTCTTCGCTTCATGCCATTTTGGCTTATGAAAGGTTTCATAGGGAACATTCTACTTTTGGATGGGGGTGGGGAACCTGTATACCTACAAGGCTAAAACTCTATGCTAATTTACTTTTTAAACCTTCTAATTCATTCTGCTCAGAGCTCTCATTATTACCCAATTACAATGACACTTCGAATCACGTGGTTTCTCTGCATGCCCTGCCAGCACGTGCTGGTGTTTTCCTTGCTGCTGGTGTTTTTATAGTCACTGATTTTGTCAAATTTTCTGGTGTTTTAGCTCCAATATTGTGGTAAGTCGTATTTGTGAACAATATCAATAACTTTTTTGAAAATGAAGTAGTAATTAAAGGAAAAGAAGGAGAAATACGGGAATTACGAGTAACATTAGTACAAAAAGCATTTCTAAGGATTCTTTATGGACTGGTACAGGAGGAGGTCCATGGCGGGGAGGGGTTGACACCAACCCTAGTGACGCCACTTCCCAGGCATCAGCATTTTGGTCTGAAGTCCTGAGAGCAGACGGGCCCCTGTGGGCGGTATCCTCGCTAGGACAGGACTCCCCACTGAGTTTTGGTAGCTGGTTACCCAGCTTCCACCTCTTACATGAACTTTTTGATAGGATTGTCTCCTTTAATTTTTAGAAGCACATTCAGGAAAATTGCCTCACTTTTTTGCAATGTGGTTATTTTTGGTTTTATAAAGAGTTGGAGCTTACACCCTCTGTTCTGTGTGCTTTTCTGGATCCATAAACACTTGGTATTTGTTTTCTTCCTCATACATTTCAAAGGGATTGTTCATACTTAATTTTTTCCCACTATCTTGACTAAGGTGCACTCGCATGTCACTCTGAGACGGCATGCTTTTGTTTCTCTTCCTTCTTTGACTTCAGTAAAAGGGATATGATTCAGTCAACATTTAGGAAGCCCACACTGTGGGTCAGGTTTTGTGCAGGCTGCTGACAGCTTACAGCAATGAGAAAGGTCTTTCTAGAGGTTAAATAAATGCAACTTGATAGTTATCATCGAATCTAATGAGGTCAATTGGAGAGTGCAGTTGTAGAGTGGTTAGGAGTGTAGGCTTGAGTCAGACTTGGGTTCAAATCCACAATGAGCTCTATTTCTTTATCTGTGCAATAGGGCCACTGAGAGGGTTAAATGAGATAATTCAGAGAAACACTTAGCAAGGGACAACAGCTGTGTATGGCCCATAAACCAAAACCAAATCCATTGCTGTCAAGTCTATTCCAACTGATAGTGACCCTACAGGACAGAGTAGAACAGGGTTTCCAAGCCTGTAATCTTTACAGAAACAGACTGCCACATCTTTCTCCCGCGGAGCAGCTGGTGGGTTCAAACCACCAAGATTTTGGTTTAGCAGCTGAGCGCTTTAACCACTGTACAACGAGGTATCCTTGTGTGACCCATAGTTAACAATAAACATCAGTTATTTCTATTAGCTGTTAAAGTGGTATTTGAAAATTCCACAAGTGAAGTTTTTTTAAATATAGAGAAATTGACTTTTTTTTTTTTTTTAACTCGATAACAAATTTAACTTGTGTGTTTTTTATGAGGGTTAATTAATCAGGGATAAATGCCCAGCATGGTTTCAGGTACCTAGTAAGTGCTCAGTCAATGTTCATTTTTAGTATTACTATTGTTCTTAGGATCTAAACAAGAGATGGGCTATCATTGAAAATTAGTGCTGTTTTTCTTTAATGGGTCTCACTTTCCCTGGACCTTAAAGATACTTTCTCAGGTCATGGAACTTTTTTCCATACTAGTGCAATAAAACTTTGCTGGTCACCACTGCTTTGTAGTTCAGTAGTTAGCAACTGTCACAGAAATATTATTTAGAGTAAGTTATTATGAATTCCTCGGTTTTGTGTGGACAAATGAGAACTGTATTTAAAAATTGCTTTCCAGTGTACCACCATCAACTGATAGGCTCCCAGGTTTGGTGACTTAGGTAGCACTGCCCTGGTGGTGTAGTGGTCAAAGTGTTTGGCTACTAACAAAAGGTTGGCGGTTCAAACCCACCAGCCACTACGTGGGAGAAAGATGTGGCAGTCTGCTCCCGTATAGATTTACAGCCTAGGAAACCGTAAGGGCCAGTTCTACTCTGTTATAGGGTCGCTATGAGTCGGAATTGAACTGGTTCTTATATTTGGTGGCCCATTCATATTCACTCTGAAACATACAGAGTTGTTCCAAGTTACTTCAGGGCTTCCTTAGGATAAAAAAAAAAGAAGAAGAAGAAGAAAGAAAATGGTATGGGGCACTACAAATAAAAGGGTGTAGATATTTTGGAGAAGTTTGACAACTAGGAATGGGGATGTGATGGGGGAGATGGAGAGAGATGGCAAGAGTGGCGATGATTGTTTTACTACTTTGGGTGAGGAATAAATGTCCCCCTGCTCATAGAAAGCACTGAACAACAAAATAATGACCACAAGAACGGACATGAACAGAGCTAAGCCACCGCTGTCAGGTGACATATTAAGCATTTTTATGCAGCTTGTTTTATTTAATCTGCCCAACAACTCTAAGGTGTCAGTACTATTACTATAGTCATTTTTTCCAAAGGGGTGAGCTAGAGGTTTGGAGAGGTTGAATCACTTGCCCAGGGTCACACAGCTATTAAGTGGTGAAGATAGGATTTAAATGAAGCCAGACAATCTGCTTCCAGAGGCTTAAACTATTCTCTTACAGTATCTCCAATGAAGAAGGCAAGAAGTGAAGTATCGTACATGTTGAGGGGTGAGAGGGAGAGAGAGAACTGTAGCACTAACAGAAAGAGATGCCCCGAGTATAAGACGTCCTGATTTCCTCTGATACACCAGTTAGTCTTAGAGACATCTCTGAGGCCACAAACTCAATATGAGGCAGTGAACAGCCTTTCTGCAACCTAGTCCAGTAGGTACAGGCACACTGTTCATCGCAGGGGGTGACGGAGGCTGTCCTCATCTTCTACTTTAGCTAGGCGATGTATGCACTCAACACACCTCCTACCTGTATTTGCCTGTTGTTTTGTTAATTGCTGTAGAATCAGTTCCAACTCATGGTGACCCCCATGTGTGCAGTATAGAACTGCTTCATAGGGTTTTTAAGGCTGTGACCTTTAGGAGGCAGATCGCCAGGCCTATCTTCTGAGGTGCCTCTAGGTGGGTTCGAACCACCAACCTTTTGAATAATAGCCAGATGTTTAACCACTTGAGTCACCCAGGGGCCCGTTTATTTGCCTGTAGGGATGCTTTCTCTGCTTTCTGCCCCATTGGGCTGCCCACTATACCCAGCTGATTTTTCTCCACCTTTTGACTCTCTGCTCAGGCACTTCCCACCTAAGTCCATTTCCTCTGTGTCACATACTCCGAGATTAGTATTTCTTCCTGTGTGACTCTGTGCCTCAAGGACCTTGCCAGGACTCAGGGTGTGGTCCTTGGACCTGCAGCTTCAGCAGCCCCTGGGAGCTGGTTAGAGATGCAGAATCTCAGGCGGCTGCCCTACTGAATCCAAATCTGCATTTTAACAAGATCCCATGTGCTTTGGAGGCACATAAAAGTTGGAGCAGCACTGCTCTAAAAAGTTAGTTTTATCTTTAATGTGCCCATCAACATGGAGTCACTACTTTGCGAAGTGTGCTTGTTCTGAAAGGCAAGCACTTGTCCCTAATTAACTGAGTGACTGGTATGCGCTGCACTACAAATCCCCAAAACAACTAGGGCCTCAGAAGGAGGGTTAGGTACTATAACAGACACGTGCTACTAATTCTTAAACCCTTTCTTTCAGAAGCTGTTGGATTTTTAGACGGCTTGCTTTAAAATAAAACCCATTGCCGTCGAGTCGATTGTGACTCATAGTGACCCTATAGAACAAAGTAAAACTGCCCCATAGGGTTTCCAAGGAGTGGCGGGGGGGGGGGTTTGAACTGCTGACCTTTTGGTTAGCAGTCGAGCTCTTAACCACTGCACGAGCAGGGTTCCTGCATTACAATAGGAGAATTTTTTTTTTTTTTAATGCTTTACAATAGGAGAATAAAAACACCTCCCCCCATCCCATCCCAGCTTCTTTCTTCTAACTGTAAGTGGTGGTTCAATGGTAGCATTCTCGCCTTTCGTGCGGGAGATGCGCTTCATGCACAGCTATCACCCATCTGTCAGTGGAGGCTTGCATTGTTGCTATGATGCTGAACAGGTTTCAGCAGAGCTTCCAGACTAAGATAGGCTAGGAAGAAAGGCCTGGTGATCTACTTAAAAAATCAGCCAGTGAAAACCCTATGAATCACAATCATCTGATCGTCTGATCCCACAGTGCGTGGGTTGCCATGAGTCAGGGGCCAACTCCAGGCAACAACAGATACTTAATATCTCTTAAGAAATACTTAAATATTTCTTAATTTTCTCCAAAGGCTTGCCAACCCACATTTCACAACGTAGTTCCATTTCCCTTTGTATTTAAAGAAATCTACCTGTACAGAATACTATTTCTTTGTATTTTTTCTCGACTCATGGCATTTCCTCTTGCTCCAACTTCTGCCTTACCCCAGCTTCGTTTTCTCTCTTGTGTCCCATTTGCTCATCCTTCATGCTCCACCTTCAGCTGCCAGTTCACCCTTCCCACACACACCATTGCCATCTTTCATATCTCCTTACCAGGCTGAGATCAGAATAAAAGGGCATCGGGAGTAGAAAATATCTGCAAGGGATGAAGCAGAGAGTACTTCGAGAAAAGATTCCCAGGAAGCCAGGGAGAGTCCCGGGGTAGACTGGGACAGCAAGTTTCATAAACGAGTCATAACCGTCACTGTGAAGGCTTCTGGTCATCTAGCCCCAAGGACTAGTGAAGTTATCCCAGTTTATCTGGTGTCATGTGAGAATATGTGGTCCAGATTAACAAAACCCTTCTTTTTTAAATATTAAAAAATTGGGGTGCATTTTTTATGAAAATATTTCCAGACTACACATCACTATATCATATCTGGAGCCCTGGTGGCACATTGGTTAAGAGCTCCACTGCTCTTACGTTGGCAGTTCAGATCCACCAGCCTGCTCCTTGGAAACCCTGTGGGACAGTTCTACTCTGTCCTATAGGGTCACTATGAGTTGGAATCAACTCGACGGCAATGGGTCTTTTTTTTGCGGGGGGGTGTGGTATATCATGTCTGATTATAACAACCTTTTCATTTATATTTTAATGTCATTAGACACATGAGATATGGCACTGTGCTCTATATTTACTTCTTTACCTGCATCGTTGGTGTTTATAGGGCTGTTTCCCCAATGCTAGATGCCTCTTCTTAGATTCTTATTTTTGCCTTTTTATGATCTTATAATTTTACAAAGCTCTCAGCCTGTAAATTATGAGGCAGGAAACCAGAGGAGTGACCTTTTGAGAATTGTATCTAAAATAAACTTAACTATTCTCTGACTGAGGGTCTTACGGTCACTTCTCTGTAGAAAGTATATGAGCTTAACCACATATAATCTGAGGTTCTAATCCAGTGGTTCTCAAACTTGGCAGTACCTTACAATCAACTGAGAGCTTTAAAAACACTAATGTCTCGGTCTCATCCTTTAGAATATTAATTTAACTGGAATTGAGTGAGACTAGGCATCATTATATAGGGTCACTGTGAGTCGGAATTGACTCAAAGGCAACAGGTAGGGTATGAGTAGGCGTCAAGATTTGTGCAAGCTCCCCCAGATGATTCTATGCATAGCCAAAGTTGAGAACCACTGCTTCTAATCTGGATGTCAGAAACTTTTTCCTTAAAACTCTCCTTTGTAAGTGTATTCTATATAATTGAGTTTGCTGAAAAAATGATGCTTTGAATAAATAATGTTATCCTGTCTGTGTACAAGTGTCTGTATATACACACAGACACTCATACATCATATGCATGCACACATGCAGAATACTATGAACATTCAAAAATAAATTATATGGCAAGATTTTGGAGACATCACAAAAATAAATGTGGTTTGTGTATTTGCTTGTGTATAAGGTCCCACGTGCAGCATTTCTTTCATTGACTAGAAAACCCATTGTCACAGTTATGTAGAACTTTATGACCATTTGTTAATGCAACTTACATATTTTGAGTAGTTCAAGTAATGAACTTGTCATACGGTACTAAAATAACTTTAAAAAAATAGGCAAAGGATTAGTTCCTAAAATGCTTTCTGAGCTGTTGATTCAGAGTGCAAGTTTGTGACTTGCCCTGTTTTACCTTTGCAATTGCAAGTGTATTTTCTTTTTTCTTAGAAAAAGATTGGGGCGGGGGGGTTCCATTTTGTTTTCCTGTTAGTGTAAATGCGTAGATTTCAAAACATCTTGCAGAGTGTTCACAACCTGAAGTTTCGAAGGCTCTGTTAAGAAGTTGTGCTGTTTTCGCAGGGATTTGCCATGGTGTTTAGTTGTAAAAAATGCTGAATGGATGAAAAATGAGTAAAATCTGTGTGTGTGTGTTTTTTTTCTTTCTTTCTGATTCATCATTGTTGTTTGTCCTCTGTGTATAGGCAACTAATTTGCTGTTGTTCCCCTGAGGGAGATTCAAGTCAAAAAGTCGTATTGAATTACTAGAAAAAGGTATTCCTATCTCAAAAGAACAAAGTACAGTGATTCAAGAAAAAAAAAAGAAAAACGCTTGGAAAATTCATCAGATTTCTTGGTGTACATTGTGTCTGGCCACGAAGCTCTACTTCTGTGGGCATTCACGTAAAATAAATCTTAAGTAAGTTAGAAATATGAATGCTGAGTGACTCCTACTGACAATTTTACTTTCTGTGAAAGTCCAGTATCTTCATTTAATGCAGTCAGACGCACAGTAAAATTCTGGCAAAATCATTCCGTGCTCTATTAAAATCCAGCTAATAGTTTCTTTCTGGGTTTCGCTTATTGAGTTGCTTTCTTTCCATATTTTCATCCAGTGAAGTTTTATAAATTATTTGTGTTGACAGTGAAGAATCATGGAGTGATAGATGCTTAGCTGAATACATTATTTGCAGTAAAGAAGTTATTCCAAATGTATTTCAATAGGTTGGCAGTCCCTGACTTATAAACACCCAAATTATGAATGACCTACACATACACACATGTGTTCAGCCTAGATCTACTCCTGTTCTCACTGCTTTATATCTACAGAACCCATTTACTATCATGACAGTTTCTGTGAAAAAGAACTTCAGAAATACATGTGTTCTGAAACACATGGTTTCCCACATCTAGGCAGGGGTAAGCTGGGGGGTGGGATGGTGGGATGTAGTGATCAGTTTGGAAAATTGGCACTGAACTTTGTTGGAAGTTTGGAATTTGTTGATTAAAAAAAAAAAAAAATCCCAGCACAAACTGTATTAAAAAACAACTGATTACTCTACCTGAAATTCTACCATTTAGAGATTCATTTACTTTAACAAGTTTTCTTCCAACTGGCAGACACTTCCTGGAAGGTGAGGGGGGCATTAGTCATGTGTTGCTAGTCTGAATTAGTTCTTTCAGATTGCTTTCTACCTAAAGACTGACTTTGACCAACTAGACTGAAAGGTTGGACATTTCGATTGTTGGGAGATGAGGAGGGTGACTTTAGAGCAAAAAGAGGATAGGAGTGGTTTAGGTGAGGTAAACACAGTGGGTGACTAAGGGCATTTTCAAGGCATTGGGTACTTGTGAACTCCAGGAGAGGGGCATTACATGATGAGAGAGAGATGAAAAAGGGCTCCTAAAGGCAATTACACGTATTTTGATATTTTCCTAGGCTTACTACGCACAGGAATAGGAGAAGAAACTCGTCTTCTTCCTCATTCTTATACTTGGTGACTTCCTGCACCCGGGGCTCACCCACCACCTGGAACTTCATTCACTTAATGAATTACTTGGGCTTTGATGGGCTAGCCTTGGAACCTACCTTGCTTCTGTGCGAATATATGTTCTAAAGAGCCTACTTACAGATTAACTTTCAGGATGTAATCTGTATCTAAACTGGAGTCTTTCTGAATGGACTCATTGCTTTTCCATTGTCCCTCATTTTTTTTCAATCTTAGATTGGAATCAGGGAATTTTTTTAGGTTGAACTAGAAAGAGACACTGGAGAGTGAGGCTTTATCTGGCAGAGTTTGTGTATTAGGGCATGCAATGGGGATGACACTGATCACTCCATCGATACCCTTATAGGTCAGCACTCTTAGACCTCTGGGGAGAAACACCCAAATCCTAACCATAACTCATAGGCCCTGTGTGGTCTTGCTCTTCTTACCTTCCCAGCCCCATCTTTTGTCCTGCTTTTCCAGACTCCAGTTTTATGGTTGTGCCATGCTTCCTCCAGCCACACAGGGCCTTTGCACATGCTGTCCTTTTCTTTCTGCCCTTTTAGACGGCTCACTCTACCCACTGACATTTCTCCCCCTTCAGATCTCTGCTGAAGACCATTCCCATCCTAAGTCAATTTCCTCTGTTTCATGCACTAGATTAATATTTCTTCCTGTTGGAGTATGTGCCTCAGTTTGCAATTGTATGTTTATTCCTGTGATTATTTTGTTTAACATCTGTGTCCTCTAACTGGTAAGCTATGAGAATAGGAACTCTTTCTAATTTGCTTTACTGTTTGCATCCCTAATGGTTTGCATAGTGATTGGCACATAATAGAAATCCAATACCTTCTGAAAATGAATGAATTATGAGAGTGGCTGCTTATGCAAAAGATGGTTATACAAATGTGGAGCTCACTTTTAAATGCTACATGTTATTCTTTAGAAAAGAAGGGCAGTACCATCATAGGAAAAGGTACTTTCTCCGGGCTCGGATTCTCCATTTCTTCTCTTAGGGTTCCGTGATGTCAGGAGTCCACTAAGGGCGCAATAAGGCTGTGAGCTCATTTCACAGTGGTTAACTATTCACAATGTCTTGTCACAATTTAGCAAATCTAAATTCAACTAGAAAGGAAAAGCCTCATGGCACGTCTCTGTGGAGAGAACCTTAGGAACCATATCTAGGCATTTCTTGCCATAAATGCTAATAGTATGTTTATTGAAAGACTGCTTATTTTTAACCTTTCTCCTACCGTTCTTAGCATCATCCTTTCTGTTAGTGCCATCGGTGTCTGTACCACAGGACGTTTGTTTAGTCCCTTCTTGGAATTAGCATTGCTATGGGAGGTGTCATTGTCAAGCTCCTTACTATGGTTTCAAAAGGAATCACCTCAAAATTTTTAGAAAAGCTGTGGAGGGTGAAGGAAAGTATATAAGAATGTGCTCTCGTTATTTTTCTTTGATCAACTGGGAATCACTTTGAACTAAGAAGAACAAGGAAACCTTAAATTCCTAAGGATAAGAAGAGATACAAAAGGGAGGCTAAGGAGTTAATAGAACCCCTATTAAAGTTAAACTTACGTGTTAACCATACACAGATATGTAATGTATTACATATTTGGGGATACATAAACGATCTCCCAGTTTTACACATTGGCTGCAGATTTTGGGTATACATGAAGGATACTGTGTTTCTTTTGAAAATGTCTAACAAGACTTAAAGAGTTGCATATTCATACATCTATCCTATGTCTCCCAGAATCCTTTCTAAAGTCTCCTAGGATCCTGTGACATTTTAGCCTGTACTACGGTATCAGACACTAAGGTCCTCAGATAAGCTGTTGCTGAAAAATTGCTGATGTTGGAGGAATGTATGGGGAATGTGGGGGTGGGGGGGAGGCTATGGGAAAAGCTGATGCAATAATTTGGCAAAATCAAAGAAAGCCAGAATTCTAGAGTTTTAGATTTAGCACCAGATGTTTCAGGCATGGATCTGGAGTCTGAACCTCAGGGTCAAATTGTCTGCTTAGAGACAATTGAGTGTCTTCTCTATGGTAAAACTGGGAGACATGTAAAGCGGGGGTAGTGTAATTAATTCATTGGGGGAAAATGCAGAAGGCAACAAATAGCCTTTGCTTTATTTTTAAAAGATGAACTCAGGAAAATGCATACACAGAAAGAATTTTTAGTTCGGTAGATAGTTTTAAATTATAATTGTAGGAAGTAGTGGTATATTTCTGAAGGGCTATGGCAAACATTGTAGAAACTCGGATACTTTAACTCTTAGTCCTCTTTTGTGCAAGAAGAGCTTAAAGGCTTTAAGAAAACTTCCCAGCTATGGGAGATGCATTTCTTCCCAGCTATGGGGAATGTTGTCTTATAGTTTGCTGAATTTTATTGGTAAGTATTTTTTAAAGTTTAATTTAGATATATATCAAAAAGAAGTGTAACAGCTAGAATTGCAATTATGATTTTCTCCATACAGTGGGGAAAAATGCACCCATTTATTTAATAGGAGCAATTAACAAGTCTGTACAAATGGGGTAGCACTGGGGTTACAGAACAGGGATAAGTATGACTTGGTCTCTGCTTTCGTGCATCCTATAACCAAGCCGAGGTGACAGAGACAAAAATCAACCATCCTATTTAGAGAATGGTGCGTGTTAGGATGGAGGCATGTCAGGGGACGAGAAATCACTCAGGGGTGGGGTGAGGGGTCACTAACTCGGCTCAAAAAAAAGAAACCAAACCTGTTGCCATCAAGACGATTCCAACTCATGACGACCCCATGTGTTACAGAATAGAACTGCTCCATAGGGTTTGCTTGTCTGTAATCTTTAGGCCTAGTGGTTAAGAGCTACAGCTGCTAACCAAAAGGTTGGCAGTTTGAATCCACCAGGTGCTCCTTGGAAACCATATGGGACAGTTCTACTCTGTCCTATAGGGTCTCTATGAGTCAGAATTGACTCAATGGCAACGGGTTTTTGTTTTTTTTTTTTTTTAATCTTTATGAAGCAGATTACCAGGGCTTTGTTCCCTGGTGCCACTGGGTGGATTCAAACCTCCAGCCTTTAGTTTAGCAGCCCATCGAAAACCATTTGCGTCACCCAGGGACCTCTAACTCGGCTAGAGTCCAATAAAGGTTTCTTATAGGAGTGGAAGTTGAGCTGAGCCTGAGCCTTACAGGCCACTAAGAAGTTTGCCACATTGTTGGGGGAGGGAAGGGAAGGACGCTACAGGGAAAGGGGTGAACATAAAGAAATGCAAAGAAGTTTGAGAGAGCTGTGTGTGCAGTGAGAACTTCAAGTAGACTCCCGGGACTGGGGGTGGGGCGGCGAGTGAAGGAGCATATAGGGGCTTGGCAGAAGACAGACTGGAAACACACCCGGGAGAGAGATTATCAAAAGCCTCTCATGCCAGGCTAAGGAGTGTGACCTTTATCCCGAAGGCAAAGGGTAGCCACTGAAGGATTTTAAGTGCTGAGGTTATATGATTGGATATGTGTTTTAGAAAAATCATTCTGGCAGCTATTATGCATTCTAAATGAAGACAAAGCACCCCTTTAAAATGTCTCAGGTCATCTAGCTAGTTCCTGAGAAAGGGTCGTCTCTAATTCTTATCATTTATCCTCTTAACATAACACAGAAACAGCATCCTTTCTGGCTTCTGGCTAAGTAGATGCAACCATGATTGGGAGAAGTGGCTTGGGGTAGTTTTTACATTTTTCCTAACTGCCCTGGACATCAGGATACTCTGGTATCTCTACTCCAAAGGAAACTTCATGGTAGGGGGTGTTTGCACCTGCAGACACGAGGAAGGCAGGAATGTTCTAAACCCTACTTAAAGGGTGAGATACCATTCTTTCCTGCAGATGTGCTGTGTGAGAAAACAGAGAAGGGAGAGAGAGAGAGAGGAACTCTATGTTCTGCTTTGCTTTTGTTGAAAATCAGAATATGCCTCAATATTTCTACCTGGATGAAAACTTAGCCACCTTACAACGTGAGCTATACATTCATAAGGGTGCATTTGAATGGACCATTTAGGCAACTTTAAGGAGCCCTGGAGCCCTGGTGGTGCAGTAGTTGAGAGCTATGACTGCTAACCAAAAGGTCTGCAGTTCAAACCCACCAGCCGCTCCTTGGAAACCCTATGGGACAGTTCTACTCTGTCCTACAGGGTCGCAAGGCGTTGGAATCAACTTGATGGTGGTGGGTTTTTTGTTTTTTTTTCGAGGAGCCCTGGTGGTCCAATGGTTAAGTGCTCCAGCTGCTAACCAAAAGGTTGGCGGTTCATACCCATCCAGTGACTCCATGGAAGAAAGATCTGTTGATCAGCTCCCATAAAGATTACAGCTTAGAAAAGCCTATGGGGCAGTTCTATTCTGTCCCATAGGGTTGCTATGAGTTGAAATCAACTCCATGACACCTAACAACAACAACAAAGACATAATAGAATTGTATGGAAAGATACAACTACAAATGGCCTTGGTTTTTGTAGTCCAGGCACAGTTTTGGGACAAACACTGGATACCTAAACATTTGAGGAGGAGACTAGGAAAGGTTAAGGAGAGGACATGGCCTGAGACTATGGTGTCTCAATACAAAAATTGTAAATGAAAATGGCCTGGAAGCTAAGGTAGCTTCTAGCAAAACAAGAGGATCCCCAACCTTACACGTTCGTCTGCCCTGGCAGTTGAAAGTTCATATCCCTAATTAGGAGTTAGGCCTCTATGACATAAAGAACCCTCTGACACACAACCCATTTCATTTATACCTGATGGCCCACTGACCCTGGGAGTTCCGATCAGTTGTGATGTAAATCATAAGCGCTTTTGGGGTTTTTGTTTTTGCCTCACTCGGGGTAGGTTTTTGGGAATGGCAGCCTTAGGGGGAGAGAGGGCGCGAGTAGGGACAGAAAATGGGAGCGGAGAGGAGCCCCTGCTGACACGGTCAGCCTGACGCATTGAATGTCTGAATACGGTAAATGCCGCTTTATCCTGCCTTGAAAGGCACAAGATAGCGCAGTCTAAATGCCTGGGCATGCTTAAATAGGCGACTCGGGATGTTTGAGTTGAGCGTGTTTGAAATCTGAGCTCTCTGACAGCCTGGGAGCTGCCACAGGTCACCTGCCTTGCTCCGTGGGGACAGGCCCAGGCCTCACAAGAAATTGTCCGTAGACGAATTGTAGTACAAATTCCTTTCTTTGTTGGTTGGCCTCTTTCACTAGACCATGGCCTATAAAATTTTGTAAAAACAATTCTTAAATATTATTTGAAAGGGCAAATGGCCCACGCTGAAAGGTTTGACAGTTTGACATATAGTGCATGGTTTTGATAGCTCGGAAACTGAAAAGTGGGGCCAAGATTCTCCTCCGGCTTGTTAGAAGCCTGGTATTTTCTTAAATAGTGTCTTGTTCCTGTGCAGAGTTCCTCTACTCCTAGCCATCTGACAGGCAAGGAGTCGGCTTCAGGGATCTTAAATCCTTTTAGACTAATTTGTGAGAGAACAGGAAGACAGCTAGCACCTTTGAATCCAGCGTCCAAAACCCACAGAACAAGGTATGGCCAATTAAGGTGCCGTTCGAATAATCATATCAAAGCAGATTGTTGTAGAGAATTCTGACAACGCCAGGGCCAGCGCCTGGAGAGAGAGGAGCCCAGAGTTCCACTTCCGTGAGAGAAAAAGGGGATTTGAGTGCCCAGTCTCATCAGAGCCCAGGAAGTCGCAGGAAGTGGATTTCTGCATTAGAATGTTGCATATATGCAGCCCATGAGCGCTCAGCGCCCGTCGGCTGCCTCTGCATAGCCAAAGGCCATTTTCAGGAGCCTCTGGCCCCTCAGTCACTGGCCTGCTAGTTAATTGCCACATGGACTTCATGACATATAGGAAGATAATATGACATTTTCGGTTTCTGTCACTGGCAAACGCCACAACGTTGCTTGCACTAGTTGCTAAGAAGCTGTCAGAAACCATTAGCAGCTGGCTGAAGTCGCCCCGTGGCACTTCCTCATAGCATCAGCAAAACGAGCATAAATCACCCACTGGAGCCTACCGCTATCCTAATGAGGCTGTAAGCTTGTTTATGGACTAGCATCATTTTTATGATTATTTCCACCTCTTCGGTTTGCCTTCGTTTGGCAGCAGGAGAAGTCAGCTCCAGGAATGAAGTCACCGCTGACATTTTACAAATGTGGTTCAGAGCTGCTGCCTGCTGCCGTGTGGTCGGCCGGTGGTTCTCCAAGTTTGTTTAGTGATCTTAAAAATAAAAAAAGGAAATAAATCCTCCCGAGACCGCATAGAGGTGACTGGATCAAATTGCAGAGTGAATGGAAATGCTGAAGGTACAATTGACCATTTAGACTCTCGTCTGAAGTTGAGACATCTCGAGATCAATTTGCAATTTTAGAAAGTGGAAGAGGTTAAACAATTTATTAAAATCTATGAAAGTGTTTGCTTTTAGAACAGTCTGTTTTATCATGCTCTCTCTTCTCCATTTCCCTAACTCGTGTCGGAAAGGAGCAGGGTTTATTGTTTTAGGCTTTTCTGAACAGGCACCACTGTTTACACTGGATTGAAAGCATTTGCTTCCAATGAAAATCTTGTCTTAGATTACAACCCAGCAGTGTAATTTCCCTCCCAGATGGGAGTAAAGTAGCTGTATTTGCCTAAAAACAGTAGGAAGAACAAACTGTGCATTAAGCCAAGGCTGTTTTTGGCTTGAGCTAATGATGTAAAAGAAACCTTTTATTCGGGAGAGGTCACTGCCAGGGACTGAAGGGGTGATCTGGCTCCTGCTTGAAAGGTTTCTCCATTGTATCTACATAAGTCTTCACTTAAAAAATTCTGTTCCTAATGCTTCTGCTTTCAAACAGCAGAAATAAACAGGAAAGGTTCTGGTGAGTGTTACACATGGAATGCAGAAAGCCTTCCTCCCCTAATGGAGTATATAATTCAGGTGCCCTCAAGGCATGCTTTCAGGAATTCTTTTGCCTGAGGTAATGGGAAGCTAAGGCTGCTTTAAGGCCTTGATTATCTATTGAATGCACAAAGCTGGAAAAAAGTCATCTCCACTGGATCATAGTAGATATTTCCATAAATTATCAATGAATTCTCTTCTAGGCAGGCACTAGGCATTGCCTGCTAAATTAATCTGAAGGGGTTTCAAGATGGATAGTAAGGTTTTTTTTTTTTTTTTTTTTTAAGGTGGAAAACAATTGTGGCCAAGTGGTGGAAAACAGTGTCATTAGGTTGGAGGCTTTTCAGTTTTAATCAATGATCCAGTGATATGTTGCTTTGCCTTGGTTACCTTTTGCCCATTGACATTTGAAATGCTGTTGAGTTGTTTTCTTTTCTCACGTTTCTTTAATGAATTGTTATTTTATATGGTGAATTGCTTCCCTGAATAAAAAAGCCGCTTTAAATACTGGACTCTCAAAGAATTTATTAGGCAAATCCAAGGAGACTCCTCAGAAGGCTCTTGGTTATGCAAATAAAAAGTGTGGTGGAGCGGAAGGAGCTCTGTCTGACTTAGCTATATGGGTGCCTGGTCCAGCGCCCACACCAGCAACTCCATCCGGGTCAGCATGACCTTGAGCAAGTCACAGAAAAACACCGTCCTCCTTGATACAACGAGGCCTTTGGAATTATGGGTCTTCATGATCCTTTCCACTGAGAACACAGCTGTGATTCTGGGTAACTTTAATAAAATTATAATGATATATAAATTAACTTTTAAATTAATAAAAATGTAAATGAAGAGAAGTTCTGCAAAAGTTTTATATTTGTGGCATATCAATAATAATACTAGAAAATGTTTGAATTAGTCTGCTCCTCAGGCAGTAAAGTTTTTAAATTTTAGCTTAGTACCAGTCAAGGCAATTTTGGGGTGATTTTCTTTTTTGGGGGGGTCTCCTGAGGGAGCTGTTAAGAACAATCGGTTAATCATTACAGAACTACTATAGATAAAATACCTGAAATCAAGTTATAGGATTATTTTTATATGTAGGATCTAAATAACAGAAATAAGAAACACAGAAATTGATGAAGCAATGTAAATAAATCTGAGACTGGTTCCTGGTGGCACAATGTTTAAGTGCTCAGCTACCTTACCTAAAGGTTGGTGGTTCAAACATATCCAGCCTTGGGAGAAAGACCTGGCGATCGACTTCCCAAAAGATTACAGACAAGAAAACTTGTGACAGTTCTGATCTGTCACATGGGGTCACTGTGAGTAGGAATTGCCTTGAGAGCACCAACAACAACTACAGAAAGTTCTAGTGTACAGCCACCAGAATGCTCCTTATCAAAGTTTTGGGTTCTTTGGGTCATGTAGGTTGCCCTCCAAATGAGTTATTTAATCCAGTGAATGTACTCTTGGGTGCATTCATTACCTCATTTCTAAACCTTGGTTCTATAGCTCTTCTTTTTGGGCTCAGATCAACCTGCCCATTTCTAAAAGCCAGGAGCTTCCACGGAGAGGTGGGACAACCAGTCCAAGCTATGGTGTGCAGGAGATGGTCTTTGATAGAAGCTCAGTGACTTTCTAGCGTAGTGACTTTAAGCCGTTGTTGTCTTCCCTTTTGAATTTTGTGCCAAAACCAAAAATGGAATACAAATTCCATTTGTACCTTGTGACTTACTTTGGATAGTATGACTATATGGGCTGATGTTTTGTATTTTTCCTCATTTTTAATATAGCATTGTAAAAGTCTTACTACATTTTTTATTTTATGGTGTCATGGAGCCAAAATATTTTTTAGAAGAGACAACTTAAATTTTAGAATATGAATCAAGAGGAAAATAGGACGCAATATTCAGGAATGTGTTAGCAGGTGATTTTTCAATGAGAAAAAATTTAATCTGAAGAAATTTTAGAAACTGTCTGGATTATTAGTGCAATATTCTAATTTACTCTTAATTTAACATTATTTTACTTAAGTAATAGTTATTTTCTAATAAAAAAATGATTTCAGGGATTTTTCCCCGACTAAACTTGATGCTTCTTTTCTACTACAAGAGAAATTATATCCCATTTGAAGCATCCCCATATCAAACAATTTATACAATGGATTGCCTACACTTTCATGGCCTACTTTGACTAGTTTTAAGAGATCATTTGGGAAATAGTTTATATCTTAAATGAATGTTCTCACAAGTTGATGCCAGTGACTGTCTGTGGGATTTGAATACCCAGGGCGGGCAGCACCTCTTTAAAGGCTGCCACCATATGTAACTCCCCAACAGGAGTTACACTGAATGTGACTTAGCTCTACACATTAGAATAATTACTATGGCAACAAAGCTACTAAAGAGACTGCATATTTCCCTCCATTCTCTTTGACCTTTTAGCACTGTCCCTTGGAAGAAGTTCTTTAGAACTGACTACTGTTGACCCTGGGCCTTGTTCTTTCTCTTTGTCTTGGGAGGAAAAAAAACAACAGAACAAAACAGCAAAAAAAAAAACAAACAGTACCAAAGACACTATTAATCATTTAAATTGCTTTTTTGGTTTTGTTTCTATCCAAAGGCATTCTATTTGAATAAAGCATGTCAAGGTAGTATCAGTCAAAATTTGATTCACTATGTTTGCAGGTGATGGCTTGGACAACAGTGTAGCTTCCCCCAGCACAGGTGACGATGATGATCCAGATAAGGACAAAAAGCGTCACAAAAAGCGTGGCATCTTTCCCAAAGTAGCCACAAATATCATGAGGGCGTGGCTGTTCCAGCATCTAACAGTAAGTGGATTCTAAATGACGTATGTAAACTAACTATGGGCAATGAACCAGTTTTGCTAGAAAACAAAATTAAAAAAAAAAAAAGATCCCTCTGGACTTGGAATATTTCATAAATCATTGAGTTCTCACAGTTTTTACAAAAGTGTTAGTACTTGTTTTTTCAGATCCATACGCCATGAAGGAGTTTTATTTGAAGTTCACTGTTGCAATTTTGTTACGCACTAAGGTTTAGGGGTTCCTATACACTTCTGATTTTAAGATTGTTAACAATGTTGCTTTTCTAAGGGTGATCCTTAAGTACTTGGAACCAGCACCCACTGAGAAGCAATTCAGCCAAACCCCAGAAAGACTTAATATCTACCAGTGCTTTAGTGGATCTTTATAGCGAATGATCCACAAAAAATATTTAAATTTTGCTGCAATGGCAAGATGATCACATAATTTGCTTTGAAATGGTTTGAATACACTGGCTTCCATTACAAAGCCTTCATCTGAATCAGAGCTGCACAGTGAAAGTTGTCCCTGTATTTAGAACTTGTAAAGGAAAACAGCAATATAGAGTCAGCTCTTCCTGTGTAAGTCCCCTGTGACTTTTCAAGCAGAGTAACAGTTTATATTGTCTGTGTGAGCATTGCTGTTTTCACTGCAGGAATTCTCCTGGAGATGTGAGAAACTGGAGATCTGGGGCCTTATGCCACTGGGGGATTTGTTTGCTTTGGTTATTGTTCTGAATGAATTTCATGTTCAAAATATTTATAATCATAATATTTTGGTGGATATTTTTATAAGCGTATACTGATTTACTGATGTTGAAGGAAGAAGACAAAATGAAAATTTATGGGTAAAATAATATTTTAAAATTCAGCAAAATCATTGACCAGGGGGCCTCGTGATATTAGGGACAAAGGATGAATTTAGACAGGTCGTAGCCTAGCCTAGCCTAACATGAATGAATGTTAAAAACTTTTGTATTTTAATGCCTGGAGCAAACCTTTTATATTACTATTTTTAGACTACATTGCTTTTCTTAATGTCATTTATTTTCGAAAAATATAAAAATTCTGTGTTGTCACAAACACGTCCAGAACCTGTTGACCCTCACATCCTTGCCCACTTTGAAAGCCACGTCCGTTAGCAAATTGCAATGATACCTGGAAACAAATTCAGGGAATGTCCCAAGGCCATGCTGGTTCTGTGCCTCTAGATAGAGGCTGTGCATCCAGTAATACTCGAGGGTATAAATTAATCCAGATTTCCCACTGCCAGTGAATACAGTAAAAACTAAGAGAAGTAGGAGTAGCTAAAAAAATAACTCCTTCCCTTCCCCTCCTATCAAGCATTCAAAAGATCAACTAGATCATGTTGGCAGTTTTTTAACAAGCGTTTGGGGTTGGTTAATGCTGGTAGTTAGTTGAAGGGTTAAATTCTGTTTTGACTGTTAGAGTTCAACATCATATTAGCTTTTCCTGAACTCTGGTTCGGGTACCACTACTTATCTGACGCTTGTTGCACATGTGTAGATATTTTGAGATCAGCCCCGTCCAAGATTCCTATCGAGGATTATCAGCTACTATTGAGCTGGGGTGGGGGGAAACACGGGTCTAGGGGGAATATCATGAAAAAAGTAAACAGTATGGCATTTAAAATTATCAGGAGATAAGAAGTGACAGTTGGTTAAAGGCAGTGATGCAGCCATGCTGATGTTTCATTGTCAGAGCTAACCAGCTAACCTGGTCTGGGGGATGGATGAGGAGCCGGCAAAATCAGGTTGGCCTGAATTCACAACCCAACTATTTCTACTTCTTATACTAACAGGAAAAAAGAAAGAAAGAATGGATTTCTTCAGCTTCCACCTCAATCTGTAAAGAAGCTTTGGCTTTACTTGAAGCTGAGGTGCCCCTGAATAAAATATAATCAAATATTGGTTCAAACAGAATCAGGAGAGAGAGAAAGCAAGCTCTTTTATTCGTCCTCCAGACTTTCTGTTTTTCTAGTCTGTACCCTTGTAAAGAAACTTGCAGAGAGCTATATTATTTTCTTTAAAAAAAAAAAAAAAAAAAACTTTTTACAGCTAGCATGATTTTACCTGCATTGCAATGACTATATGGACCATATGTTACTTGAGCAACTGTATTAGAAATTATTCGTTAACTGCCTGGTTTCTTGAGACCTGGCTAATTTCCTTCAGTTTTGGGGTCCTTGCTGGCCTGTGCCACTGCCCTGAAGGGGAAGTCCATTCTTCCATGTCTCCTAGCTTTCTATGAATGCCTCATAGAAGTTGCTTATGGTTTCCACTGGATATGTATACCCTCCCTATCCACTCTATGAAGTCCCTGGGTGGTGGGAACAGTTAGCACACTCTGCTGCTAACCAAAAGGTTGGAGGTTTGAGTCTACCTAGCGGCACCTAGAAAGAAAGGCCTGGCAATCTATTTCTGAGAAATCAGTCTTTGAAGACCCTGTGGAGCACATTTCTACTCTAACACACATGGGCTCGCCGTGAGTTGGAGTCAACTCTGTGGCAACTGGTACTAGTACCCATTCCTCAATGCTATCTACCTCATATAGAAATAATGACTATGATAACCATCCCTGAAAAATCGAATTGCTCTCATTAACAGCATCTAAAAAGCAAAGTAAGGAGATATATTTAAATTTGTAATTGATTTGCCCGTTTCCTTCCCTCAAGGAAAAAGATTCCCTTCCCTGTTCTTTAAGTACAAGAGCAAATAGATCTTGAGTTCCAAAGGGGCACCCTTCTCCCTTATTTTGATATATTCCTTCTAGGAATGCATGGACTCCTTTGGTAATATTTATAGTCAGGAGCTGATTCTAATAAATGCTGTGGGGAAACTGAAGACTATAAAGAGAGGTTTGTGGTTTGCCCAAATGTAAGTAACTACTGACATCTCAAAACTAATCTTTTGGGAACTTTATCTCAAGCCCTGAGAGGTCTTTAGGAGTGCAAAACTCATTTGGACGACTGGGTACCAATTTTAAATGATCACATTATTGCTAGATGATAAATACAATTTGTTTTCTAGAAAATTCTTTCTGAAATCTTGCTAGATGTAAAAGAGCAATTGAAATTCTGGTTAATGAAAACCACAGCAATAACGATTTATTAGCAAACTGTAAGCTAATCTTTTTTTAAACGCCAAAAGGCATATTATAAACCCTCACATACTTTTTTGAAAACAAATTGCTATTTTTTTTCTTTTTTAAATAAATGGGTCAATCCTTTCACTGGATATATTCTCCTAAAAAAAAAAAAATCTGCCTTTGAAAGCGCTTTCAAGCATTTGTATGTTAGAGGTGCAGCATAGGCCTGAATTAAAAAAAAAAACCTTACTGGATTTGCACCCTAGCTGCATGAGAAGAAAAATATGCCATTCTGTAGTTATTCACAGGTAGCTTTAACCGGTAGCACATTTTACTACTCCAAAGAGCGAACTAAAGCCTCGTTCTTGGACTCACAGTCTCCTGCCAGCTAAACTGGACATACTTGCATATAATGGAAACAATAAAAGAAAAAGGAAACAGGCTTTAAACTTTGGTGATTATGGGGTAAAAGGAAATTTCAGTGATGCAAATTTCTAGCTTCGACTTAGTTGAACATTTGCCAGTTTTGATAAGAAGAGAAGGGCTCTTAAAAGAAATGACTCCCTGTGACTGAAAGAGTGACTGACATTATTTAGATAATCAGAGAGAATTAGGAAGAAAACAAAAGCATTTATTAATAGGAATGCTTGCATTTGCCTGAAGATAAATGATTGCAAACAATTAAAAAGTACTTAATATTTGCATATGAGTCACTGTATAGTCACAGTTAATTAGATCAAGGGCATATGACACATCAAGGTTTCTTTTTCCTTCTTGAGGGCATTGTTCCAACTGTAAACAGACCCTACCATGTCACAGTACTTAAGCTGAATGTGTTTTGCATATTACCGGTTCTTTTGCTACCTAGTGTTATAAAAATTTGAGGAGCGCTGGTGGCTCAATGGTTAAATGCTCGGCTGCTAACTGAAAGGTCAGGGATTCGAACCCACCAGCCACCTCGCAGGAGACAGCAGGAGAAAGATGCGGCAGTCTGCTTCCGCAAAGATTTACAGCCTTGGAAACTCTATGGGGTAGTTCTACTCAGTCCTATAGGGTCACTATAAGTCAGAATTTGACTCAGTAACAATGGGTTTGGTTTGCTTTTGGTCACAAAAATTTGTGCACAAGGGCCTAGTGAAAATCAAGAAAAGGGATAAAGACAGTGTTTAAGGTTAAAATCAAAGGTCTTTTCCTTTTTGTTTTCCTTCCCTAAAATATTGCAGTTTTAAGCATAATCTAAATAGAAAAGCGGTTAATGTGGTTCTTACTTAAAATATGCAGTGACTGTATTTTCCTGCATGGAACTGCTGTGTGGCCCAAGAACCCTGAAAGTCAGGGAAAGTAGAGGACATGCTTGCAGTGTTAGGTGGAGAAAGTGGTCGGGGGGGACACATTTGGCATTGACCACTCAGGGGCAGTGATCCTGAAGGTGAACTGGTTTTCCTTCATATTCTCTTCAGCTCCCCATCCTTTCACTGATTTTGAGGATTCCGTTGGGCTAAGCCTTACTATAGAGACAAACTATTTCTAAGTCAGATACACACGTTTGCCAATGTGTGCTTGCTTGTTTGTGAACTTCCAGCCTGGAAAATATTTGTAGTGTGTGTGGCCAAATTTACGTCTCTATTTCTGATTTATGAGGCTTCCCTCTCATTGTGGATAAAGCCAATGCGAAGGGTTGTAGAATCTTCCAGGTTGCGAATGGCGTTTCCATAGAAACACTATTAGATGACAAGTGCCCTGCGGGTGCTCCACTCTAAGGATGGAGTAAATGGAATTGAATTTGGAATTGAATGCTCTAGAAGAGACAGATGTTATTTCATTGGTTTTGCTTTTGGTAACAAGATCTGTTGGAGATATCTTAGTGCCATCTCTCTGCTTGCAATCTGGGGAAGAATTAGCTCTCTAAACATTATTGCTATAAACTATTATTTCAATGAACTTTGTACTTCTAACTGATATCCAGATAACCCATTCTAGTGATCAAAGTAAGTAAAAGATCAAAAAGAGTAATGGATCTCGCTAGGTAGTAGATCCCGTTTGCTCCTCTCCTTCCATTTCTATTGCTCTTTTTCTATCCCTCACCTCTATACTCTGCCAGATTTAACAGTGAATATTCTTACTGTACCTTCCTGGCTAGCATCCTTAGTTAGCACTAGTCCTGAGAAGGCGGTTGGGCGGGAAAACTATATCTTGCACACTCTTGCCTTTGAGAAAGACAATCCCTCCTTCAGACTTGTCCTAACCTACCTTCATGTTCGTGTGCCTGAGCCAAGGGAGTTTGTTTGTGGAGACAGCAGGTAACTTTCATTTCTTCCTCACTGCATATTATCTGCAGCTATATTGTTGAATTAAGACCCCTGAAAACCAGTAGGAAAGAGTGAGAAGATTTTGTTTTTCCTTGCAGATATCCATGTACTATATAAGAAATGAGCTCTCTCATATGTATAAGAAGAATATGGTTGTTACCTTTTCCTTTACATGTAGTAGTTTGCCATTCACTTTCATAGGGTTCAGTAATGACGGTGGTCAGAGTTAGACTTTGCTGAAACTAACCCAGGCTTCAGTGACAAATCCCTCTATGTTAATTTTAAAAGACCTCTGCTACTTCAGAGATAGCTTTTTCAACTTTGATTAGATAGGATCCTGACTTTTTTTTTTTTTTTTTAACCCAACTGGGTCTGTCTCAGGGGGAAAATGGAACAGATTATTTAATTACTGGGGTGGGGAGTGTTGGAATGCCCTAATTCTTCTGTGGTATACATCATATAAACTCTATTTTAATAATGAAGCGGATGGCTTCTAGATTCTGGGGCAACTGCCTTTTTCTTTTTTTCTAGCTGGTTATTGAAATCCTAATGGGATGGGGAATGAATTTTCCTAGGTCAGGTAAACTGAAAAGACTACAGCTGGAATTCTTCACCCAGAAGAATCAGAGTTAATACTAATGATCATTGTGAATTAGAAGATCAAAGGCGAAGCATCAGCCTGTTCTCCAAGTTGTTGCCCCAGAGGCCATTAGTGACCTGGCAGAGCTCTCGCTCAGCCCTCCACATACCTCCTTCCCCTGGCCCTGGCCTTTCTTCCCCACTCCTAGTTATGCACCTCTGACCTGGGATGATTACAGTCAGTTGATGAGGAGACATTGGGGAAAACAATCAAAAGTAAAAACAAAAGTCCAGCTTTAAAGTCTCAGGCTTCTTCAGGTACACAAGCCTCATATGCAGATGGGCTCTGACTGGGGCCCTAGGCCATATTCAGCGGGTGATGGAGATTTCTGTGCTCAACCCAATGGTTTATTCATTTCACTTATGCTCGGGGCCTTCTCTAAGGGACTTTTATCGAGTCTGGTTGGCAATTTGTCAAATTAGTCAAAAATTTTCCTTTTGTTTCCAAGGCTAAGTTAAAACTTCACTATATTTTGGTTTTCTGAGGCACTCTTAATTGGGCAACCTAATGAAAGACTGGGTTGAAAACGAAAGTGCTCATACAAGCACAATTTATGAAGCTGATGGTTACTGATGCACGTAACTCTTTGAACACTTGCCAGCCATTTATACTTCAAAGGCTGTATCAATATCATGTCTCCTTTTTATTTCTAATAGTGATGATATATTTTTGGGGATAAAACATCAAACTTGGTCAACAACTATGCAAATGCTTCTCTTCAGTTTAAAATCGGAATACCGCATGTGTCTATGTGAGTGTGTGTGTGTATTTTTTTAAACGAAGTCTATCCAACTTTTAGGCATTTTAGAGAAGTTTGGCCTTTTACTTTCTCAGTGTTGAAGGTTTCTAGTGATGATACTTTGACTGAAATTATGAAGATTTGACTGAGGGAACATCAGACGGCCTCATCTGAGAAAGGATTCCAGTACTTTGTCTCGTTTTGCTTTGATTCATTGTTTCATCAGTAGAAGTAAATTTATACATCATAGAGTTTAGAATAGACTTAAATGAAACCATCCTCATCATATCTCAGTCTTTCTCACTAAAGTGTGTGACTGTGTGCGTCTATGTATCCTCGTACTTGGGCATATTCCTATAGGACACATGTCTATGAACCCCTGCAATCTCTACTAATCCAGTGGGGAAAACTGAGCCAGTTTACTGCTTTAATCTCCTAAGGAGCCATGTGCATGGATCTAATTTTTCTGTTTCTGCTGATGTGGGCCCATGCCAGAGGGCAGTCATGGAGTGGCAACCGCATTGCAATGGTCTGTTACTCCAATGACAAAGTGCCCTTGGCCCTGGTCAAAGCTTACTGGTTGCCACGAGGGAGCAAACATTGTTTTATTGAAGCTCCAATGTCATCGTGATGGTGATTGTGTACATTCACATCCAAATGATTGCTACCGACAAGGGTGCTGATGTTTCAATATTATTTGTGCGTACATTTAGAGACTCCTCAGCCTGATAGAGTTGGGTTGCTTCAGTGGATTTAATATTCGCCTCAATGTGCCAAGAGCAGGAGATAGGTCCCAAGGACTCACATATTTCTTAGTGAGCCTGGGAAGAGACTCTAGGAGCAAAGGAGTAATTGAGAGTATTACACTTCGCTATTTTCTAACATTTTAAAGATCTTTTTAGTCCTTGTTTCTTCTTGCCATTGCAAAATGCCTTTGCTAGGCAAATTATAGCCCTGTGAGCATGGGTCCTAGTACAAAATGTATTGCTCTGTCTTTGAATACTAGGAAGAAAAGGTAGACCTCAAATAACTTGATGCTATAGATGCTAACATCCTAAGTTAGTTGATATTTAAATGAGATAAAAATTGCTTGGTTTTATAACATGTTATTCTGAATATTCTGAAATAGAGACCATTTGATTTGACTGAAACAGCCACTTGAATTTGAATGTCCTGCTGATGTTCTCTTTTCAGAAAAAAAGTGTGACAGTATATCTGAATGTAACCTTTGGAGTGTCTTTTTCTTTTGGATGTCTTCATACCGTGTGGTTTTTTTTTTTTTTTTTTTTTT
>NW_004443940.1:16511060-16530169 GCF_000243295.1 Trichechus manatus latirostris | reverse complement strand
TTTTTTTTTTTTTTTTTTAAATCAGTTTTCCCATTAACTTCGTTGCTAGCATCCTATAGAGCCCACGTGCTGTCACTGCTACTTTGTCCCATGACATGCATGACCACTGAGAAATCGGTGTACTAGACAGTTCTTGGGATGTCCAAGAAGTCAGGAGGTGTAGTATGTCAGCACGAACCTTCCTTCATCCTAAGAAAGATCAATGAGTGGAGATCATTTCTGTAGCAGTTTTTAGAAGTTAAGAATAATTCCTACCTATTATTTAATGAAAAACCAGTTTCCAGAGTACCTGGAGGATAATCTTCACAAAAATGACTTGATTCCATTGAAAAATAAAATGAAATTATTTCCTACCGAGCTAATGTTACCTTTATCATGTTTTTAAAAATCGAGCTATTAATCGCTTTGCTATTTTGACGTTTGATCATTCTGTCCTGTTAACACGTGAAGAAAAAAAGAATTAAAAAGATCAAATGACTAAATAAGATGATAACATGTATTTCTGGGGGTGCTTTGTAGTTTAATATTTTCACATACACTGGATTCTTAAAGCAATCGTGTGAGGCAGGCAGGATGAAAAAATGAAGTTTAGGGAAGTTAATGATTTTTCTCAAGGTCCAGAAACTAGGAGCTGGCTGAGCTCGAACCACGGTTCCCTGACTTGAAATTCCATGGGCTGTCCACCACATTGCCTCTCAACCACAGAGCAAATGAAATCACATTGTATGAGTTAAAAAAGTATAATTATAATCTCATTCTACAAGCTAGCTAATTAGTATATACATATTTTTAAACAAAAATATGTGCCCAAGGGTTTGGGCATAAAACATCATGATGCAATGTGATGGTTATAAGTAACTAAGAGTCAAGGATGGCCATTTCCTATCTGGATTATTTTTTTCCAGACATGTATGCCCATAAAGTAGGCAGAGGTACAGCTCTTGATATTTTGCAACAATAATTCCTGCACTGAGTTTCAGATGTTAAGCATTATTTAACCATTGCTGCTGCTTTATGGAAATATGCAAATCTCTACCCATGTCTATTATTAACAGGGTCTGATAGTGGTTTGCTTGTGAAGACTCTCACCTCATGCAAATCCTAACTAAACTCTCCAACACAGAATTGGCCTCGTTGAAGATTTTTTGTCTGTCACATGGCCGGGAAGCCAAAGAGTTATGCCTTTAATTTGCTTTATGGAGATAGAAGAAACTGCTTATGCAGCCCAGATTACTCTTGAAACTACAATCCAACTGTCGTTTCTCAGCAAAGACGGCTGCTAAACCCTGGAGAATTAAGCCACAGCACTGGGGTATCACACTGAGGTCTGATCATTTTAAAGCTAGTAATAACCAGAATCCTAAAATTCTTATGAATAAAATGTAATTTTGGTAACGTTTCCATAAACAGTGGTAATGGTGGCATTTTAGTAGGCAGTGGCATTAGTCACATGGAAATTGTACCACATTGGCTTTTGAATTAGCCCCCCCGTCTGGATGAATAGAATTTTCAGAGTAAAAACAGAGAGACAGGTGCTGCTAATGTCTCCTTCTCCCGGTGCAGATAATGCTGGCAAATCTACATGCATAAAGGACTGGTTAGTGATGTAAAATGGTACCTGACCCCACTGGCTCCTGTGCTGCAAAGCAATACCTTTAATTACCAGCGACTGTGTTTAGTTGTTGATATAAAAAGGTCAGCTTCCAGGAGGGTAACCTCAGGTTCACTCCCGCTAGTAACGTACACTTTTTCTTCCACCCACATCCGCAGTGTGATGGGTAAGCATTTATCTTGGTGTGTTACAGAAACACGCAAGGCATTAATGCTTAAAAGGAAAACACCTAATACCGTATGAACTTGATTGATGATCTTTCCGTTTGAGAACTTTTAAAGATTAGTGGAATTTGGTTCCCTCTTTCTGGCTAGAACAGGAGTCGAGCATGCTATTTATGCCTTCAAAGGGCTAAGTGTCATTCATCTAACACAAATACATGTTCCCCTGTGAACAGGAGTATGGCCAGGCATTTCCTACAGCAGAACTGGGAAAGAATTGAGGGCTGGACAGTATCACATTTTTTACTATTTGCTCCTGCTTCCTATGGATACGTGATGAAATTTACTTCCTGGAGAAGCCCATTTGCTCTTAGCCTTTTGGTTTTGGCTTCTTGGAGCAGCTACGTTGAAATAAGATTGGGCTAGGCAGGGGGATCCTTCTGCTGGGGAGGCCAGTTGTCAACATTGTATTTGATGAAAAGGTAAATAGCAGATACACTCTTCTGGCTCATTTGCAGGCATTCTTTTTGACTTCTTTCACACAACTGGTGTTTTCGTGTTTAATTTAACAAGGAATGAGTAGTAAATGAAAGCTGCTGCCTGAAATCCCACTGTGAGCGTGTTTTGCACTTGGCTCCCCAGTGACAAGGCAATTTGTGAAATTATGTGATGGAGTAATTAGATGAAGCCGCGGCTCCTGATTGTTGCCATGCTTATGTGGCGAGGGTTTGTTGGGAAGGGGGAGGGGGAGGAAAAAAAATAGATTATTACCTTGGCAAGTTGGCTCAAAGCTTCTTCATTTATTTGTAAACAGAATATTTAGTGACCACAAAGGAAGTAGCTGTAATCACCAGCTCATAAAGAAACCACAACAGAGCTTTTGGATTTTTGCAGAGTGCTCATGTAAAATTTAAGCTGGGAGGCAGAATCCCGGTTAATGTAATTAGGATCTAATTTACCACCCTTTGCACACAGATGTAATAATGTCTAGATATTTATTCTATCTTTAAGCACGTTACGTATACCTCAGCGCAGCAGTTGTTGAACAGAAACAGGTGTGAGCAGTTTCCTAGTTCGTTTTTACACTGTAAACACATAGCAATTTAAGGGAAATATTTACCAAAAAATGAGGAGAAGGAATGTCTGCGAATGCAGTAATGGACAGTTGCCCTTTATGTACTGATGGATTTTTCAATGGTTAAGTAAATTAAAGCAAATGCTAGAAAAATCAATAGGCCAGCATAGTCTTGGTTTTGCCTCATAGACTTCAGGACAGAATGACAGATGTGGTGCCTATGACCCATTTAAGTATTAATGCTTGAGAAACTGCTCCTGCATGCAAGGTTATATAGGCTTAGGAGCATTCTGTTATATTAAATTACAGACAATAATATTTTTAAGTATATGTAGAATTCATATGTTTCAGTTAGGTTGTTCTTATGTGTTACATTTGGGCTGGAAGATTGGTTGCTTAGTTGTTACAATGGCACCATAAATCAGTTTTGAATGGTCCCACATGGAAACATCTTCATAAGGCTGTAGCTGGAAGGTGAAGGTGATGTATATTGATCTGACATGTATCATGAAGTGAATATGCTCAGTAGCACTCTGTGTGGAAACCAAATTAAATTTAATTAAGGGGTAGATGCTCAGAGCCTTTGGAAAAGTCTGTAGAATACCATTCAAATGTGCATTATAATTCAGCTCATCTCCAGGGCTACAGATGCTGTACTTTATGTTTGAACTAACATGGGTAACGTGTCGCACAGGTTGACTGTCACAGCATGTAGAATTTTAGGGCTGTTCTAATGCTGTAAGTGGGTGTTAACCTCTGAGAATGGGAAGGCAGGCTTTTTGGTAGCATCACAGAGTGTTAACTTTCCCACCGGTTGTTCCCATTTCCAAAGTTCATTATCAACTTTCAGAGAAATAATTTAAACATGACCATAGTCATAACATTGGTTTGTTGGCTACTGGGGACAGGAAGACAAGTAGTGAAGCAAGGCAAAGTGTACTTGAGAAATGGCTTCAGGGACCAAAGCTGCTTTTCACAACCAACATGTAATGGAGGGTCGAAGTCATTATCTTGGCAATTTGGGAGAAAGTGACTTTAGCTGGAGAGAAAGAGAATGGACTGGCTTGAAGTGTCTCATTTACCTTTTTGTGTTGTTTGAACTTAGACAACAATTGCTCAACTCCCTTCTTTACTCATGACAAAGCAGACATGGCCCATGTCTGGGTTTTGAAAATTCTATGTGAAGATGATATTGTAATAAACCACATCATTGGAAATATTGTTGAGTTGGTATGATGCAGAGGAGTAGGATGATTATGTAGGTTTTAAACAGAAGATATTTTCTTGATTTTATTTTCATACGATTTAGCTTTATCTAGAACATTCCTCTGAATTCTTACTGGGAGATTTAACAGTGTGTACATTTGGAGATTTAACTGAGGTATAAAGAGTAACCTAAAACATTGAAGGCTAACATCTAAAAAAACAAATCAGAAAATGAAAATTACCATATAATTTAGGTTCCTTTTTTTTTTCTTTGAAAACAGTGCTTCTTAAACATTAGCGATGCATTTGGATTATCTGGGGATTTTTTTTCTTTTTTTTTTTTTTTAATGCAGATTCTGATTCAGTAGGTCTATGCAGGGCCTGAGATTCTGCATTTCTCACCAGCTCCCAGGTAATACAGATGCTGTTGGCCAGCAGACTTAAGGGATATAAAGAAGATACCAGGCTTTAGATGGAAAAGGAGATGATTCTTTTTCCCCCATTTTTAATTTTTATATTTTCTTCTAATTTTAAAGTTCAACCTCCTTCCCCCGCCCCCTTTTTTTTTAAATCATGTTACTTGGATTAGAGTGTTTTGTTTTTCCTCTGGCAACCTTCATTTTTTTTTTTTTTTCCCCAGCGTATAAGAACTTCCTTTTGAACATCAAAGACATTTCCTTCGGTTTCTGACATATGAATGCTTCTGATAGCTCAAGGACTCTGCAGAAATGCAGACTATGTCTTTTGGGCTGAGTGACAGTGCACTTGTGTGTTCAGGTGGATGTACAAGTGGTTCTGAAGGTTGAGTGACACAGAACCTTGTCATTCACCCCATCTAGCTCAGCGCTCTGGAGACAGCATGCAGTGATGGAAGGAATCATGGAGTAGGGGCCCAGTGTGCAGTGGTTGTGCTAGCTCCCAAATTCCTTCTCCAGCCCAGCGGATTGGATAGCCTTTGTCAAGAGGAAGGTCACAGAATCACTAATGACAGAAACAGTCCCTATCTTTGAGGGAGATCTGTGTCCTAGTAGTACTTACGTCTCCTAGTACTGCTGTCCAGCCTAATGCCTGCTCCAGGAAATCCTTTTGGGTTCCCACTGCCTTGGGTACTTTCTCTGCCATGGGCACTGGCACTCTCAAATTTCGCAGCATCCTGGAAGATACATTTGTTTGAAAAAGTGAACATCTGAAAAGTATATTCTCTCCCCGTTTGGTTAAGAGCTAAAGAGTTATTATAAGTAGCACATACCTATTAATCATTGCTTAGCAGGTAAATTCTCTCCCTCAGTAGAGTTCACATGCTGGATGTAGTTTCTCGAAATGAGGTCATTTATTTTGGTCTAAGTCACCGAGGATCAAAGGTCATAAGGAATCCAAAAGCCATTAGTCAGGGTTCTTTTCTGGACTCCTTAGATGTCATTGTGCGAATAACCCATGGCAGCCCGGCCTGGCCTGCTGTCAGGGAGCTGGCAGGGTGCCTACTTTATTTCCAGTTTGCATAGATAAAAAGCAGAGCAGCTACTCTCAGACTCACTATAAAAATAAGCTTACATAAAATCTCCATTTGAAATACCGTGTATGTGTGCCCCTGCATGCTTTCGCTTATGGAGGTCATGGGACCTAGAAATCAGAATCAGGAAGAGAGGCGTACATTTGATGGCTCTGTGGATGATTCTTTGTTTTGGTGCAGGCATTCATAATTCGTCTTGAATTTAGCAAAGACCAGATTTTTCACGAAGAATCGTAATGATGAAACAAGAGTTTTAATTTGCTAATGTAAAACAACGGCATCACTTTAACCGTTGTCAAAAATATATATGTCGCCATTCTCTGTTGATAATACTGGAGTATGTTTGGCAGCAATGTGTTTATGCTTATCAGAAGTGATGGGTAAGAGAGGTAGTTGAGTCAATTCATTTACTTCTCCCATTCAGCCCTGTGACTTCAGACCCACACCTTGAAGTGAAAACATCAGTTATCAAGATGACAGGCACCAGGAATTACTCCCTGAAAGGTGTTCATACTGGACCAGAAACCATGAGCACTCAGCAACATTCATCACGTCAGTGTACAAGACAGAGATTGAGGAAATGGTGGGGTGAATTTCCAAGGGAAAAGGGCCAAATACACATGCATGAAGTAGCATATACTTGAATTAAAAAAAAAAAAATCAGGTTAAAAGCAAGTATCCCATTTAATTTAAAAATGTTATTAATTCTTAAGTAGGTAAGTTGTATATGTCAGTACAATTAATAATTGTATCCCCATTATATAGATGCAGGAAATGGGATAGAAAAGGTTGAAGGTTTACCTGAGATCTTAGGTCCAATAAAGTAAGGGCTGGAAATACGTTCAGGGCCCTAACTTTCAACCTGTTGGATCACCATCTCCCTACCTTGACGCTTACAAGTATGCTTTGCTATTGCTCTTGAAGTGGTCTTGCATACACAGTTAAGGCTAGATCTGATGAGAATTGAGGCAGAAGGCCACCTGACCCTCATCAGAGCCATACCATCAAAGGTGACTTCCATGATTCACATGAGCATTAGGGACCAGTGATATCAATAGTCTCTTTCATGGAAGGGAAGCCAGAAGTAGTGACTTTTTTTTTTTTTTTTTTTTTTTAGTATTTTATTGTGTTTTTGGTGAAAGTTTGCACAGGAAATTTCCTTCTCATTTAACAATTTCATTACATATTATTCAATGACATTGGTTACATCTTTTGCCAGTATATCAGCATTCTCATTATGTCCATTCTGGTTGTTCTGTTTCCCTTAATCTAGCTTCCCTGTCCCTTCTGACCTCATCTTTGGTCTAGGGAAAATGTTTACCATTTTGTTTCATTTAGATAATTATTTAGAGAACCACAGTACTCACGGGTAATATTGTGTATTTTATGGGCTTATCTGTCATTTGGCTGAAAGGTGACCTTTGGGAATGGTTTGAGTTCCAAGTTTGAAGGTTATCCTAGAGTGATAATCTCAGGGGTTCATCTAGTCTCTACCAGTCCAGTAAGTCTGACTTTTTTGTTTTTTTGGGGTTTTTTTTTTGGGAATTTAGGAGCTTTGTTCTACATTTTTCTCCCATTCTTTCTGGGACCATCTACCGAGTCCCTGGAACGACTAGTTTTAGGGAGAAGTGAGGCGTTCAGTCTGGGATCTGCTGCAGGTCTGGTGCTGATAGGACAGCATATGAGTTGTATTGCAAATAGTTGGAGGTGGGATTTCTGCAGCTTCGGGGAGAACATGAGGCTTTGGTGTTGCCTGTGCTGAAGTTAGAAATGTGTATGAATCGTGGAGCCAGAGACTGATGAGAGAGAAAAGGAGGGGGCCGAGGACAGAACTTGGGGGGTGCCTATTTTAGGGGCTGTCTAGAGAAAGAAACAGAGGAGTAGGCAGGGAGGTCTTTTGCCAGATGAACTGATGCTTGTGGTCCCTTCCGGCTCCAACGCTTTACTGTGCTAAGAAAAGAAACGACAATGTAACAGTAAGAAAATCAAAGAGCCCATCCCCCACACTGAGTTCATCATGGTCCTCCAACTGGCTCCCCTTCCTGGCATTTGCTTCTGAGTTAATGGCATCACTGTGGACCCAAGAGTCATCCCAGAAGGCTCCCTCTCCTTCCCCCTTCAAGGTAGTTACTTTCTCCCTGAGTTGCATCATTTCTCCCTCTTAAATGCTTTTCCAGCCTCTTGTCCATATAGTCCCACTGCCTCAGGTCAGGGCTCGTTGTCTCCAGCTTGCCCATTTTCCTGATCACCCTTTTTGGCTGTCATACTGATCCTTCACTAGCTGTCCCTCATTTTGCCACTAGGGTGCTTTTTCTAAAACAAAAACTTGACCAAGTTTTTCCCTTACTGAAAATCCTTTGATTGTCCCTACTACCCTTAGGATACAAGTCAAACATCCTTAGCATGCCATTCAAGAACGCTTTGAGATCTGACACCAGCCCCCTGAGTGCCTAGAGTCTTCTTTTACCATTTCCATACACCTCCTGGCACCACACTGCAGCCAAGCCAGAGGGCTTCCCATTCTCTACAGGTGCCCTGTGGTCTTGTACTCTGTGCACCTGGACATGCTGTTCCCTGCTCTGGAATGTGTCACCTCCGTGACCCCTTCTCCAGTTGACCCTTTCCTCTGCATCCTTCACATCTTATCTCAACGGTCACTGCTTGTTGGGCAAGCCATTCCTGGTCCTCCCAGAAGAGAGGAAATAGCTCCTGCCACCAGACCCATGGCACCTTGATGGGGCCTCTGATAGAGAGTACTTATCACCGTGACTATTTAGTTACATGCTACCTCCCTACCTAGAGGTCAGGATTTAACCTTTCATCTCTCCATCTTTATAGCCATATTAGAGATGCCAGATAATGTTTATTGACCAAATGAGTGAGCAAAGCTTCAAAACAGAGGTGACCAAACCCTGGGAGTTTTATGAAGTAGGGGGACTGGGAAAGATTCTTGTATAGGGATTAGGAGATCATCAGTGACTTTTGAAAGAGCTGTTTCAGGCCTTTGGAGGGGACAGAAGTTGTGTTATGGAATGTGCGGATGATACTGCAGTAGAAGCTGCAAGGGTAGACCCTTTTGCAATTACTTGAGGAAATACGGTGAAGGGTACATTTTGAGTAGGACCTTGGGGAGGTGGTGACAAGAAGGGAAGGTTTATCTTTTTTTATTTTTTAAGATTTAGGAGAAGGGAGATTTGAGTATTTTTACACATAGATCTGAACTCAACTATTACCGGTATTCACGGAATTGCTGATATGTTCCAGGCAGCTTGTTAATTAATGTACAGCCTAATTTTTTTCATGTAGGCAGTAGAAAAGGGATCTTTGAAGGTAAAAGTAGGGAAGGACTGATTAATGGAGATCAAGAGCAAGCTGTCAGTGGAGGGTACTGGTGGGCAGAGTAACGGGACTGTGTCTCTGAATAAGACTTACCAAGAAGTGTGAACCAGGAGAGGAATATGAAGGTGAAGAGATTTAGAAATGGCAGAGGGGAGTCGTGGGTCCTTTTCTCCTCCTCAAACCAGGAGGCAAAGTCAATTCTGAATGCTCAAGGAGTATGATCAGGAACTGGAGGAGAATGGAAGCAGCTGGAAAAACTGCTCTTGGGAACAGAGTAGATCAAACCCACTGCTGTGGAGTTGCTTCTGACTCATAGCGACCCCATAGGGTTTCTGAGGCTATAAATCTCAACAGAAGCAGACGGCCACATCTTTCTGCCTCAGAGCTACTGGTGGTTTCCACCTGCCGACCTTTCGGTTAGCAGTCGATTGCTTTAACCACTGCACCACGAGGGTTCCTTGGGAGCACAGTAGGCGGACAAAAAAATCAATAAATAAGCAAATGAAAGCACTTTCACGGGGCAATGAGAATATACATAGAAATAGTGCTAGACACCAGACTGTGACCAAGGACTGGCTAGACATTTAAAGGTACATTTCATAATAAACCTGTTTTTCATATGTTAAAATTAAGGTGAAAAATGAGCTTTTAGGGGTTTTTTTTTTTTTTTTTTACAGGAAAATAGTTACATTTTCTATTCTGTAAAAAATTAGCACCTTGGGGAAAATTCATGGAGCCCCAATCTCAGCTACTTAAGGTTGTGCTATCATATTGAGGTTGGCGAACTCGAGATTGCACAAAAGGTTTTATCTCAGTTTTGGAGGAAGTTATCATGCAATTACTGTACATTATCTTCCAGTGCTGGCTGCATGAGAAGTTTGCAAACTTGTTATTGATAACCTTTAAATGCGAGTTCAACGAAAACCAGGCAAATGCAGCTGTCTGCTAAGATAAGATGTTTTCTTACTATGATATTTGAGAGAAAAGGGAGATCTTTAATTTAACTAGAACAAATCCAAGCCAGATTTTTAAATATTTGAGCAACTGTACAAGCTAACAGGCCAGAGGATCTCAGGTATGCTTCTTAAACCATTCCTCTGCTAGAGGGCCCATTTTTAGCAGTGGGAAGTAGGGACACCTGGTTTGGACAGATTCCTATAGCTTTGTGAATTGAAGTTGAATAGATCTTGACACGGCTCTAGAAGAGTCTGCTATTGTCATTTTGGTTTGATGGTAAATGATATACACCTGGGTTCATGAAATAAAAAGGCACCCAGGCATAATGAACTGCTCATTGTCATACATAAAGAGCAGTTGGCTCCGTGTGATCGTCAGGCCAAAAGATGACACATTTGAAGTCTTGCTGCTTAAATAGTAAAGACTATTGATGTGCAAACATGCTAACAGGCAAATAAAGAAAGAAAGGAACAAATAAATAAACAAAACGACTCTGAGGTCCTTCAAACATGCATTAGGAAAAGAACTAAAAATAGTCTCCCATTCAGTAGCACAAGGCAATGTCATGATAATGTTGGAAAGCCAAGTCCCAGTAGCTAGTTTACTGCGGGCATTTCTGCCCTTGTCTTTGGGCTTACCAGCGTGCCATGCGCGCAGTTGCACAATGCATAAAGGCGAGGGTCATTTCTAGGACAGATAATTGAACATTAATACTCGCTGACGTTGTCGAAGGAATGATATGTCAACCTGACAGGGCCTATGTGCTTACATCTGCTTATTGGCTGCGGACGAAGGCTCTGTGTGTCAAGACCAAACCCCAGGCCTGACGGCAGCAGGGCGGAGGATGATGCAGCTATTAATCATGAGCTGCCATCTTGGGCCAAGACAGTGTCTGTAAAATCACCCGACATCCTGTGCGTGGCTGGCAAGTTGCGTCTTTTGTGCTCTAGATTTTCTTGGTATGGCTCTCAGTAACAGAATACTACTGCTGACTGCTTTTCTTGTTGTATGTGTCATCTCCCCGGAATTTTAGTGGGCCACATGTTCTTTTTCTGAAACTGGCTGTATATTCTGAACAAATCGGGAAGCTGTAGTGGCTAAAAGAGAGGATCTGAGGTGGTGCATCTTTTGTTCTATGGCAATTAGTTTTGATGAGTTGCTGGTTTCCTGACTCACCGTAGATATGCAGTGTGATGAAGAAATCAAACAAAAATTAAATAGAAGCTACTTGCTGTGATTTATTTTTTCGATTCTCAACAAAATATTAAACCCCGCAGGCTGATTTCTGAACAGAGGAAAAAGAGGTCTATACAATTATTTTCTTATCCCCGAAATCACATGAACAGCACTTTCCTGCCTCAGTTGTAATAAATCTCTAGCGAGTTAACCCTGTTGCTCCGTTGTTTCCACAGCCAACTCTTTACTGAACTTGTATGCATTCAGAGAACAGAAACATGGAACAATCATGAGGCCCTCTGGCACTCAACCCAATTGTACCTTCTTAAAATAGGGGTAAACACTCTGGTGGTAGTTACTCAGGGTAGGTATTCACGGGATAAAGTGTTATAAAATAGGGCCCCTGAGAACATCCATTACCACCTATTGGTTAACATGACAGATTTTTAAAATCCCCGTAGCACTGGAGCCATGGTGGGGGTATCGGGGAAGCTTTTATCTGTAAAGTCTAGTTTCTTTGTTATTAAAATAAACGAAGCCATGAAACAAAATGTATGCATATAATAGTTGAGTTCCTCATTTGGCCTCGTCAAAAGGATGGAATTTTGCATTTTTTGCAAATCCATGCTGCCATCTTGGAAGGTTTGATGTAAGGTACAACATCCAAATGTGCTGGAGGTTTCTATAACTTTATGACTTATTACTTATGATCTTTTCTCTTTTGTTTGCTTAATTACGGATTTGTCTTAACCTCCTTAAACAAAAAGTAGAATTCCATTTAAGAGGACTAAAAACAATATGACAGCATTTCCCCCCCCAAATCCTCTGACCAAATGAATTCATTATAACTATTGATGAACTCACTTTGTGAATGTGCTGGAAGTGAAATAATTTCCAAATACTTTATTTCCAAAGGTTTGTTTTTAATTACAGCGGCATTTGGTTGGCATGCAAGGGCGAGTTCTCACTCTTGATCTATCCTAGCTGGAGCCCAGGCCAAAAGATTCTCTGCTCCCTTTTCTCGAGAGCACTCTTTTCTGCCAAATGAGGCGCTCATCCCCTGCCAAGGAAGGTGGGCGAATTGCCACTTCTGACTTCTAGCCACCAAAAGACAAAGGCTCTCAACATCCCTGAGACCAGTGAGCCAGAATGGGCCTCACACCTTGAAGGATCCAGATTATTGATTTTTTCTCGCCATGGACTTTATAACGCGGAATATTTTCTCAGTGCCTCGGTCAGTCCCCAAGGGTGATTTAGGCACTTACAAGAGTGTGTGAACTTTTGAAGGCCGCAGGAGGGTCATTTAAGTGTCTGTACTCATCTGTCTTTGGCCTGAGCACATCTACACTGTCAGCCTCACCTCCTGCATCTTGCTTTTTTAGTGTATCTTTTTTTACACTCTTTTAGTAAGGGCATAGTAACTGTTTATTTACTTCTGTGAAGCTCAGGTAAATTCAAGAGGGGTTGGTATCTGAGGATAGAATATATGCTAGGGCAAACAAAACCTCCCTTTTCTTTTAGCAGGGTCAGCTGCATAATTTGTGGGGCCCCAGTGCAAAATGAAAATTCAGGGTCCCTTCTTAAGAATTTATTGAGAATTCTTAGACGATGACAGTAGCACAGGAAGCCAAGTGTGGGCTCCTTCTATGTACAAGGTCCTGTGTGCCTGCAGTCCACATGCCCATGAAGGTGGGCTTGCCTATATATTCTGGAAGTGAGTTTGTCCAAATAAAGAGAATTGCAAGAAAGTATTAAACCCTAATTTAAATACTAGAAAGAAATTTACAAAAATCACCTACTCGGATCCTCTTCCCTGCAAATAGAAAACCATATATATATTATGTATGTATTTTTACATAGATTAGCCCAAACCAATTCTGAGTGATGTCAGAATCAGCTACAGCTTTGTAAGTGCTAAATATATGCCAGCCACTGTGCCGAACAATTTGACGTATGTTGTCTCATTTTACCACCGCCAGTACTGAGGGAGGCCATTTTGTTTCTCTCATTTTTTTTTTTTTTAAATGAGGAAACTGAAGCTTGGAGAGCTGAAATGATTTGCTGAAGATCATACAGTTAGTATGGGATCAAGGACCTAAACTTCAGTTATCTAAGGAAATTGTTACACCTGACTGCACCTCTTGAAACCAACAACTCTTAAAATGTTTTCCTTTAGATTTGCCATTTGTAAATGTGTAACCACACCACTGAAGCAGAAATGGACTTTAATGACCACTCTTCTGGCCTAAACAGGTGAATGACTCCCCACATGGGCCTAAGTTCTCTTAGGAAGACTTAGGCAGGAGGAAAATTAGGCCCCTTGTAGATGTAATTAGCAACTTTATGTCACTAGTGAAATGGCACAGGGAAAAAAAAAAAAAAATTAACTAAAACAAAACTAAATCTGTTTGTTTCAAGGAAGAAGAAACTAACCAGTCATTAGTTAACAATATTTCCAAAGCCTGTTGTGGAAGGGGCTGACGCCATTGTTTAAGCCTTTTCAGCCTTACCAGTTAGATTACTTATATAAGTTTCGTTAGAAAGTCTGACAGCTAATTTGCCAGGTATTCTGCTTTGTTTTGTTCTAGGTTTAGGTCTTTATTTCACCCCGGGGATAGAGCAATGCGCGTTTACACATTAAAACAGAGGCTGAGCCCGCAAACTCACAATAGATTCCCAGCAGATGAGGCTACAGCTTTTTATTTTATCATTAACAAGATAAACTGTGAGCTTCAGTAGAGTGTAAAGCGAACTAGATGGAGAAGTCCGAGGCTTGGTTTCAGGCCTAGGAGCCACAGCTTACTGGCTTTATAACCCTGATAAGCTTGCATGCGTCCATTCTGAGTTTCAGTTTTTCTCCTCTAGATCTGGGGCAACATTACCCATCCTTCCAACCTCGCCAAGTGATGATGAAGCTGAAATTTGGTGAAATATACAAAAGGTCTTTGAAAATAGAAAGTGTTATACAAATATTAAGACTCAAAGTCTTAAAAAAAAAAAAAAGCCGCAAACTCACCTTCAAATTAACTTTGATTGAATACCTTTATTTCTGCCAACTTCATCTCATAATCTTGCTGGCGACAGGTCCTGCTCTGTCTTTCCCTTATCTAAGTTGTTCATGAACATCTGTGACAACTCCACAGAAATAAGTCCACCACTGTGTTACCCTTTTCCTGTCCAGCTAGAATGAATCAACTGGGAAAGCCTAATTTGGGGGAAAAAAAAAAATACTAGGGATCTGCCCAAATTTTGACTAAGGCTCAGCCCCCGTCCTATAACCCAGTCTGGAGACACACAGTGAATTCACATCAATAAATGCTTTTGGGACTTAGAAAGAGTTTGCTTAAGAAGGTTCATAAAGATAAAGGTAATTTTATTACCAAAACAATTTAAAGTTTTTAGATTTTTTTTTTCCCCTTAAGGAGACATTCTCTGATTGCAAGATAAGGTTTTTGTTGATAACCAAGATAAAATATAGTGCTGAATAATCTCTTAAATTAAAAATTGAAGTGTGGTGCAGAGAAATGGAGATAATTAAATAGCTTAGACTACAATGGGTAAAGGGAAAAGAGTTTTCATGAAAATTAGCTTAGTAAAGGTAAATTGCATTTGAATCTTAACTTTAGATCTGGGTGCTCTGCTATTTGGCATATGTTGAATTGATAATGCCTGTGTGTTAAAGAATTCTGATTGTTTCTTTTGCCTCTCTCACAGCTTATAAAAATGCAAGCAGACCCACCTAATGAATATTAATAGGAATGATGTCTAGATAACACATAAACCCCCTGGATCTGTGGACTTTGGATGGAGTAGTCAGAGAGGATTTCTGTGGCTTTATTTAATACCACATTTACATACTTTTAAAGAATAAACATCATCTTAATATTTTAATATCAATATTCCAAAGTGGAGATTTTAGTGAAATAGAAAGCTTAATTTTTCTTTCCTGAACATTTTGTTCACCAAGGTCTGCATTTTAAGAGACAGGAAACTGTTAGCTAAAAAAGAAATTAACTTAATCCCCCTTCATTAAGTTCCAGTCTCTTTTTTTTTTTTTTTTTTGTTACCTACAGACAAGTAATAATTATACCCGCAGCAATGCAAAGCATGTTTTACACTTTTGTTATACAAAAGAGCTGCAGTTGTTAAGGTGACAGCAAAAGAAAACGAGAACATTGATAAATACTGATTTTTTTCCCCCTTAAATCTTCTCTGACTCCTGAAAGTAAATTTCACTCAGGTGTCGTAGAGGCATTTTAATTCAGTAACAGTACAAATCTACACATGTAACTTTAGAAAATGTCAATCACCTAGCTAAACAATATTTTCCCAGCTAAGGTTATAAACACACAGCAGCTAAGTGGGTGGAAGTGATTTCAAACGACTGTGCATTGCAGTTCTTTTATAACGCACAAAAGGTGGGCATCTTGTTTTCAAGTTGGTATTTTTGGATGGAAATTTTGGTAAGCACACAGTAAATCTCAGCAGTGTATATTAGTTAAAGCAGTCTTTCTCTCTCTCCCCCCTCTCTCTTCAGCATTGTGAAAAGACTTCAAATTTTAGCTTTACAAAGGGGGAAAATCATTAAAATGTAGTTTGCACCATTACATTCCATTATTTGTCATCTTTATAGCCGCTCTGTAGTTTTCATTGCACCTTTAATGGTAAGCTTGGTCAGGAGAGGTGAGCGGGAATGTGCGTACACTTGGCTGCGTGTGCCGCTGAGAGTGTCTGCTAGCTGGGCTTCAATCCATGTCCCTGTAGATTTTAATGTCCCCACAGACTGCTGGCAGCCTGCTTCCAGCTGTGGCAGGCATGATGCAGTGAATTGCTTTTGAATGTTCTTTACTCAAATAGGCAGTAATTACAAGCTTAAAGAGGTTTAGTGGTCCAGTAAACTACATAATCACCCCTGAATTAGCCTGGGCTCATCAGTTGCAGTCCAGCAAGCTCAAGTCTGCTGTTTGTATGCAGCCTTGATCACATAGCAACCTGATCAGCAGGTGTGGAACAGCCAGAGTCCCCCCATAAACACAACTGTCTGCTGGGGACAATGATCTCTAATGAGATGAGGCTACACCATCCCTGTAATTTAAGTGGGAAAATTAGCACTGGAGAATGAGCACCAGTTCCAGGGGTCTTTAGTCATATTGGGAGCAGCACAGATTCTCTGACTCTCTCTCCCTGTCTCTATCTTTCTCCGTCTCAGACATCTCACCAAATGTACTGGTTTTACTCCTAACTTGTGGATGCTTTATTCTTTATACAAGGATTTTTCCTGAATATTTAATGTCGGACATGGCATCGGTAAAGGCGGTAATGATTACCATCAACACGCTCATTCTAAAATGGCATGGTTGTATTTCGTCTTCCTTGTCTTTTTTCTTAATAGTTTCAGACCCTTTCACTTTGATTTTTAAAGTGGAAAAGTGTTGTTCAGGTTGGTGATAGGTCTCCTCTTAGCTGGCATGCCCTTTGAAATAGCAGAGATGAGCTGTATGTAGTTTGAAAAAGATTCTTACTTTATTGGAGCTTATTGTATAAAGTGGTCATGAGCTTTGTTTTGGAAAGAGTGGTCCAATATGGTGTGCTGTTGTTTTATCTGTTTTAAAGTGAAACTCTTGGGGGAAGAGTCCTGTGTGAGAGGCCCCTTTAAGATGGAGACCTTGAATTTCATTACACTGGTGTTGGAGAGTGGGAAGGAAGCCTTTGCTATAAATAAACCCAACAGCATTGAGTGGATTTTGGAGACACTTTAGGGGAAATTTTCCACTGGTGCTAAGAAAGAAAAGCTGACTAACACAGTAAGAAAGAACATGGACTGTGAGACCAGAATGCTTGGGGCCAAATCCCAGCTCCATCGTACCGGCAGTCACTTAGACTTTGTGCCTCAGTTTCCTTGTCTGTAAAGCAGAGGTAAGAATACTTACCTCATAGATTTGCTGTAAGGATTAAATGAGTTAATACTAGTAAAGCATTTAGAACAGTGCCTGGCACCGGATAAACATTATATAAACATCAGTTGATTAAAATAAAAATCTGCACTGTTTTAGAATTTGTGGAATTGAGTGAGAAGGATGAATAATTGCCAAAGGGGCTGTTAGTTTTCTGATGTTTATCTGAAGTAATCTATTTACAAATGCTGGCTGTGCATTTTTGGTGTCTCTAACTTCAATAGCACTCATTCATTCGTACAACAAATATTTATTGGGCACAGAATTAGCTGCATCATGAATGGGAATAGCATTCATGTGTTTTTATTATTCTTCTACTGAAATGAAATGCTTCCAAATGTAATTTAACTCATATTTGATTAAGAATCACATAAGAAATGAAAGTAATTGGCAAAAAATATGTAATTTATTTCATAACAGTCAAGTTAAGGAATATTGTAGTGTGGTTGCTTGGATGGAATAGGAGGTATCTGTTTCTATGACCCTTACAGAGTGTCCCTGTATATAACCTATCGTCATTCCTACATTGACATGCAGTGCTATGAGGATTAATGAAGTGATGGACATACTAGTTTTCACTGAGTTTTCTATCTTCTGGAGAAATCTACTATTGCTTCCATTAACAGAACTGAGTTGTAGAAATAGAACACACACACACACACACACACACGCACATTAAGGTAATACAGTGAAACCTGTGAGAGCTGAAACTTGATGGCTCTCAAAATTGCCTTGTTTTTCCTAGTTTCTCAAGTTTTCTGCTTTTGACAGGTGCAGTCTTACCACTTGTCTGTCAAATTAGTGGAAAATATTTGAGCTTTCCTTCTCTGACAGGTTTCCTTCTTCCACAGGTTCTGGTTTTCACAGGTCTTACTGTAATAGTGTTTCCATGTAATGGGTAGTAATCATCACATATATTCACGATTAACTCATCAGGAATGATATGGGAGTGCTCCACTCATACAAAAGACAAAACAGTTTGGAAGAAAGTCTTCCCAACCTGTAGGTTACCACCAAGTTTCAAATCCCAGCTGTACCACTTATCAGCTGTGTGAACTTGAGAAAGTCCATTGTCCTTTCTGTGACTAAGTTTCCTCATCTGTAAAATGGGCACAATAGTTGTAACTACCTCACAGGGTTTTTGTGAGGTTTAAATGAATTAATACTGTGAAGTATTAGGAACAATGCCTGGTGCATCCTCACATCTCAATAGGTTATGATTACTACTTCCACTCATATTAATAAAGTCCCTTTGGATGGATGCTCAAGGAAGAACGCAGGTCAAGGTTCTGGTGAAGTCACATCCACCCTGCCACACCATCCCCTCCCCTCGATGCTTACCTCCAGGGTGGAAGCAGTTGGTATGCAGGTGGAGGGGATGGGGGGTGGAGGGGAGCAGCCTTTCTCTTCCTGGATCAAAGCTGTTAAAACTGTAGAGAAGCATTCAGTTATTATTCACTGCAATTAATAACTTTTCTCATATGCCATTATACAGTAATACAGTTTTGGTTTAAAAATGTTTGGGTTAAAATACAAGGAATGGAGAAATGGGAAAGAAATATCAGTGGGAATGCAGCCAAGTGGAGAGACTCAGGCTAGGACAGACCTGGCTCCAGCACTAAGTAGCTGTGTGCATGTTTTCTGACCTGGCCAAGACTTTTTTAGCTTTCTCATCTGTGAAAGACAGCTAAGCACAGTCCCTACTCAAGGGGGTCCTAAGAGGACGTGAGATAATGTATGTAGTTATGTTTGTCGTACTATTTGTACTGCCTAAAAATAGTAGAGTTCAAATGAGCTATTATTTAAAATAATTCAAACAGACACTTAAAAGTGAAGCCTGGGTTCTCCCCACGTCCCTGCCCTCCCTTCCCCTGTTCCTCCCATCCTGTTTTTCTTAATGGACATTTTTGTGTTTGCTTTCATAGCTGTGGTCTTCTGAGAAAATCAATATTCAGGGAGTTTATTAATAATCATAAATGTACAAAATAATTTGAGCACTCTTCATGAATTTTAATACCTTTAGGAGGAGATTGTAAGTAACTGTTAATTTAGAGTCTGAATTTTATATCATATATATATACATACTTTAAAATATTCCTGTTATATATATATACATGTA
>NW_004443940.1:16489402-16510960 GCF_000243295.1 Trichechus manatus latirostris | reverse complement strand
TATACGTACACATATATAATGCTTTAGATCCATTCTTTATATATATATACTTTTAAATATTCCTGTTATATATATATGTGTATATATAACATATATAATGTTTTAGATCTACTCATTTTATATATATATATATATATATATAATTGCAGAATTGCAAGCAACTTAAAAATACCCCAGGTACAAAGGACTATGACATCCCTTAATATAAGTATCTGGTTTTTTATTTGGTGTTTTTATTTTATGCTTAACTGATATTTACAAGAAATTAAACGATCAGATAAGTGAGGCAGGCAGGGCATTTTAGTATTGGCCTCTTATAATTGGCTATAAACAATGTTTTCATTGCTCTTATTATAAAGATAGACTCATTAGTGCAAAACCAAAGATCGTTATGAAATATTACAGTGTTCCACTTTGCCTTCCATGGTTAGGTCATTTTCATGTGATAAGATCAAGCTTACAGATTCCTACCTGACTTTCCTATTTGCACACCTCCACTGGCAACTTCTCATAGCTGTTGCTGGGGATGCAAGAACTAGGAGGGATTGTCTACAAAATGACTCAACTGTGCTGCAGGAACAGCCAGCGCTAAACAATAAATGGAGCACGTTTAGTCTGAGCAGCCAGGCAGTCTAGGAGCATCGGTGGAGAATTCAGAAAGCAGGTTGAGATCCTGTGACTTCACTGATGATGCTCCAAACATTTTTGGCTTCTTAGCCAGTACCCACACCACCGTTCTTCTTTTGATTCCAGCATGTGTGAGGATGCAGGACTCGGCTACTATGCATTCAGGCTCTGTTCTTAGACTGCATGGTGCACTGCTTTAGTAATGCAAATGAGAGGCACAAAGTGTCTCTTTGATAATGTGCAGTCAGAAGACAAAAAAGCATTCACTGAAACAGTAAAACTAATTCATAAAGCTGAGAGACAATAGGGAAGCATTATGGATTTTTTTTAAAGGAAAAAGTATCCTAGATCAATGTAATTGTCACAATGTAAGCTATTCATAGTCTACGCATAAGGGGAAAAGCACGGCCAGTTTATTTAGAGTGGGAGAAGTTTTTACTGGCAAAAGAAAAAGTTAAACAAATATAATAAATATAATTGGATATTTGGTTAGCCAGTTTCTGCTTATCCTCTTAAAGATCAAATATATAGCTGGTTATTTCCATTTAGATCCACAGTATCCCTTTAGTGACATAAACTCAGCAGAAGTTTTAAAAGAGCACAGAGATTTAATGGTTAAAAGCCATATATAGTAGATTTTTTTTTCTTTAAAGGGAGTATCTCTCCATCCCATACCAGAGTTTAGCTCAAGGTCAACTTATATTAATGCATTAAACTTAGCTGTGGAGGAGGCAAAGGGCTGGAGGAAAAAGGATAAAAGAAGTTCTGAAATTGTTCTTCCAACATATTCAGCCAAGCAACAGAACATTGCTTTGATAAGGGTTATATTGGACAGTTGCCATAATTTCTCCTGTTAGATCAGTTCTTCTGGTACCTATTCCCATGCCTTTTAAAGTATAGCATGTAGCATTTTGCTTGAAAATTGCTTCCACCTCTATTGCTTTGTTATAGCTGTTTTGCAGTTTCGGTGTAGAGGCAGTTCTGTGTCACAAGAAATTACCAATCTGAGGCTTGAGAAGGGGCAGTGTAGCCCTTCCATTATCTCACCAGCGAGCTCTGTACAGGATTATTTTCAAATTTTCTGCTGCCATTACAATGCGTCGTTAGAGTGGGCAAGGCGGTGAGGGAGGTAACGTTATTGAAACTTGGTTACCAGGGTAGATAAGATAAAGTTCATCACTGTCTTGCCATCCACATTTGCAGTCGGGGTGGAATATTTGATGAAAGGAGTACGTGTGGTCAAGGATAGCATTAAGATATGAGGCTGGCCATTTTCCATCTGTGTTTACTGGAGAGTTTCTCTTTTCCCATTGATACTCATCTGAAAAAGTCAGCTTGGTTGTTCAAATAAATGTTTTCATCCACTGTGTTGTAAACTTGTAAATACCAGAAAACCCACATCAGGGCCCCCTTTCCTACCCCAGCCTTAAGAAATAAAATTGACATTGTGCAAAGATAACTTTCTTTAGAAAGTTGCCGTTTTCTGTCACTTTCCAATCCTTGTCACGGTTACAATGACAATTCAGACTGAACTTTTGCATAAGCTATTTTAGACTTTTTTTCAGACATTCTTTAACTATTTCTATTACCCCGGGCACATACTCTCGGGATGGCTTTTTATCTTAGATGGGATTATTAAGCAATCTCTGCTATATTGGGTCATTATTAGAAGTCACACCGCATCTAAAAACGCGTGAAGAGAGGCAGTTAGTTTATATTTCAGCATGAGACGTCCACCATAAGGGAGAAGTCAGGGTGTTGATTACTGAAATAATGATGATCATTTTGTAAGTTATTCCCTTTCGATGAGGCTCCACTGCCTACAAGCCACTTATTTCCCCTTGAGCCCAGCATCTCTTCTCTTCCCAGCGAAGCCAGCCTAATACACGTGTGCGGGTTTGATGCTGGAAGGGAGGGTCAGCTTTACCCATACATAATCACTGTTTTATGGCTTTCACTCATTCCTGAGGTGTTAATGCAGATCAAATGGGAAACACTCGAGAAAGACCCCTTGCAGCTACTGCACTGCGTAGCTCTCCCGTCTCAATCGTTAATTCTTATAGTAAGATCTAAAGGTAATTTTGTTTGCTCTCTTAATGCGATGCAGTTCTCCCAGTGGCCCTTGCATATCCTTTCTCAAATTCCCATCTTGATCAATTGTTTGCAAATAATTAAGCTTTTAAGAGATGATGGCATGAGGCTAATGTACACAACAAAGGCAAGGTCTCCAGTCACTGTCTATTGGACTGTGGTCAAATTTGCTTTGATATCCCAAAGTGGTTAGGTGGATTGGTGTAGCTGGCATGTGCAATTCATCTTTCCTTCGCAAGACTCTACTGAGCTTTCTTAAACTAGTGTCCTTGCCATTTAGACGCAATAACAGTGAAAGTGTCCAGGAAAATGGCAAGGGGTGACTCAGGCTCTATGTTGCAATGGTTTGGAATGAATTTCCCATTTTCTTCTTAAAATGGCACTTCTCAGGGATCACTCTTTTTTTATTTCCTTTGCAAAATGACGGGCTGCCTTTGCCCGTAGCACCCTCGCTAGCCTTGTGGGCTGAACACAATAGGGCTTTGAATATTTTTACAGCAGCCTTGCCTGTGGCACGTTAGGTTTTTGTCATTTTTTTTTAAAGTCTACGAAGGAATAACTCATACTGTCTACAAAAAGCTTATCTAGTAAAGATGCACAGGATTTAAGATATTTAAATATATTGGATTTCAGTTAAAAAGACTACTTCTTTGCAGATTTTTGGCTGGCTATGGATTAGCTGCAAGAAGTAATGGCTTTCATGTGATTCTAGCAATTATAGATTTTTTTGAGGAACTGAAAGTTTGTGGGACACCAAGGCCAAGAACTATGAGAAAAAGAAAAAGCAGTCAGTTGACCCACCGTAGAGGAGGGTCTAGGAATTTTGTTGATACCTTATTTTTTTCTTAACAATGGCCAGATTATTTGTGACACTTAATTTTGCCCAGGCTTGTTCATTTCTATTAAAAAAAAAAAAAAAAAAATCCCGAACAACTGAAAATTGCTTAATGGAGACAGAGTGCTGGGTCTCTATAGCTTGAGGCTGCCTAGCAATTATGCCGCATGAAATTAGACACAGTTTGTTCCAATTACTTAAAATTAGATCACATGAAAAGTGACAGAGGAAAAAAAGGTAGAATTTTCTCATTTTATGATATTTAAATTATAAAATCAGAAACTACGTGATGTGAAGGAACAGCATAAAGTTGCACTGAAATTTTGAGGACCATAGTGTTGCTCTTTGAGGCTGTAATGACTCAGGTAATTTTAATGATCCAAAGAGAGTTTTCCTGACACCACTTACATAAATAAAATGTGAATTCCATTTGCTTTATAAGAATATATATAAAACTTGCTCACAAGCAGGCGTGCAAAAATACTCTTGAAAACACAGCACAAATAAATTACTGTGACAATTCTCAATTTTGAAAGTAATAAAGATAAATGGCATAAATATTACTTGTTATCCAGTTCTGGTCCTAACATTAAGACACAACTAACAAGAAAGGGTGAAAGGTGTTGCCATCCAGCTACAGTGAGAAGGGAATGTTGACATATTTATTAATTCTGTTCAAAATCACTGGAAGAGATTTTCCACAGGACCTGGAAAACTGTAAGCAAGATAATGTTACAGAAAATGTTCTAGATAAGACACTGCTTGCATACATTAATCTACAACTTTATATGGCAAATAGTACCAATAGCTGGATGCTATAATTCACATATTTCAAAATTGAGTTTATATTCTGGTTGGATGATAATGTAAAAACTGCTAGCTCAAGTAACCTTTAACTTCAATGGTTCTTAGAACTTAGATGGCAAAACTGAGGATTAGAAAAGTTGTTCCTATGTTCAAAGTCACATAGTGAGTGCCAGCATAAATGATACAGTGTAATAGGGTCATGTTTACCTACCTATGATTCTTAAACTAGTACAGACATGGAACTACTATGTACCAAACCGTAATTCAATAAAAAGATTCATTTGGTCTGCATTGTGTGGCAAACATTTACAGAGTGGGAGTTATATTTTAAACCTTAGAGTTGTTGTTAGGTGCCCTTGAGTCAGTTCCGACTCATAGCAACCCTATGTACAACAGAAGGAAACACTGCCCAGTACTGCACCTTTCTCACAATCGCTGCTATGCTTGAGCTCATTCTTGCAGCCACGGTGATAATCCATCTCATTGAGGGCCTTCCTGTCTTTCCCTGACCCTCTGCTTTACCAAGCATGATGTCCTTCTCCAGGGATTGGTCCCTCTTGATAATGTGTCCAAAGTATGTGAGATGAAGTCTCACCGTCTTTGCTTCTAAAGAGCACTCTGGCTGTACTTCTTCCAAGACAGACTTGTTCATTCTTCTGGCAGTCCATGATATGGTTAATATTCTTCGTCAACACTGTAATTCAAAGACAACAATTCTTCTTCCGTCTTCCTTATTCATTGTCCAGCTTGCGCATGCATATGAGGTGATCAAAATACCATGGCTTGGGTCAGGCGCACCTCAGTCCTCAAAGTGACATCTTTCCTTTGCTTTTAAACACTTTGAAGAGTCTTTTGCAGCAGATTTGCTTGATGCAATACGTCGTTTGATTTCTTGACTGCTGCTCCCATGGGCATAGATTGTGAATCCAAGTAAAATGAAATCCTTGACAACTTCAATCTTTTTCTCCATTGTGCATTTCTTTTAGCTCAGTATCCAATTGTTTTGGTTGCTGTGACTGGCATTACCTTGAGCAGGCTGATTGCCACCTATGATTTTAGCTTATTACAAGGTTTGTATGCTTTTATTTGAAAAGAATGAGTTGACGTCACTTTCACAATTGAAGTAAGGAAAGTAGTATAGTCAATCTCAGATTGGATTGTTTATGCTTCCTGTAGGTGTTGAAAATTTTTTATTATAGATTTGATGTTGTATCTGAGTGGAGAATATCTGTGTATCTTGGCAAATAATAGCTATTCATTCCTTTGACAGATATTTACTGATTTCCGGTTATGTGCTAGTCAGGGTTTTGAGGATGGTGAGCAAGATAGGGAAGGACTTTAGAGTTGCACAAACAGTTAACGACTCGGCTGCTCACTGAAAATTTGGACATTTGGGTCCACCCAGAGACCCCTCGGAAAAAAGACCATCTACTTCTGAAAAATCAGTCCCTGAAAACCCTAAGGAGCACAGTTCTGCTCTGACACACATAGGGTCACCATGAGTCAGAATCGACTCAACAGCAGCTAGTTGTTTGGTTTAATTGGCTGGGAAGAGACACGCCAAAGAGGAAAAAAATAATTTAAACTGATGTTTCAGGGAGTGATGCTTGCTGCTAAGGAAATAAGAGAAAGGTTGATGGGAGAGTGATAAGGTGGGGGGGTGGTGACTGAGCTGGATAAAGCTTGATATTTTAGCTAAGACCCGAAACTGACAATGGAGCAGGAGCCTGAATGATAGGAACAAGCTTGGCATGTTGGAAGAACAGAAAGCAGGACAGTGTATCTGGGCAGAGGGGTGGCATGAGGGTGAGGCTCAGGAGGGGCGATGGATTCCATTTATGTCCCTCAAAGGGATATAATGGGGATTAATTACCATCCTGTCTGTAATATACTTGGAGCTCTTTAGAGAAAGGCACTATATTCCATGAAAGCAAAGCCTTATTCTAATTGTGTACTTATTGATTATGTGACAATCAAAGACAATGCTTATGGGAAAAATTGCTGTGTCTCTGCTCTACACAAACGAATCCCATGTGTATAGGAATAGAACATATTTAAACTTACATATAAGAGCGCTGGTCATTCATAAGCCTTTTTAACATCTAATCAGACATTATTAATGAAATTAAAAGCTATGTTAATTAGCTTTCAATAGACCAGAATTTAGTTTCAATGGCACAGATAGTTAAACTGAGAGTTGGGGGTGCCCTTTTCCATTCATAATAGAACAGAGGGTTGACTATCAGAACAACTTTATCTTGGGAGAGTTTATTGTGATGCTTTGTTTTGAGCTAGCCGGTGTCTCCATAGATGGAAATCATGCTCTCAGTGCTTTCCTCAGGTTTTAGAAATGTATATTTCAAATTTAGATATAATTGACTATTGAACAAAAAGTGTGCCAGAATTAATTGCTGTCAAATTCTAAACCTTCTTACAGGGAGGCATGGGTTTCATTTTATTATCTTATCCTGCAATACGCTTTATCCACTGTAATTCATGAGGAACATAGCTGGGCTTGTTCTTGGCATGCAAAATATGCTGGTCTTTGACCTTCTATTGGCCTGTGTTCACAATCCCAGCATGTGTTGACATTCAGATATGGAAACCAACTCTGGTTGAATTTTGTTGGTTTGCGCATTGGAGAAGAGCTAAGTGAATAGTGGTTTTTGTTAGTTTTGTTCTTACTCTTTAAATATAGCTACTCTCCGTTTTGATATTTACATCCAGCAATATGGTATTTTTGAAGGAGAGTGTCACACTGACGCAAGGTGCTTAACAACTGGAGATTGTTGGTTTAAATGGTTAAGTCCACAGTGTCATAAAAATATTAAGTCCAAGTGGTATGTTTTTATATGGTAAAGCAAAAGGCTTGCCCTTATTTTAATCCTATAAAATACAGTGAGGATCATACTAAACTTTCGTGTTTGCAACAAATAAACCTGGTAAAGGATAAACTCAGTATCAAGGTTCCGCAAGTATCCTAAGTAGCTATTTATACACTTCACTAATCTTTGTAATTGGCTTGTCTTTTAGTGCCATTAATTAGATGATGTAGTATTCCATTAATAAGAGTGACACACCTCAGCATTTTTACCTTTAATTATAGACTTCACTAGACACTTAGGTTATTGACAAAATGGCCTGAATATTTTCTGATGTACACGTATCTTTTTTTGTTCTCTTTAAGCATCCTTACCCTTCTGAAGAACAGAAAAAGCAGTTGGCACAAGACACGGGACTCACCATCCTTCAAGTGAACAATTGGTAAGTAATTTGGCTTTGTGTTTACACACAGTCTGTTCCCCCTCTGGCAACCTGCAGCTAATGTTTTGCATTAAGAAGACACACCCAGTTGTTGCTGCTTTCCCTGGTGGCGTTTTGATCCAAAGGTGAATACAAACTGTTGACTGATAGGGGAGACACTTGCTAATCAGGAAAATGAAACATTGTATCATTTTCCACCTCCTTTCTAAATTGGCAAATTTTATACATAGTATAGGCATGTGTTTAATTCATATTCACCATTAGCTCTGTAAGTGTGTCTCTCTCAATAGCTTCCCCCCCCTCCCCCTTTCAGGATAATTGATACATAGAGTAGTATCATCCTATTTTCTAGGAAACAAGAAAATCCACCATCCCATATCAGTCAGGTTTTATATTCATTGAATAACTAAATTCAGTTAGATTTTGCTAGGGCTGTGTATTCAAGGATGGTCTCCCCTCTTCCCTTATCTCTAGTATATTGAAAGGGAGAAATAGCTACTTTGAAGCTCTTCAAACCTGATGTATTTCAGGGCTGTGCAGTACTGTTTCTAAATAAATGTGTAAATTCCTGATTTGGGAGAAGCTGAGATTATGTACCAACCTCCAGCCAACAATATTCTGACTTAATGTACAGTGACGTGGCAACGAGGCTTTGGGAAAGTATGATTTATTACCCTTTGTGAGTGTGCTGAAAGCCAGATTTCATATAATCACCCGGAGCTAGTGTCATATTTGAAGGGTATCGAAATCCAATATCCTCTAAACCTAAGTGTATCTAATTAATTGTCCTAATATTTTTAGATTAGTGTTTATGTTGGGGAAACCTTATCCTCTTTGAAGTAAAATCCAGAAAAGGCCAAAGCCTGGCTGGGGAAAGGGGAGAGCTGGGAATGCCGGTTTGCAGACAGAAGTATTTCTTTCTGTCCAATAAGTGTCAAAGATTAATATTACAGAATCTCTGATTACATGGCCTAATCCATTTTGGTGAATAAATTTGTTCTTGATGTCCATTGCACCTACATTAACAGACCCTTCTCTGTTAGAGAGCCTGGGAGCCTTTGGGAGAGATTTCAGATATATTAAACCCCATTACATAAAATGTAATTTCTGTCAATATAATCCCATGTATTCTTCAATTTAGTATTTTAGAGATAACAAGCTACTTACAATATATTTGCCTTTGGAGGATTAATTTACAAAGTGCACTATCTGCAAGACACAGCCAGACTCACATAAGCATCGCTTGTAAGGGTTATCAATTTCTGTGACCTTACGGCAGCCTTGGGAGATCAATTTTTGCAGCAGCCCTTCAGTCAGTGGCTAGAGAAGGAGCAGAAAGCTTACTCTATCTAAACGTGTTACCAGGAGTCACGTTGCTGCTGAGTTGTTTTTTTTGTTTTCACCTGCTGTTGTACCTTCATTTTCAAGTCAGTGGATACCACATATTTGAATTTAATCTTTCAAAGTGTTCGAGACGAGATTAGAGGGTAGACGACTTTTGGATGCACACCTAAATTCACATTTTTTTTTTTTTAACTTAAACTGATGGTGAGGTGATTTTAATACAGTCGAGAGGCTGTCCAAATGTTGCATTTCCCTGGGAAATGTTCCGCTTTGAGGGCAAAGGAGTGGCAGAGCAAGCTCTCTCATTAAGGGAAGCAGAGGCTCTGCTGCTGTTCAGGTGATGTATCACACATGCCATCTCTCTTCCTCCTTAGTGTTGCTAGCAAACTCCATCCATAAACACGGTTACCAGGAAACACATTCCAGTACAAGTTGCTTTCCTTGGGTGGAAAACCTCATGGTCCATCTCTTGTGAATGCAGAGGCAGGAAGAAGGTCCTATGCGACCCAAAAATATACATTGATTTTTCAGATTCTGTGCAAAATCTGTGTTGGAGACACACGGACTGTTTCTAGTCAGTGATCACAATCCTACTTTAATTTGTAGTTCAAAACCAAAAAAACCAAACCCATTGCCGACTTAGTGTAACCCTCTAGGACAGAGTAGAACTGCCCGATAGGGTTTCCAGGGAGTGACTGGAGGATTTGAACTGCCGACCTTTTGGTTAACAGCCAAATGCTTAACCACAACGGGAGGAGAAAAAGATCGCAAAATAAGTTATAATCATAGCACGTACATTAAATAATTTTTCAAAGTATATGAAGACATTGCCCTAAACAACATATTGATACTCAGTTCTGCACAGGTATATACCTTAGCAATTACTTTTACGTTATTTGGGATAGAAACACAATTCTGTTCCTTAACCAGCACCTCGGGTGGTCTGTGCTTGTGTTCCCTTTGCTTCTATGTGGAGTTAGAAGTGACTTTTGCTTGCACTTCATTGCTGTGCGTTTGACAACTGTTTCAACTCTCAACAACTTTGTGGTAGAGAATTTTCCTGAAGTTACTGGAAATTATAATAGAGGTTGGTTTTTCTTCACTTTGATGAAAAATGACATTCCCATGTTTGATTTGAGTTTTTAAAGGATTATTAATTCTCTTCCAGACCTCTTACTTTTAAGGAACCGATAATACATTTTTTTTCTTTAGACATTGAGTAGGAAATACGATGCAAAAACGGGGAAACTCAAACAGTACTGCATAGAAACCAAAATGTCAGACAATCTTAAAATGTGACCTATTTGAGTACTAAAAAGCAGAATAAACACTGTGTGGTTTTGCTTTTGCTTTACTGTACTGAGAAATTACACAAGCTTCTTTGAAAGCTTGTAATCATTTTTCCTGTATTAAACATCAGCCCAAGTTACTTCCTTCTAGAAATACCTTAAAAAAAAAAAAAAAATCCTCATTAGTATTTTAGCAGTCTTCCTTCATCGTATTTAGCTACACTTTTTCAAATTTGTGTCTTCCTTCTTGGATTTCTTAAAACTTGTTAACACATGTACATTTTTGTACGAACTATGAGTCATTGTAAGTCACTGTTGGAGAGATTTAATAAAACGCCGAAGGGCAGGCTGGGTGTAGATCAGTCATAATTATTGGCAGCAACATAACATATGAAATACACAATATGTAAGTGAAAATATAAACTCATGTCTGGTTGTTAGCTTGTCATAGAGACCCTGGCTGACATAGCATTAAGTTAGGTTTGGATTGGAAAATGGGATGAGAAGTTTGACGCATTGTAATTATTCTTTCATTCCATCACCGAACTAATTTTACCCTTCTTTAATTGCCATATAAGTGCTATATGCTACCTGCTTTGGCTGACTATTTCCAAAGAAGATTAGGCCTGAGTGGGGGAGTATAGCAGGGGGAATTAAATGTAAAACAAGGAAAGCAATTTGATTATTCAAGAGAAAATTAAGAATAAAAGAAATAATTGTTGTAACTCTTACATTTGGTCTGCTTGTCAGAATAAAAAAGGAAGAATCTTTAAATGGTTTGCATTCATTGTTAACAGGATTTGAGGCCTCAGGATGTGAAATTTATTAGAGGAGACATCTTAGGCCAAGTCTATGCCAATAAATTACTTATGCAAATAATCTGGGTAAAAATATTTTTGCCTAAATTATATAAATATTTGAGGTAAATGTATGTTTTTTTAAAGTATTGACTTCCATAGCTAATTGCCTAAATATTTCAATCTAGCATGCTAGATGGAGACTTCAAGCATACTTCTGAAATATAATGTGTGTCATAAATTTATGTATTCTTCCTCCTTTGCTCTCTCACCCCCAATTATAATTTTCTTTTTTTTAATCGTCCCAATTATAATTTGATCTCAAAATGATAAATAGTAACATTCAGGGCTTTTGTCTTCTTCGTTTTTTCAGTGTTGTTGTTGTGACAAATATCTGTTACATCAGCAGCAAAAGTACATTAATGTGTTGAATTTCTTCATCATCTAAGTAGAAACTTAAAATTTTTGGATTAGGTGATTATTTTAGGTCTTTAAATATTTAGGTTGAACTTTAAAGAAAATACACACACATACAAAGTGAATACTAGGTACTCTTTTCTCTGGAATAGATGAGCTTTATTTTTTTATATTGAAAATGTGAATGTAGAATGGTCAAATGCAAACTCTTACGTGTTTTCACACCAATGTTGCACACCTGGGAATTCTGTGTGATGAAAACTTGTGCCTTGTGATTGTATCTCAGTTGCTGAAAGCCTCACACACTTCCTGCCTCAGCAAAGTTCTAGCCTAGGGTATACTGAACGAATTTTACAGTTTCCTTGTTTACTATTCTCATCCAAACACTATCGCATTAAGGAGTGATGTTAAACGATTATTCTTTTGTGCTCTGAGAAGGCAATATGGATTTTAGGTGCTAAGTATGTGTTACATGTGAAATAAAATCTGTGTGCGGAGAGAAAAAAATCACTTTCTGTCAATATCCCCCCCAAAAAAAGAAAAGAAAATCTGTTTCATTCCAGCTGATTCCGACTTATGGCGACCCCGTGTGTGTCAGAGTAGAACTGCACTCCATGGGGTTTTCAGTGATGGCAAACTTACAGAAATAGATCCCCAGGCCTTTCTTCTGTGACTCCACACTGGGTAGATTTGACCTTTTTGTTAGTAGCTGATCACAGACCATCCCGGTAGCAATCCTAACATCCGAGGTGATGCTGTGCAGAACTGTCACAGATCTAGAGTTCACAGATTTAGTACACGGACCAGATTTTCCTACTTACTTCATTTACTGCCTTCAAAAGTGCAAAGCATTCAGGCAGTACCTCCCATGTATTACTAGTGGGGAAAAAAATGTATGTTATCCTTAGAGATTTATGCCACTGGCAGGTAAAAAATGTAAACTTATTTTTAAGAAAATAGGATCTCCTTTATTAGAACCAACAGATTCGACTGGTAAAGGTCAAGTTCCTTTCTGAGTTATTGTAATAATGCAGTAAATACTTTTATATGTAATCAAATATTCTATAAATATAGGTACCTATTTCGATGTAAATGCTAAAACATTCACAAATTACCCCTTCAACTTCTGTGATCTAAAAATCAATCAGGGGTCAGAAGGTTTCATAGAACTGTTCTGCTTTTTCGTCCAACATAATTTAATAGTAGATTTACAGATGTTGTTTAAACCTTAGGCACAGATTGTTTTGTCAATAAAGCTAACCAGAGGCATGACACAAAAGCAAGGGAAACAGATGCAAAATACAGTGCAGCACGCGAGAAGCGCTCGGTCACTTGTTTGCCGTTCAACTACAAAATGAAGTGCTGAGCAGAGTGGTTCTCCTTTCCTGGGGTTCACCTAGGGATGGAACAGCTTCACACACACAAAAAGGAATTCTATTAAGCAGGTGGTTTAACTTTTTCCCTTGAGAATATAAGTGTAACCTACATTTAAGGTCGACCTCTTAATCGAGCAATGGAGTAACAGGTGCAGTATTTAACCAAAAAAAAAAAAAAAAGAAAGAAGAAGAAGAAGACAAAGATGAGGAAATAGAAATAGAATAACTCCCCAGCACTTTTCGGAATGTGTTGTTGTTCTCCAAGTTTTGGTTAATTGCTATGCTTTTCACCTGGAGTGTCAATGCTACTAATACTACCTTTACAGGCGCTTACTCTGGGCTTAGATGACAGCAATCAGTAATACTCACTAGATAAAATACTGTCTAGTTACTCATAAGAAAATATTGAAATCAGTCAAAAAATGTTTAGCTTGCATATCTGAGACAGAGCTGGCGGGGCGCCAGGCAGCCAAGGTATTATTAGGAAGGCTGAGCAAATAGCTCGGAGGGAAAAGAGCTGTGAATTTAGAAACCTTCGGGTATTGTCATGTCAGGGAGTCTTAGGACTTCAACAGAGACACTACCTTTGTCTGCAGATTTAAGAAATTTCCAGCAAACAAACCTCTTTCGAAATGACTCTGCAGTCTGCTAAAGATACTTTGTTCTAAGTTTTACACCATAGGTTTACTCAAAGCTTTTCCCCACTGTGTGAAATCACGTCCTTAGTAATGGTAAAGAGAGAAACCCCTTATGAAGGCGTAGGTGTGTACCCGCTGTGCTCCATGCAAAAACCCTGCCCCTTCTTCTGCCATGGGGCCAGGAGTGTAGGTGAGAAGAGAAATAGGAAGGTCTGGGATGTAAGAAAGTGGATTTGAAGAGTCCAAATACTGTTTTCTGTAGCTACTGTTTATCCTCCAGCCAGCATTCAAAGGCAGTTTCAGAGCTTTTCAGGAGAATAGGACAACAGTGTGATGCCGGAAGCTGAGAGCCAGTACAACCTGAGGAAGTACTTCAGGGCCACTTAGGGTTGGAGTTTAAGTGACACACGAAGCTGAGTGAGCTGGGAGCTCGATTTTATTCCTCACGGATCCAAGGATTCAGAGTCTCTGCGATTTTTTTCAAGGCAGTTGAACCAGGGGCTTCGTGGTTGGCTCTGAACGTGGTGTGTAGGTCAGCACAGCTTGTGGTGAGTCTTAATTAAGCCAGATTTGTCATTTTCAGTGTCTCGGCCCCAAGTATCTGGTCAGAGAAATGGAAAGAGCTCCCCGTGTGTCATGCAGCCGAGCAGAGCAGGACTTGACTCCCGCTTACCTGCAGAGAGCAGAAGTGAGGGCGCCGAGAGGCACCAGGGTCCAGGGGAAAGAGTCCTGCTGGACAACGCCCATCCACAGGTGGCTCAGGAACAAATTCTCCTGTAAGCCTCGTGACAACATAAATTTTACACAGGGCGAGTAAGGTGAGGAGGCATGCGGGGAAAGAACAGTTGGAGTCAGAACTTTCCATCCCCTTTTCACTCCTCACTGACTGAAGGTGAGTCCTTGCTGAGTTACCGTCTCTCAGAACATTCCCTTTATGGCTCTTTGGTCAGATTATTATCTAAACTGGGATATTAGAGCGGGAAGAGGCCTTAGAGCCGCCCTCCACTTTCAAGTGGAAGGGTAGGATGAGTTAGTCAGATCCTCAGACCTCTCCCAGGAGTCCCTGGGTGGTGCAAATGGTTAAGCCTTGGCTACCAGCTGAAAGGTGCCTCAGAAGAAAGCCCTGGTGATCTGCTTCAGAAAGCTTTAAAAATCCTATGGAGCACAGTTCTACTCTGCACACATGGGGTACCATGAGTTGGAATTGACTAGATGGCTACCTTTTTTTGTTTTAAAAGGCCCCTTTTAATTCTCTATATAGCAATGTGAAGGAGCCATAGCAGCACAATGGTTAAGCGCTTGGCTGCTACAGACAGGTTGGCGCTTCCAACCCACCCACCGCTCTGAAGGAGAAAAGACCTGGTGATCTGTTCCCATAAAGATGACAGCCTAGGAAACCCAAATTAGGGCAGTTCTACTCTGTCCTCTGGAAACCCTGGTGGCGCAGTGGTTAAGAGCTATGGCTGCTTCCCAAAAGGTCAGCAGTTCAAATCCACCAGGTGCTCCTTGGGAACCCTATGGGGCAGTTCTACTGTGTCCTATAGGGTCGCTATGAGTCAGAATTGACTTGATGGCAATGAGTTTGGTTTTTTTTCGGTTTACTCTGTCCTGTAGTGTTGCAATGAGTCAGAATTGACTTGACAGCATACAACAATAACAACACCATACAATAATGTGAGCCAAAGAGGAGCAAAGTGAATATTCTGAAGCTGACTCCATTTCCAACCTCACACTGCAGGGGAAGAAAAGCACATCCTTCCATAAAGAGACAAACAGGAAAATTAATTGAAAAGTTGTTACTTTTCCTCGCATTAAATAAGCAAATCAAAGACTGTAAAATAAAAACTAGATGAAATTAAACATTATCACAAGACATGAAAAACACGTGCGCTGTCATTTTAGGATCCACAATAAAGATAAATCAATTGTTTTTAGCAGTGAGCTGTGAGTCTGTGAAGGGCATGACAGATAATAGGCTTGAAATTTCTGAAGTTATTGTACAGCAAAATTTGTTTTTTCCTCAGGCATTCAATCTTTTTCTCTAGTAATTTTGTACATGACAAACTTTTTAGTGGGTACATTAATAATCTGTAAGTAATGGGTTGTCAGGTGTCAGTTAGATAAGATTAAAAGACTATTTAAGCATTATGCTTCTTTGCATGAGTTTCATAGGTCAGGAGAAATAACTTTTTGAATTGTGGTTGTGTGTGGGTTCTCTGTCTCTCTCTCCCTCCCTCTCTCTGTCTCTCTCTCCCTTGCTCTCTCTCACTCTTGCTCTCTCTCGCCTTCCCTCTCTCTCTCTCCTCGCTTCTCTCCCTCTACCTCTCTTTCCTTCTTTCCCTCTCTCCTTCTCTCCCTCTCCCTCTATCTCCTCTCCCTCTCCATCTCCCTCCCTCTCTCTCTCTCCCTCTGTCTCCTCCCTCTCTCTCTCTTCCCCCACCTCCGGCTTTTGCTCTCTCTCCTCTCGCCCCTCTCTTCCTCTCTCCTTCTTTCCCTCCCTCTTCCTCTCTGTCTCTCCCTCTCCTTCTTCCTCTCTCTCTCTCCCTCTTTCTCTCCCACTCTCTCTCTCTTCCTCTTTCATTTGGCTCTACTCCAGGTATACATGGAAGGCCTGTATTACATTACATAAGTCCTGCATGTAGGAGCAGATTTGAGACTCACACTCTATGAATCAAGGGGACAACTGTGTCTTAGCAGTCTTCTGTAAACAAATTTTACTTTTTAAAATGTTACTCTTTCTTTTCTCACAGGAAACCTTGTCAGGGGAAACAGCCTCAGCTGAGAGGGGCACTGAAGCTTCAAACATGGGTAGTTTCCTAGCAAGTCAGGTTTAGGTCTATTCTTGTCAAATCTGTCTTAAGTGTGTTTACGTACAGTTTGCCTTTCTGGTATTTTCTGCTTGCACAGACCTGATCTCCGCCTATTTAGTGTCAACAGTTGCTGAGGCTGGTGTTCGGTGATTAACCATTGAGCACTGAAGCACGGAGGAGCGCAGAGCTGTGTCCACAGAGACCCTCTCTGGCCCTCTCACTTACATCATCGTTTTGCTTCAGGCTGCACCTACATAAAACAAACAGCATTTTTGAGTGGTTATAAGTCAGCCTGAAATATTAAAAATGGGGCAAATGTTCCCTCCTTGTTGAATAAAACAATTTTCTCAAAAATGGGTGGAGCCAGGGGCACGGGGGAGAGGGGAGGGGCGGGGGGGAGCGAAGTGTTTCTGAAGGCACACCTCACCTTGGATCTGGTCAGGATCCGTCCAGTGTGTGACTGCTGTAGAAGTTTTTGTAGATACTTGGGTAGGGGGTTGTTTTGCTTCTTTTTTAATTTTTAAGGGGAAGGAGAACATTAAAGCAAAAAAAAAAAAAAAAATCCACCCAAAGACATGGATGCTTATAACTTTGCAAACACGGGGCTCTCATATTCAATGCCTTCATAGTTGTTGATATGTTCCTCTTTATTTTATTTCCATGCTTAGCCTAACCCATTATATAAAAAATAATTAACTTTACCATGCCGTCGACACCTGGACAATGACAAATAAAACAAAAACCCTTCGTCTGTTTCCCTCCTTGAGAGCCCCTTTTTCCTTTTTACCTTCTTAACCAAATGTGACTAAAGAACCAAATGCTTCACAAGATTAGAGTCTATCGATGAAAAAGGGAAAGACTAAAAACATGTGCTTTCTTAAACACATTAACTTTCAACAAAACCATGAAGGATTATTGGTCCTGGGTTCTAAATGTAACTTAGCTCAAAAAGGAATTTCCTGTCCTTGGTGAGAGCTGGCTTACTATTGATAAAGTCAGTATTGTTCAAGAAGAGTATATTGCCTGGAGATGGAAATTAAATGCACCATATAATTTTAAAATATCTACGCATATGCATACATACATACTTAAATTCCCAGTATTTTCTATTCAAGGCTGCTCATTTGAATGTATATACCAGTGGTTTTGAAGATTGTTGTCCAGATAGAGGATTGAGTCTCTTGACCTGTATCACTACAGCATCTGCTATAGTTGACTTTATTTGATCCCTAGTTTGGGTCAGAGTTCATGTGTACTTGGAAAGGGTAGGGGGTAGGGGATGTTGAAAAGCTAATGGAACAAAATTGTACATGTTCAAAAGATAGAACATCTGAGGTCCCATGGCTGATCACCTGGCACTACTCTACAGAGAAGAAAGAACAAAAGATTATCCTGGTCTTGGCCAAGTGGGGGCTGCATGGGGCATGGGAGCCCGAAGGGACATAGCAGAATCGTTGAGTGAATGTTGTGTAAAGGAGCATATTGAGAATTAAAATCTTTCTTCGTCATGCCATTTCTTCTGAAATTTCAAATGACAAAGGGATATGAGATTTTGAAGTTTATCAAAAAGGAGCATGGATTAAACTTTCAGCAACACTGTGCTGCAGAACCAGAATATGCATCCTCGATGGGATTTTACGCATCATCTGACAGATGAGGAACCTGAGGCTCAGGGCCTTGCAGTGTTACACTGATAATTCAGGCAGGGATGGGACTGAGTCCCAGTACAGTGCTTCTTCTGATCCATCATTATGCATTTTAAACAGCTTTAAACCCACTGCTGTCGAGTTTTTCCGACCCATAGCAACCCTATAGGACAGAGTAGAACCGCCCCATAGGTTTCCAAGGAGCTGCTGGTGGATTCGAACTGCCAGCCTTTGGGTTAGCAGCTGTATCACTTAACCACTGTGCCACCAGGGCTCCTGAGATACAATTGACATACCATACAGTTCACCCATTTAAAGTGTAGAATTCAGTGGTCTTTAGTATATTCAGAGTTGCGCAACCATCACCACAGTTTTCCTTACTCCAAAAAGAAACCCCATACCTTTAGCTCTCATCCCCATAACCCCCAGCCCTAAGCAACCACTAACCTACTTTCTATCTCTGTAGATTTGCCTGTTCTGAACGTTTCGTATAAATAGAGTCATATAATACATGGTCTTCTGTGACTGGCTTCTTTCATTTAGCAGAATGTTTTCAAGGGTCATCCACATTGTAACACATTTGTTTGTTGTTGTTAGGTGCCATTTAGTCGATTCCGACTCATAGCGACCCTATGTACAACAGAAGGAAGCACTGCCTGGCCCTGCGCCATCCTCACAATCCCTGTTATGCTTGAGTCCATTGTTGCAGCCACTGTGTCAATACATCTTGTTGAGGGCCTTCCTCTTTTTCACCGACCCTCTTCTTTACCAAGCATGATGTCCTTCTCCAAGGGCTGATCCCTCCTGATAACATGTCCAAAATATATGAGTACTTTATTCTTTTTTTTCTATTGATTAATATTTCATTGTATGGATATATCACATTTTGCTTATCCGTTTATCAATTGATAGACATTTGGGTTGTTTCCACCTTTTGCCTAGTATAAACAAGGCTGCTACATCCATGTACAAGTTTTTGTACCATTATGTATTTTTGAGAATCATAATGACAGTATCCCAATATACCCCGTCATGGTTTTACAATTTGCAAAGCGTTTTTCGTAAGCATTAACTCACTTAACCATCACAATTTCTGCACCTAAACACTCTTATGATCCCAGAGCAAGGAAGTAGCAGTTTTCCTACTCAGTCCTCACGCTCTTTCCCCTAGACACCGCTCTTATCTCTCCCTGCCCTTGGCCAGTATTTCCATGATGATAATCTTGAGTGATGTTGTTCAAATAAAAAGGTAGCCACATTGAAATCTAACAACTCAGAGGTGAAATGCACATTTTCAAAACTTTCCCCAATGTAGCTTAGATCCCCAAGAGCATTTTTCAACAGTTGGGCCAATTCAAAGAGGAGGTTATTTGGTTCGTGCCATTGTCTATCTACATTTGAGAGATTTCGTCATATACCTCCACGAAGAGATTTCTGCCCTTTATTGTAAGTGGTTCCATTTATATTTTAAGGGGCTACAGATTATATATTGATAACAATTACATAGAGCTTAAGCTTGAAGCTTTAATAATTGAAACAGAAGTTACAGTGAGCATTCAAAGGAACAGACCCAGGCCTCCATTCAAGTCAAGTGGTCATTGTTCTGCCATTCTGTAGTCTAACTTTGTGACCAGGTAAAAATAGAAATTAAGTGAGATTTTGAGATAGCTACCCTTGGCATGAGTGGAGACTCCAGGCCTGGGAGGTTTCTGGTTGGTCAAGCCTTGGGGAGCTAAGACAGCTAAAGGAGAGATCCTGGAGAAAGCAAAGAGCTCAGAGGGACTTCACGACAGTGCTGGGATTCTGTAATGCCTTACATATGCTGGGGCTCGTCATTCTAACCCAACAGGGTTTCAATTCCAGTCATTCAGGGGAAATTTTCTTTGGAAATATAGTGCATGCTTGATCATTAGGGTGGCCATACACCCCAACTGCCTAGGGCATTTGAGGTTGATGCCTACTGCCCCAGCGTAATGATTAATAGTGGCCTTTCACTCTCAAAAGTGCCCGCTTTAGATGGTAAATTACCAGGACATTGACAGGAAACTAGTATTTGCTTTTTAAAAAAAAATATTTTGTAATGTGTAGAAGATGTTTAGTTAGATGCAGTTTTACTGACTTTTTGCGAAAATGAGAAAACTGGAATTTAAATGAAAAACTCTTCAGCGATTAAACCAAAGAAAGACATGTCTATTCTTTGAAGATATTTTTATATCTATTTTAGCTTTTCCACTAATAGGGAATGTTTTGCTATATTATCCTAGAATATCATATTGCTTATATATTGTGCTAATAATCATTTTAATTCCTTATACCCTAAGAAAGCCATTATTTTTCTTATACCTACAAGGATATGCAAACTCAAATTTGGCAAGGTGTCCCATTTAAGCAAATATTTTATGTTTATAAAAATCATTTTGTTACCTCTGCTTTATGTTAATGGATATTTAAAATATTTTTAACGGTTGGGTATTCCTTATGCTATGTCTAGTGATAGATCCCTACAATTCATTCCACTGAGTTTGGATCCCAGGGCTTTAGTGACTTAGAAAGTGGCAGGTAGTGAGAGAAGAAATAGAAATCCTTCTATACTCACAGTTGGAGCTAGCTCAAAGGATAAATCCCCCCCAAAAAAAACCCCCAAACCCATTGCCACTGAGTCAATTCCAACTCATAGCAACCCTATAGTCCCGATTAAAGGGTATTAGCAAGCCTACTTTTTTAAGAATAAAAACATCATTTTAAACTCTACTTTCAAGGAAAACTCTCTGTAATATATTCTAAGCAATGAAGTATTTGAAAGTTATTTCAACATCCAAAGTCCAAAATAATGTATGGGTTTTGTTATTACTTTGCATCATAATTGGTAACTAATTAGTGATTGTTTTTTCACTAGTTGCTTTGAAGGAAATTTTATATGTAATTAACTTCTTTAATTGTCTTCAACAACTTCAGTTCTTTCTAGAGTAATTTGACAAATACCCACATTACTGCTAGAGAAGGGAAAGCTTCTCATACCGCTGATGGATGGGCTTACTGTGACTTGAGCAAATTCCAATATTATGTTTCCAAAGTGGGTGGAGAGCTGAACATGTGCCCCCTCCTCCCCTCCTCCCCTCCTCCCCATTTGCCTCCTGCCGCCATTCTCCACCTCCCAACCCCCTGCCACACAAATGATGTATTGCAGTCCGGGAACTGTTAGATCCTGGAGGAGGTTAAGAAATGAGAAAAAGTTGCCAAAAACATAATTTCCTAAGGTTTGACTTGAGTTTGAGTCAACTTTCTTGAGAATCTTAAAATCATGTTTCATGAAATTTTATTTCACAAAGAAAGGGAGAGGAGAAGGTTTGGACCCTGAAGACAGCCAGTTATGGATCATTAAATCCAATAAATAAGTGTAAAGCGAAATTGAAGAATTCCAACAAAAAGTTTTGAAGTTAATTTCTTGTTTAAAACAGAAGAACAGAGAAGTATTCAGGAGATAGCTGGAATCCTTTCCCTGAAGTGTTTGTGTATAAAACATACCTTAAATTTATTAAGAGATAATGTCAAGATAACGTCTTTCTTTTTTTTTTTTTTTTTTTTTTGCCAGCCGAGCCCACTGAAGTAGAGGCCTC
>NW_004443940.1:16482522-16488515 GCF_000243295.1 Trichechus manatus latirostris | reverse complement strand
AGGTCTTTTACATCCCTGGTCAGATTTATTCCTAAGTATTTTATCTTTTTAGGGGCTATTGAAATTGGTATTGTTTTTAAAAAAAAAAAAAAAAGCACTTGATATAATTTTATTTGGAGCCCTGATGGTGAATTGGCTAAGCCTTGGCTGCTAACCAAAAGGCTGGAGTTCAAATCCACCAGCTGCTCCTTGGAAACCCTATGGGGCAGTTCTACTCTATCCTGTAGGGTAGCTATGAGTCGAAATCAACTCAACGGCACCAGGTTATAATTTTATTTAAGTTACTGTGATAAATTGATTTAAAAAAATGCTATATCAAGGAAATTCATGGAAGAGAAAAAGGTGAAAATTCTGGAATTCAGTAACTACCTTTCAGTACGAAATTTTACATTTGAAGACTTTTCATAGTGCTTAATTCTAGTAGTACAAAATATTATTAAGTATTTATAAAAATTACCTAAAATGAATTATCTATCAATTAAGTGTTATATTTGCATGTTGTTAATTTTTAATAGAATAAAGAACAGTGCATGCAGAAATTGCCAGTACTTACATTATACTTAAGAGTTCATGGTATCATTTTTTATTATTATTTAAGTATGTATATACTTATAGTACCTAAATATTAATCAAGATGATTATGACTGATACTTTTTTTAATGGATAGTATAGGTATAGAGGGGTCCCTGCATGGCACAAATGGTTAAGCACTCGTCTATTAGCCAAAAGGTTGGTTGTTCGAACCCACCCAGAGGTGCCTCCGAAGACAGGCCTGCCTGTAGATTTGCTTCTGAAAGGTCACAGCTTTGAAAACACTATGGAGCAGTTCTATTCTGCACACGTGGGGTCTCCATGAGTTGGAATTGACTCAGTGGCAACTATCAACAAAACAACATACGTATAGAATACAGTTTTACTACTATATCATGTTATTTCATGAAGTATTTTCTTAAGAATGATAATTTTAGTGTCACTGGGCATGCGAGAGTACTGTAAATGATATTTCTCCGTACTTAGTATGTGCCTTCTGAAGTAAGCCTGTGTCCACCACCATCCGGCCAGCTCTTCACTTGTGCCTAGTTGGCAAGGAACACTGCAGGTGTGGAGGAGGGTCATGCCGTTGTTTAGAAATAACAACGTTTTGATTTTATGTGGTTTACTGTGTTGGCTATGAGATGCCAAAGCCACGCAATGTGAGTTACCTTTAATCATTAGTGAATAAGTAGGGTGGTAAACACTGATGAATCAATTGAGTAAAGGTGAAAAATGCCATTTCTGAAAGTGAGCAAAGACTTTTTCTTTAATTTTGCCAGTATTACCAAGAACCACACCAGTGGACAAAACGTGTCAGAGTATAGGAAAAGGCCAAAGCCATGTGGGAAACATTGCCCACGGAACTGGGAAAATGCGCCTGTGTTTTGGTTCCTAACTGAGGCCTCTTATGATCTCCTCACCCCTCCTGGCTATCACAAAAAGAAAACTAAACTTGGCTGTCCAGTTCTGGACGAAGGGACTAGGGCAGGCGAGTGGAGGATGAACTGAAGGACAAAGGTCAACTTCAGAATGCAGCTCTACCAGATCTTGGTCAGAAAGCTATTCAGGTATCCAAAGACGGAGAATGAAAAGAGATGGGTAGAATTAGTAGAATGGGGGGAAAATGTCTAAAGATAAATAAACATCTGAGGGCCAAGAAAAGAAAGAATAAAGTAAAACTTTCTGGATGTCCTTTGAACACAGTAACTCAGGATTCACCTCCCATTCTCCTTGTCTGATTCCTATAAACAATGTGAATAAAATTCAATTTTTAATTGGTACTAGGTCTCAGATTTTTAGAGATTTTGCTCCCCTATCTGCTTCCCATTTGCCCGTATGTGGAGAACTTGGGTCCTAAACAAACCACTAGGTAAAAATAAATGCATCGCTGTTTATTTTAACATGGAATAAAGCCAACTCCTTATCTTTCTTTCCCTTGTAAAACGTGTTTTTTGAGACAGGAGACAGTTTGATCACAGGGGAAAAATTCTAATCCGTGATTCTATGAAAAAAGGAAATATAAGGATGATTTTCCTAATTCATATTCTACCACCTCCAGGGAGACCAGTTCTTACAAAGTGCGTCACAACAGAAGACTGTGTTTTCAAACCAAAACGGGGTCTATACATTTTTAAATACACCTTGACATTCGGAATGTGATAGGGAAAGGCAGACAAGACTTTTTCCAACCTTCAGCCCAGTTAACTTAAAGGTTTACATTTTTAAAAGCCCAAGTTATGGCAAATTTGACTTACATTCTCTTAAGTCAAGATGTGCAACTCTCTATTTTAATAATTAAGAAAAACTGCCACATTGCCGCGTATTCCGGGCATTATACATCTGAATTTTACAAGCAATAATACTTGGACATCAATAGTAAAACTGTAAAACTTTTCTTTTACCTCTTTAACTAACTTTTCTAAGAGACCTTATCAATATGTAAAATTCCAAAGATTATGTGTATTTACATTTCATCCAAACTATTTTGTGGCTGTTATTGAGTATAGTTTTTATTGCACAAAGTGAAATTTTAGCATTGTTGTGTTTATCTTTAATAACAGTTTCATCCTATGTTCAAGCTCTAATACATATTTATGTGTTCATGCATATAAATATATATATAATATTCAAGCACACGCATATATATAAAAGCTTAAAATAACTTTTTTACTGATGCCTCTTAAAATGACTGTGTTTTAAAAAGAGAATATGTTCATTTAAGTTTACATAAAATCTAAAGTTCTGGTTTTTCACTCAGTGTTTAGAAAATTCTTGATAATTTAGAACCTTCCACTGTGGAAAGTAAAGTATTTTGGTAAAGCATTTTGTCACAAAAGCAGGGAGGATGGGACACAAGGTCAAAGGGCGTTTTAGAAGCAAACAGCTGGACCAGTTTATTTAAACAGATACAGGGATGGGGGAACTGACCTCAGTTTGACTTATAGTGGGAGGAGCAAGAATGTCATTTTATTACTTTGCCCAGAAGGAAAATGTTTTTGTATTTGAATTCACCCCGAAGCCATCTAAACACACGGCTCTGCTATATGGAGCATAATTCCAAAGAGAGAGTACATAGAAGATAGTCTAGGATAATTATAAAACACACTAAACAGAATCAAATGTTGAGATGTTTTTAAGACGGGAAAGGTGATGTTGTTTTTAAAAATAAAATATTTTGCTATTTGGTTAGCTATTTTCATATAAAGATGTATACTATGACCTCAGATAATAATATGAGTTGTTCATATACTATTAGGAAATGTAATTAACTAATGTTTTGAGGCTTACTATGTCCTATATGTATTAATAATGTTTCATTATATTGGATAGTGGAGCCCTGGTGATGCAGTGGTTAACAGCTATGGCTGCTAACCAAAAGGTCAGCAGTTCAAATCCACCAGCCACTGCTGGGAGACCCTATGGGCAGTTCTATTCTGTCCTGTAGGGTTGATATGAGTCAGAATTGACTTGACAGCGACGTTTTTTTTTTTTTTTAATTGGGTAATTTTTTTAATGTTTTAATTTAAAGAATTCCTACTTTTATATCTACTTATCCTACTGGTAGGCATCCCTGGGTAGTGGAAACGGTTAAGCACTCAACTACTGACTGAAAGGTTGGCAGTTCGAGTCCACTCAGAGGTGCCTTGGAAGGCCCAGGGATCTGTTTCCCTAAGAACCCTGTATTGAAAACCCTATGTAGTGTAGTTCTACTCTGACACACATCGGGTTGTCATGAGTCAGAGTCAGCTCCATGGCAACGGGTGTGGTTTTTGGTTTTATCCTATAGGTAGCTTACGTTTGTGTTGTCAGTAGCAACAAATGATCATTGCTACCAAAAGAGAAGCAAATTGCATGTAGTAAGTGTGGACACTCAGCTAAGTGTCTGTGGTGAGGGGTTTCTTCTCTTCATGGGGACCAGAGCAGGCCTGGAATAAATACATTCAGTGTTGTCTACTGCACACCTTAAGAGGAACTCAGGAAAACCTCAGTACACAGAGAGTGGCCTGGGTGGTGAGTGGACTCAAAAACACATCTTACAAGGAACTTTTTAAGAACCAGGAGTTTTGCACCCAGGGAGAAGAGGGGAAAGGGCTAGGGGGCATGGCGACTATGTTTAAACATTTGAAAGGCTAGCCGAAGGAAGTGACATTAGAATTATTTAAATTATCCTAAGGAATTGTACTGGTGAAAGGATTTTAGATCAAGTGAGGCAAAACCTTCTAACAGTTTGCCTTGTCCATAAATGGCATGGACTCTCAAGTGAAGTGCTAAGTGGTACCCATCTACTTGGTGGAAATACAGGAGAAGGGATTCATGTCAGTGACCAAACTACCAGTAACCAGTTACTGTTGAGTCATTTCTGACTCACGGCAACCTCACTTGTAGCAGAGAAGAACTGTGCTACATAGTGTTTTTGTGGCTGTGACCTTTCAAAGGCAGGTTGCTAGGGCTTTCTTCTGAGCTGCCTCTGGGTGGGTTCAAACCGCCAATGGTTAGTCAAGTGCTTAACGATTTGCACCACCCAGGGAGTCCTGTGACCAAGTTAGACGACCGACAAAGCCTTTTCCAAACCTGAGATGTAATTTTTCATATCCTTCCATGGGTGTAATTGTTATGGATTCAGACCTGACTTGGTTATTATGAATTGGCCTATGGGAATCTGAATGTATGAGTATGAGGGAATCAAGACTAGGAATATAGATAACTCAAGTCACCAGACCCTCTTTGGAGTAACTTATCTGTCTATATACGCGTGCAGTGCAGCCATCAGACTCCTCAATCTCTAAAATGTTCATATTCATGCTTCTTCCCTGCCTCAACAGTAAGGTTGTTGCCAGTGGTAAATGACTCAAAGCCAGCTAATTATTAGCTATCTATTTAGTCTGGGATATTTGAGATGGGTGGCACAATAGTGGTCAGGCTCTGGTCAAGAAGTTAGAGAGGAAGGTCCTAGTACTTCCACCACCATTTGCCAGCTGTGTGTCATTCAGCAAATTATTAACATCTCGTGGGTAATGTGTGACCTCAAGTCAGTCACTCAGTTTCTCTGAGCCTTGACTTCTTATCTGTTAAAAAAAAAAAAGAAGGGCTTTTCCTATTTTTTAGGTAAATGGTATAAATCACATCCATAAAATATATGTTTTAAAAGGAAAGTTAGCAGGCCGAGTTCCTTCCTTCTAAGATCCTGTAGATTATGAACACTGCCATAGATAAAGAGCTGTTTTTTTGCTCTCTTGCCTATGTTAGTTACTATGAAAATTACTTTTGGTAGATGCAGAATATTAATATTAAATAATTTTCTAATTGGTCACGCAGTGAAGGCAGCTAATGAAAAAGCAGATTTTTTTTTTCCATGTTAATTGGTTATTTCACATGGTGTTTGCGCTACACCTGTGCTTATAATGAGACTGGAGAATTAATCTAACCTTCTGCTCACATGATTCCAATTTTCATGGTTTATACAAGATAATGATAACCTGATTTGCAACACAATGTGTTGTAGATCTGTGTTTTAAATATGTTTATTAGCAGTTCAGGGACTTCATATAGAGGACTGATATAATGTATATTGCCAATAAGAGTTAGCACCTTTTGGTTAGATTCCAGTTTCATTACTATTTTTTTTTAAATACATCTTTCAGCTGTGCAACCCTACCATTGCTATTTGTTTTAATGACTTTCCAGCTAATGAAAAAACATAAGGTTACAGGATATTGAGAATCTTAAAATGTCATAAAGCATGCATTTTTATTTTTACAATTTGTCTCTGTCTGTTTAATGCTTTGGTTTTTCGAAACTATTTCTCTCCTGAAGCGGGCAGACTTACAAACTGGAAATTCATACTGGACTGTGAATCCTTTAATTATTAATACTGCATTATTAAACTTTTCATTGTATTTCTTTTATGTGCTGCTCATGTTTGATATATTCAAATCTGAGTTGGGGACTAAAAGCAATTT
>NW_004443940.1:16475022-16477522 GCF_000243295.1 Trichechus manatus latirostris | reverse complement strand
TGCCAATGTCAGCATCAAGCCCCACGGTTCTTAACACAGGAGACCCAACAATGAGTGGACAAGTCATGGACATTCATGCTCAGTAGCTTAAGGGAATATGCATTGTCTGCAATGGTGACTGATTTCAAATCATGTTTTTTCTGCAATGACTATGGAGTTCCATTCTTGGCATCTACTTTGGACCAAGGAGCATCCCTAATTCTTCATAGGGACTCTTAAAAAGCAGGAAATATCAACCGAAGTCAATTTGGGGGACATGCTAAGTAACTATATAAGACATTAAGAGAACAAAGAGTGAAATATTGTAAATGCTATTATACTGTTATCCATATTACGTTGTTTCTTATAGATTTTTTAAAAAAAAATGTGAAATTTTTCCACACTATGTGTGTTGTTTCCATAGCTCTTCACTTCCTCCAGAAGCCTCCTTACATTAAAAAGCCTTACAGTTATCCTGCAAGGGACAGGAAGGTCTGATTTGCAGGATTTTTAGAGCATTAAAATAACTATCAGGCAGAAGAATCTTTCTTCTCACCTAGGATTTCAGCCATGCGCACTCTCTCTCTTTCTCTCTTTTCCTCTCTCTTCCTCTCTCTAGCCTGGGGCTTGAATTTGCATGTCTAATTCATTTACTCACCATATTTGAATTGGCCTGAACAGATGTAAATTGGGAAGGATGGGAAAACTGCAGTCATCCACAATGATTACTCAGCTGTTGCAGGCAGTGTCTTAAGGAGACTGGTAGAAGGAGGCATGGAAACCAAAAGGCCGTGTGTTTAGAAGCCTAATTGTCACATCAAGCGTCATTGTCCCCATGCAACAACCACCACCGTATACATCACTTCCTGTTTTATGCAGCTCGAAAACATAGACTGAAGATTTATTTTTAATATGTTGACTTTATTTCTGAGCAAAGCATCGGTCATGTGTGTATTTTTCCATAGTCCCACCTTGGAGCATTTATGTAGACATTGTAAATAAATTTTGTGCAAAAAGGACTGGAAAAATGAACTGTATTATTGCAATTTTTTTGGTAAAAGTAGCCGTTTGGTATGAGTTGGCATGCATACAAGATTTACTAAGTGGGATAAGCTAATTATACTTTTTGTTGTGGATAAACAAATGCTTGTGGATAGCCTTTTTCTATCAAGAAACCAAGGAGCTAATTATTAATAACAATCATCGCACACTGAGTCTTAGCGTTTCGGACGGAAACAGTTTGGCTTGTATCATAACGCCCATGCCGGTTTGTAGTTGTTTGAGTGCAGTCATGAAATCTGAATCTAAAATAAAAACAAGATTATTTTTGTCATGCTGACTCCACTGCTTGAAAAATTTGTTTACTGCCCCCCCCCCAAATTTTTAATGATGAATGCAGTAAATGTGAAATTAATTTTAGCTCCGCAAGGCATATCTATTTGAAAATTGTAACCACCAAGTAAATTATTTAATAATAATCACTGATTTCTTTAAGTGGACTTAATGAACTCTTAATATCAACACATTTAAGGCCTAAGGGCACTAAACTGACTGTAGACCCATGACATCCAACAGAATTAGTCATCTAATATCAGTGAAATTCTTCTTGCCCATAATGATGACTCTAAGTACAGAGCTCAATCTCCCACTAAGGACGTTACCTAGGATAAGCAGTATGTGTTTATTAGGAAATTAACTATGTGAATTGAAGAGACCAGACTTCAAAATCTAATTTTTTTAAATATACTCTATGTTCTCATTGGATAAAAACTGGTTATTAACCAATTTTCCAGAACAGCTGTACAGAATTTCTGCATGGCAGCCAGCTAAGTGGTACAAAATAACATGTTTAAGCTGGAACAGTTTATAATTTTATTTAAATAAAATGGCTGCTATAAAAAGTGCTTCGCGAAGCTAAGGAAAATATACAAATATTTTAATTAAGGCAAATTTGTTTAAAAAAAAAAAGCCTTTTAGCAGTGATTGCTTTGTAAACAAAGGATGGGTCGGAGAAGAGCGCCTTAAACTCGAGTCTGACTTGCAGGCCCATGTCACCCTATAAACCCGCCCTCAACAAGTCTAGTTTCTATCTGAAAAGAGAAACCAGCTGTTGGTTGGGTTTACGAGGTGACGTGCGATTGATTGGCTCACCTGCTGGAGCAGCAGCGCGCTCCCACCTTTTGTTTATGGGGCCTGGTTTCTAAACACGTGGATGTGTAGAAAGAGAAAGAGGCTCAACCTTCGAGAGCCTTCTCGGTGAGCGCCCTCCACGCCACCCCCACCCCCTCGACGGGCTTGTTTAAATTTCCCAGTTTGACCCAGCGGCCATTCTTCGTCTACGTAAAGAGTCCACATTAGTGAAACCATTCTCTTCTGATAGGTGGTTACTAGCAGTTAACAACCATTTATTTACTTTTAAAATTAATAATAAACTTTATAAACCAACCATCCATCTGCCCCTCCTCCCCTCGTACTTGGCAGGGTGAGTTGGGTTTTTTCAGCCTTTCTTCTTGTGGAGGCT
>NW_004443940.1:16473206-16474922 GCF_000243295.1 Trichechus manatus latirostris | reverse complement strand
GAGAGAGAGAGAGAGAGAGGGAGAGCAAGACCTGCTAGGGGAAGGAGAAAAGGTACGAGTCAAGAGAAGTTAGGCAATGTGGGGAATACACGAATCAAGATGGTTAATAGTCAATTCGAAAAATAAAACAAAATGTGTTCTTTCTTGGCGTTCCTCCTGTTTTCACCTTTTTGTGAGAGCCTTGCTATTGGCATGTCCCTTCTGGGTCCCCCACCCCCTTTATGCTATCTTAGCTTTTCCTCTTGTAAATTTCAGAGCCGGCTCTAAGGTTATTGAGGACACTTAACCGAAAGAGAAATAATAGAGAAGCTGAGAGGGTTTTTATGTTTCCTAAAAGGCAAAAACAAAACGCCCTTCTCCAAACAAGGGCACACAATCGTATCTGCTTTTTATTTTTAAGGGGGGGGGGCGGGGGGCGGGGAACGCTGCCTGAATGGGGCAACTTCTTAGCATGATCTAATTTTTTTAATGCAAAAAAATATTTTGCCCTATCATATTTAATCAGCTGTAATTATAACACATTCAAAATGAATAATACGCCTTGACAGTATTTTTATTGTTATTGTTCATTGCATCATGTTCGACTGCTTTAGAAGCGCAGGAAAGAGAAGTAAACGCGCTACAAATGGGGAATTACCCTCGTTTAGCATTAAAATTCATTTAGATAAAATTGCCACAAACATTTAAATGGGAAGATTAGTTCCCCCTCACGCCTTATTGCACTCGCTCAATGGTTCCGTTAAGAACATTTTACACGTTGGAAATTCCGTCTTCTCAGACGGCTTGCTGTTTCCTAGTTACCCACATTCAAAGCAAAAGCAGCAGCAAAGGCAGCCGCAACAGCAGCAGCAGCAGCAAAAAAAAAAAAAAACTTTTGGCAACTGGTGTGCAATTCATCCGCTGCTAGCCCTAGCCGCTCCTCCGCCCACTCCAAGCTGCCCCCCACCCATCACCCTTTCTCCACACCCCACCCCTCCCCACTATGTCGTTTGCAGAGTCCTGCCCTCGAAAGAACAACTTCTTTAGTTGCATAGTATTTATATATAATGTTAAAATGCAGTGAAATAGCAAAAAAGCCAGGCTGCCACTCTCCGGGTCTCTCCTTGCCCCTTCAGTTATGAATTGAGGGTTTAGTTGTACGTACTGAGTTTTCACATCCCCTACTCTGAGCCCACGAGGCACGTGTTTTGGCTTCCTTTCCTGCCAGGGCATTTCCAGGAAATTCACCCCTGCTTCTTGTATTAGAAACGTGTGAAAGAATTAGTTTGAAAAGTCCATGCAACGTCGTCTCTTTTCTCCCTCCCCTGTTCTTGCCTCTCGCCGAGTCTCCGGATTTCTCTCCCGCCCTCTGTCTCTCCCCCCACCCATCTCCCCACTCCCTTCGCAGAGCTACAGGAAAAGAGGAATGTCGGCTTCGACTGCCATCTTTTGGGGATTTGGAAAAACGACTCGGTAGGAAACGGAGGGAGGCGGAGGCGCTGGGGATGGGGGGAAACCCCCTTATTATCCTGTGTCGGAACTGGCTCCCTTAATCTGATACTTAAATATTTGATGTGGAAAAATTACCCATAAAATTAGTTACTAACAATTTCAAATTGAAATCACTTATCGAATTATAAACGCATTAAAGCTGTATGGATGGTATTAGGGGTTCTCGGGAGGCAGCGGGTGTCTCCTTGCGGCGAGCCGGGCGGGCGAGTTTCGCCCAGGGGAGCG
>NW_004443940.1:16454443-16473058 GCF_000243295.1 Trichechus manatus latirostris | reverse complement strand
GGCGGGGCGGAGCGGCGGTGGGGGGCTCCGACCCCAGGGCAGAGGCGCCTGCCTGCCAGGAAACTTCACAGTGAGGTCGAAAGATACCGAAAACACACAAGCACGCCCGCCCCCTTTCCCCCGCCTGCATCGCCTACGCGGTGCGCAGACTTTGCGCTTGGGTTTCCTTGCTGTGTGCAGCGCCCCCCAAGCCTGCGGGCCGCCAGTCGACGGGAAATGCCCGTGGCCTAGGGCAGGACCCGGCTCCGTGCCCCGAGAGAAGATCCCCGGGGACGCGGCGGCGGCGGCGGCGGCTGCCGCTCGGGGCTCGGGCCCAGAAGCGGCTGCCTCCGCGTCCCGCTGTGCGCGGGCTCCCAGTCTGGGCCCAGTACGTAGGGCCGGCAGGCTCCCTGCCAATAGCCCCAGCGCCCAGGAGGCGGCTCGGGCGCCGTGGTTAGCCTCCTACCTCCCCCCCACCCCAGTCCTGAAAAGTCAGGTCTAAGGGGCTGCCGACTTCGTCTCTGGGGACGGTGACCCCAGGTCAGAGCAGAAGGTTGTAGGGAGGCTCCTCCTGGGCGACTGGGGCCCGTTTTCTCGAACTGCTCAGGTGCTTTGTGGTGGACTGGAAATGGACTCCGTCACGTCGGAGCCCGGGTCTCCCACGCCGGGCAGCAGCTCCGGGAGCGCGACCCTGAGCGCGCAGGACGGGCGGGGGGGGGGGCACTTGGCACCCAGTAGCGCCCACCAGGTGGGCCGTGAGTGCAGCGCTCGGGAGCTATAAGGGGTGAGTCGTGGGCAGCACCCCGATCCCTTAGGCAGGAGCTCCTCAGGATCACTTTAAAGCCTCTGCAAACTTTCCCTTGCCTTCCAGATCCCGGCAGGCCTCGGCGCAAGTGGTGGCAGCAGAAACAGGGCTTGTTGATGATGCAAAGCTCCCGGGTAGGCGCTTGGACGCCGGGTGGAGGGGCGTGCATTGGGTAGTGGGGCGCCCTGCCTGGCCGGGGCATTTCTCCCTGTCTCACTCCCCTCGCCCTTGCCACCTCGTACCTACTGTCAGTGAGGTCTCCCGTATCACTCAGGGTGGCCGCGGTGCTGGGAATCCTAGGTCCCGGGAGAGAACGGGGAGGGGGAGAACGGGAATAGTGGTGGTGGTGGGGGCAAGGGTCTTAAGGGGGGCGGCTGATGGCGGGGGAGGGGGGATTTCCCCCTCGGCCCCACTCGGCCGCCAGCGCGTCTTTAACATTCTCTCCCGAGGCGGAGCTGAAACGAAAACAAACAACGCTTTGAGCAATCAGTTCGCCAACGTTAGAGCTTTAAAGAGTCTTTGCCTTGAAAGCGGGTACCCCGGGGGTCTCGGCGGGGAGATGGGGGGGGGCATTTTAGGGCCTTGGTTCTGGCTGCCTCGCCCCGGAGTCGCCCCTCCGCGCGCTGCCTCCTGCCGGCCCAGAGCGCTCTGCCCACAGTGGGGAAACCGGAGCGATGAAGCCCTGGAGAAAAGGGATTTAGTTTTAACCCAGTCTCCCATCGATCGGGTCGGTAATTCTTACCCCTGCCCACTTGCAGACACACTCACCTCTACCCTAAAGCATTAAGTTCATTACTCGAGCAATGATCTTAATCTGCAGGCGGAAAACGAGTCCCGGGACCTTGCAGACTGGGAGCAGTGAATAAAGTCACCTGCTAAATGTACCGGCCCCGCAGGCTGCTCTGGGAGGGAGCCTCGGGTGGCGGGGCCCGCGGCGCCAGGGTCCTTCGTTCCGCGCTCAGGCATGCCCCGCAAGGGTCAAGAACCCCATGTCTGCTTTCTCAGGGTTGGAGACATCCTCACAAAGTGGGGTTGCGCTGGCGCTCTCGCTCGCTCACTTTCCTCTCCCCTCCCTTCTTCCTTTCTTCTTAGGCCCTCCTCGCACCTCTGCACTCTCTTCCTCCTCCCTTCCCCAAAAGTGGCCAGTTCCCCTTCTCCAACGACTGTCCACAGGCTCTCCCGCCTCCCCCTGTGCAGCCGCTGGCCCGCGCTGCAGCCCCGGTAACCCATCTCCTGTTTGCGCCCGCCTTCCTCGCCCACCTTCCTGGACATGGGTGGGTGGGGATAGCTCAGCGAGGCCCCCTGGAAGGCACTCGCTGAAGGCGCCCTGGGGTTTTAAAGAACTAGATTCCTTGATTTAGGGGAGATCTCTGCACCCATTAATAACTCCATCTCCAAGAAACGCAGCAAAGCGGCGAACACCCCTCGCTGCAGCCTGCTCCCCGCCCCCCCCCCCCCCCCCCCTTGGCACCGAGCAGCGTCTGGCATCGCAGGGAGATGGAGGCGAGCCACGCGCCCCCTTCCCCTTACTGGCCGACCCGCGAGGCGCCAGCTTGTTCTGGAGACTCAGTTTCCACTGGGCAACCGTGAAAGCGAGGAAAACACAACGCAATGGCTGTGTGAATCCAAGTTCCCGCCCCCCGCCCCCCCATCTGATTTTCGAGACGTGCATTTTCAGGTAGTCCTAAACTGTGAACAGCGAGCTTTGTGTGTTATCTGGTGGGTGTGGGGTTGAAAGGGGAGGAGACTCCCTCTGCCCGCTCTGGTCTTTAATGTCTGAAATAACGAAATCCCTGTGTGGCAGCTGCCGCCAGAACCAAAACTAACTCTTTGGAAGACGGAAAAGAGTGAAAGGCAAAGAAAGACTGTTCATTTTTTTTTCCTTTGGTGCCGTTTGGGATGTCATCTGTTTCCTTGGCGACTGTGTTCAGCCCCCGGAGCCCCTGGGCTCCTGGATTGTTAGGGGGGAAAAAGCATGCTATTTCTGCACCGTCATTTATCACTGTCACCGCATAATGATTCCCCTTGCAGCCCCTTATTGATGTTTGTAATTGCATTATCTCATAAAGGAGGATGATCAATGAAACCGAGCCGTGCATTCTGGGGTCAGAGGAAGCCAAAGTCCTGTTTGTCCCCTTTAATACAACAAGTACTCATTATCTTTAGGTCTGCATTCAAAAAATGATCTGATCTCGGGCTGACCCTGTCGGACACCCCAACACTTTCTAAAACGTGGTTTGTGTAACCTTTTGCTTAAATGCTAAATCAAGTACCTGTCTTGCATTTCAACGAGACAAGATGCTAAAAGTGAACGAGGAAAGCATTTCTTCTTTTCTTTTCTTTTTTCTCCTGGAGGAGGGCTGTCGTCTGAAGACGCCCGAGATTTTGCATGGTAACTGCTTAGCTGTATAATGTAGAACAAGCAACCCTCACTAACAAGGGACCCAAGTTATCTAACGAACGAAAGAAATTGGGGTGAGACGAAAAAGAAAAAAAAGTATCTGGGAGCATTTAACAAGATCGGTACTAACCGATCAGAATAAAACCACGTCCGGTTTAATTAACAAGAGCTATAAACTGAAATAATTCCCCGGATTCTGCCCTTGCTTCTCCTTTTTTTACAGAATCATCTCTCTTCGGTTTAGATAATGATTTTGGTGCCTGTCCGACTCTCACAACAACACTAACTAAATTAGTTGCACACTGGGTATCCAAAACCGTCTACAAACTCCAGCAAATAAAAAGAAGTTCATTTGTCTATTAAGGCAAGTATTTAGGTGAGCAGAAATGTCCTGGTAACATTGAATGGAGCTCATGTAATCCCATGAAAATCCAGTCATCTTGTTGCACTGAAGTAAATGAAAAAAACACAAAAGGGGAAAGGTCCAAGTGTAACTTTAAGCTAAATGCATTATTGGACTGTCACAGTAAAAACTTAATTGTTTGGCTGAGGTGGGAGGGTGGATATCAACATAACTCACGTTTAACTAAAAGGTTTTGGAAAGGAAACATGTATTCCAGGTTTGGTTACCATTTTAATTTGTGGAAGGAGGAGAAAGGGAGACAATTCTTATCCATTATTTTGAGTGAATTAGGAAGAATAACTCCTTCAAAGACAGAATTAAGCAGTCTTATATTAAATATTGCAAGCCTGTATTAGCAAGGAAAAGGTTTCAATCTCCTGAAGATGAATTCCTCTTTCCTCCTATATTAAAAAGACAAAAAAAAAAAAAAAGAGAATTAAATCCAGGTGCTTTATTTTAAAGGTTCAGTAGCAATAATTTTTAAATTAACAGTATAAATTAATTTTTAAATAAAAAGATATTAATGAGTAGCCTTCACCATAGTTGAGAAAATGAGTAGTTAAACAAAATGAGTATGCTCCGATAATTTGACACCTTGATGTAAAACCTTAAATCGAATGATAACAAAACAAAGGATTAAAATATTCCCGTTTGGAAAAAGAACTTCAATGATAAAGCTAAAAAAAAAGTTTAACTGTATTGAACTGTCACTTAATTTTTCTCTAGAAGGCGGATTCTTCTAAAAAGTATTATTTTCCAGAAATTCTCTGTCAAGTCACTTTGAAATAATGTCTGTTTTGTATTATTTAGGTATTCTGACACTTGGGTTTTTTGAAAATGCTCCAACCGAAATGGATATGCAGCCACGCATATATTTAGTATAAATGGTATCTTGTCGTTAACATAAAATACTAAGGGAAAATAAAACTTTAGGCTTTGTCAGTTGAGAGAGAATTTTTTAGCATCATACTCTGATTTTCAAAGCACACAAATGAAGCGCCTTGATTTTAACCTATCAGCGCAAGTCTTTCTCTTATTTGGTTGGGGAACTGGCATTATGTACGTTTTCTATTTTTAATATTTAGTGTTATAGCCCACGGTTTAAATAATGAAAAATTAGTCTCGTTTCAGAAATTATTTATTTATGGAACGAACATGATTAAAACATAAACACACACAAACTGCAGCTGCAACAGGAAAAAAAAAACTTGATTTACGGTTATTAAATCTTTGATCGCCATGTTAATGTATCTTTTGCTACCTTTCATTTGCATTTTAATCTATCGAATCTTTACAGTTTTGCTGCCTCCGATTTCGATGATTGATTACAGATCTGAAATAAGAAAAACCAAGCCTAGCTTTGCTTTTCCTTTCTTCCCTTCGCTTTCTTTTTTTTTTCCTCCCCTTCCCCCGGGTAGATTTTTCTAAAACTTTCTCTCAACGCTAATGCAGACAGGACAAATTAATTCTGCTCTTTTAAGTGTCAAAGAAGTAAATAAAAAATGTTTTCTGTCCCAAACGTGAATATTCTCCCAGCCGCCTGTTTTCAAGTCGTAAAAGGATCATCCCAGCAAAACGCAATTAACAGCGAAACGCACACACGGCAGCGTGGATTTTTAAAAGAACCTGCGGTTACAGAGTTAAAGAAAGGTGAGAACTTCATCGTCGCTAGCCTCACCGCGGCTTCTCTCTCTCACACACACTCAAGTGTGTGGTACCGAGTTATGTCTGTGATCCAAGTCTCACAAACAAAAACAAGTCTGGCGGGGGCTCGTGGTTGTTAAGTTGATTTCTTGAGACCAGCAGTGTAAAGACAAAAGGGGAAGCGACTCAAGCCTGTTTGTTTTCTCTCCCCGGCTTACCACTGCCCCTTTGCCCCTTTCTCCCCCGCACCCTCCCCACGCTCCCTCCTCCGATTTCGCCCGCTCCGCGGATAAGGCGGTCATTTGCTGACCGCTTTGCCGGGCCGCGTCACTTCTGGCGCTGGCGTGAAAGCTAGTGTGACGGTGCTTTGGGAAGGCGCCGGCCGGACGTGGGCTGGCCTCATCCTCCCAGCGGGGCTCCGGGCCCCAGGGGCTCTGCAAGCCAGGCTGGAGGGCGAGGCCGGCTTAGGAGCCGGGGCCCCCCGAGTCGCGCGGAGGCTGCGAGCCCAGGTGTGCGAGCAGAGGCCGGGTGGGCGAGCGCGCTGCCTCTCCCGCCTGCCTGCGGGGCTGGAAGCCTGAAAGGAGCGCCCCCTCCCTCCCTGCATCCGCTCGCCGAGAGGAGTAAATCTCCTTCGTGGGCTTTTAACGTCCGCAGACGCGGTGGAGCCCGCAGTTGAGCGGGGATAGACTCCTCAGGAGGGTTCAGGCGCTCACGCTGGCCACCGCGTGTGGCGCGCTGTGCCGGGGTGGAGGGCGGGCCGGGAGAAGTCAGAGGGACCGGACCCCCAGAAACCCCCACGTGAGCGCAAGCCCAGACTGGATTTGGCGTGAGGGTCATGAGAAGGAGCGCTACCCCCAAGCAAGGTCTCTCCAGCTCGGCGCTTGGACTCCGTGCGCGCCCAAGGGCGTGCCCATGGCGGGGCACAGACCTTTCTCCCGGGGCCCAGTCACGCGAACTCTGCGTAGTCCCTTTCCCTTAGCGACCCCATGAGTGGCTGCCGCGAGGGAGGCGGTCTGGTTAAAGTGGACGCACAAAGCAGCTAAAATAGAGAGTGGGGGAAAAAGACATTTGATCCGGGTCGACCCTTTGTCTTGAAGCAGATTAGGCAGCCTAGAAATAGGAGGAACAACAGAAAGTCTAGACAGGAAAACTTACTGTGTTCACAAAATATAAAAATGAACCGAGCGGTCTGGTACGTCAAGAGGTGAAGATAGATCCTTGTAGACAAGCGGGAAGATAAGACTGGGAAGATTTAAAGTGAAAGAAACGGCAGATTATTAAGAAAGTAATAGTATTGTGTCCCATACACTACAGTTTTATTGTTGGGTAGTAACTAGCCGATTTATTTATGGCCAGGGCTATATAATAGAGATAATGACCACAAACTCAAGATAAATTCTGAGGCGCCCGGCAGGTCAATTCTTTTTTATTTAGGAGTGAGCGCCTGAAAGGTGAGCCTCATCTCCTCCCCTCCTCGAAGATCCGTCTTGCTTTCTACCATGGTATAAGCATGACATGCAAATAAATAAGTGCTGCTGGGTTTGTGTGGGTAGGCCTGCAGGATTTATTTCAGGTGAGGAAAGAATATACACGGAATATGAATTTCCGCAGGAGCTGCAGAGTGATTCCTTCCTCTCGCTCTCGGCCGCCCTCTCCTCCCGGTCTCCCTCCCTTTCTTTGGGAGCAGAGAGCGTCCCCTGATGAAAACATTAACGTGTCATGTCTCAACTCCCTATTCTTTGACATATAGGCCTGGGGAAGGATAGGGAGCAATGCAAAAGGCATCCCCAAAGTAGGTTGATTTGCTGGGGCTGCTGAAAGGGATTTCTGCCCTGCCGACAAAAGAAAAGGCTGAGTTGTAATTATGACTTACAGTAGGGGGGCAGTATAGGCAGTATGTTAATATCATTTTGAAATAGACAAAATGGTTCAAAAAGTTTGTTGGCCCGGATCTGGTGTGGTCTCTCATCGGCTGGATAGATCCAAAAAGAAGCCTCCTGGCTTCTTGGCACCTGCCTGCCTTTCTTGGCCCTCAGTTTCTCTCCTCCCTCCTCCTACCCCCAACCCCTGGGCCTGGTAAACGTTCCCAAAGTCAGGTGATGGAATTAAAGATGACCTTGCTGCTTGACCGCCAAAGTCAGCAGGGAGAGGGCAGATTCAGGTGTTAGCTCCACCTGACGCAATGGCTGCAGTAATAGTCACCGGGCTGGCCTTTAAGGAGGCAGCCTCGGAGAGCTTATCTCCCTCACCTGCGCTCTGCGACAAACAACTCAGGCAGATCCGGAGACTGCCAAGATGAAATCGGCATCCTCTTTCGATATTTTCTTTCTTCCTCATTTTTGGGTAATATTCAGACGTATAGTGTTTCAATCTCACAATAACCACTTATATCCAGAACTTCCTTTGATCAGTGTTTGGCCAGGGGAAAAAAAAAAAAAAAAAAAAAAAACACCTGACAGGGAACCATGATGAAAAAGAGAGGAGCAGAGGAAAGGGGAGAGACGGGTGGGGCGGGGAGAGTGAGGGAGAAAGAGGTCTGTGCGGGGAGATAGAGACCTAGAGACAGCAAGAAGCAGAAGGCGGGGAGGTAAGGAAGGAAAAGAGGCGAGGGAGAAAGGAGGCTATTCCTGTAATTTTGTGGTTTGTGTGAGGGATGATCTTCTGAGGCTGAAAGCGAGAATAGTTCTCGTCAATCTTTTGCAATATTGGTGTCTTTCAAGCACAACTTTATCTTTGAACCGGAATATCTGTTTCAATGATTTCCATAAGCACATAAATTATAATCTTCGGAGCCTTCAATATTTCTTTCGCTGCTTTATTAAGTGTTATTGCAGAGGCCATTTATGAAGTGAATGATTCAACTTTTAATCTTTTGAACATTAAAGGGTATTCCACCGAGTTTCCTTTTCAAAATAATCTAAAATAACAAAAAGAAACTAAGCTCATTACATGAAAAAGTGACAAGCGTTTTGCTCTCAGCCTGGCAAGTTGCCTTACTCACTTCAAAGGATGATAAACTAATTGTTTCCAGAGTTTGTAAGTAATTAAGCTATTATTCTAGGACTTTATGTAGCAGTTTTATTCAAGTTAGAACTTTCTACTTGGAATAGCCAGAGACAAGTCTTCAAAAATACCAAGATTTTAATAATTAAAAAAGCCTGCCTTTATTGTTAATAGTGAAAATTATTTTTATTTTAATAAACATCAGAAAATATAAACAAATATGATTTTCTTCTAGAGGATGTGATAAGTGGAGACCATTATGTATAATTAATACTGAAAGGGAAATGAACACCTAATCACTTCCAAAGATTAAAATATTTGTAAGTATCAAGTTAAGTTTTAAGAAGTTATTTAAAAAAGTCAGCTCTCTTTGTCTAGGTATGTCAGGTAGCAAAATACATATCTAGTGTCCTTTCAGAATTCTATATTGAAAGTTAAAATCCTTAAACAAATAATTTTAGCATTTTAAAACCAGCTTTTGATGCCTAGGCAACAAACATTAATGCCAATAAATGATGAGTACTTGAGTTTCTCTAGTTTTGCCACAGATAAAAGTACTTATTCACCTATAGGTTAAAATAAAGAGAATATTAAAAAATTTTTTTGAAATACATTAAGTTCAAACATACATGGGTTGAAATATAGAAATACTATTTGAATTTAAAATTCATATTTAAACAATTAGGTTTGCCCTAAATGAAACAGTATTTACTAAAGGAAAAAGTTAGACGTTAAAAAGAAATGACGAATTATTTTGTAAATCTCAGCAAAATATATATGTGTAACAATTTGCTATTTTAATATATTTTTCCACCAAAATGGTATCAGTTCTATTCATTTTTAGAAAAAGCCTATTTCATTATCATATGAAGAATTTCAAAATTACATTTTTTTAGGTAATAGAATTTTCATGTTGGAAGGAAACAGCTTTGAAAAATAATACCAAGACATAGATGTGAAAATCCAAGTAAATGGTGCAGTGATAGCTTACTTGAAGTAAAATGAATTTTCTGGAGATTGTTTAGAAAAAAATTACAGTGTGAACTGGCCCAATATCCACTCCCCTCATCACAAAAAGTGATAGTTCGCTCTAACTCTCATTACAAGGGCCGAGATCTCAGCATAAATATTTAAGGCAGAGACACTTGTTTCAAGCAAAATTACTCTAAAGCAAAAGTCTACAATTTTCTAGAAATTGTATATAAAATGCTCTGTATGATTCATGGTCGGTATTGTTTTGTTGAATCTGTGTAAACTGTGGCAATTTAGCTTTGTCATTGTGTCACAATGTGTGATTCAATGTTTGCTGTGATATGTTTTCTTTATTCTAATTGACTGGCATTGCATTATTAACAGCAAAAACTAGAGCACCCTGGTTAGTAGTAATCCAATTCCAATTGTCTCACACCATGCGATAATTGACCTTTTGGACGCAAGGCACACTTGGATTCACTTTAGGACACTTAGCTGCTTAAACTGACTTCATTACAGAAAGACAATGGTGACTTTGTTACAACTGACACCTGCAGTATTTCACACGACACATGGATCATACCTTGCCAAGCCAGCCACCACCATGATTCTTACCAGAGCAGGAAGTCAACTCTAGGCAAATTTTATAATATGAAATATGCTGTTATGATTAAGGAGAAATGAATTCCTTTTGCACATCTTTTTACAGCCTTAAGGAGACTATTAGAAATCTGTTTTCTGATTTTTCTTGAGGTAAAAATGTTGCCATATCAAGGGGTGTTGTGATTATTTTCCAAGGATTAATGGCTAAGGATTTTATTGTACACTAAATTCAAGATGTGCATAGCAATAGAGCCCAGATAAAGCTGTGCTGTTGTACCAAATCTATGCCCTAGTTGAAAAGGGTTGACTAATGGAAAATCTTGCGGGGTGGGGGAGTAGGGACTAAGTTAGTGACCCGCCTTCCAGGCACTCTGATTAGTAATCCTGACTCTGTCCTTAGAACGCTGTGCAATTGAACCTCCATGGGTCTCTTTCCTAATCTATAAAGGATACTAACAGGTGGCTGGTTTGTAAATCATTTTGCATTGTAGAGTGTGGCAAAAATTTGCCTTAAATTGCATAGCATATACAATAAAATCCATCTTTCAAAGTGTTCCAGATTTTTTCCAGGGGAGTCTGGAATCATAAGGGAGTATTACTCAGGCCTCAAAGTTCTCAGGATCTCTTAGAATTCTAAGACTCTTTCCTTTGATTTTCCCTGCCTGGCTGCCAGAAGTAAGATGATGGTGCCTTATTGTTTTAAAGCGTTTACTGAGAGCAGTTAATACCTTTATTGGTTAAGTTACTTCACTGAAATAAAAGGTGACTTTTCCCCCAATGACTGGATTGTGATCCAATAGACTGAAAACAACAAACCATACCCCAAAGAACACAGTGAAGCCCAACTATTAGAGTTCCTTCCTTTCATCCTGCCCTAACTTGAAAAAAATCCATAGATTTGCTGGTTTTCATTTAAATTCTGTGCTATTCTAGCCTGGATCTTACCTTAAATCCCTGTACATTTCTAGCATATTACATTGAATGCTTTTTGAGACTGAAAAAATTTCTATGTGTGTGCATGTTAATATCTGGACAGTGAGCAAGACTCTGGGAGCGCTCAAATTAACTGGACATTGTCTCTCCCCTCGAGAGCTCATGGAAGCAGGGAGTGGATTAAAAAAAAAAAAAACGCACAGTATCAATCCATGACAGTATACAAAGGTCCTGTGGAAAACCAGTGAGGAGGATGTTGTGATAATGGTGCCCACGAGTGGGGATAAGGGGTAAGAGTGATGAATAAGGAGATATTTAGGAGACAGGGGCCAGTGCTGGATGTGGGGGTGAAGTATAAAGAGAAGCTGAGAGCAATGGCATGGTTTCTGGTTCCATTTGCTGGCATGGTAACCTTAGAAGAAGCAGCAGATTGGAAAGAAAGATGAGTTTGTTTTGGACATTTTGAGTTTAAAGTATTTGTGGGACATCAAGATAGAGGTGCTCATTAGGAAGGTGAAGACATGGGTCTGCATTTTAGCAGAGAGGCCTGCTCTGGAAGTAAAATTCTGGGTGGAGCCAATGGAGTAGATGAGATTACTTAGGATCTCTTTCAATAAGTTTATGGTGAAGGCAAGGTAAGGATGAGGGCAGTAGATAAAGGAGGATGTGCTCGGAGGAGGGATAAGATGGAAAAGACTTAAACATATCTGTATAATGAGGAGTAAAGAGGAGAAAATGTTGAATTGCAGGAGAGAGGGGTGTTAGATTGTGGTAAGATCCATCCTAAAGGTGGAGAATTGGGCTGTGACCAGAGTGGGATACCTTGGTCTTCAAGATTGAAGGCAATTGATGGGTACAGATGTATATTTGGATGGCGGATGGCGGAGGAAGAAGTTGGGGCAGTTCACACCTGATAACCTTACTTTTTCTTTTTTGAGATATGGGCACTGATGTCATTTGATGATGAGTGAGAGGGTAGAAAGTGACTAGGTTTTAGTACTGAAAGTCTCACATCCCAGGAACCTCCTCTGCCATGAACAAAACCGGGAAATTTGGTCATCCTTAGGATAGAGGAAAGGGAAAGGGCTTGAGGGAAGGTGAAATGTTAGCAGTAGCCATGGAAAATGGGAGAGGAGAAAGGCAAAGCTTGCTGGCCAGCATCAAGGACTTAGATGGAATTGAGACCAAAGGGTAGCATTTTGTGTGTGTCTGTGGGATTTTCTTCAGTAGCGTTGAAGCATTTTGAGTTGTTTTTCCCAAAGCGGGTGTGTTGACTCATCTAATGTGTTTAGAGCACTTTTTGAAAAACACAGTATGCATTTATCAGAGGTCTCATTCTGGGGGCAGTGGCAAGGTTGCCAGAAATAAGAGTCTCCTGTTTAGTGGATGATCTTTCTGCCAAGAGTGTACAACATCACTCTTTCTTCATGTTTGCATAATCAACAATCTTGAGACACACCTGAGATGCAGACATTTATTCATAATGTATCTTCTCTCTAGAAAGTCAACTTAGGGATTATCATCATTAAGCAATGTTTTGAGGTAAGAAGCAGGAGGCCAAGGACTTCAACCCAGCATCAACTCTTGATTTCTAGTTGCGGGCTCTATCCACATGCTCTACACAAGTAGTGTCATGGAAACATTTTGCCTGTGCATTTACTAAGTTATACATGTTTATACCCTGGTAGTGATTTCCAAGGTCCATCTCCAGTCATTTTATACTGCCATTGTCAATTACATAACAAAAGAAAAAGGTAAATATGTAGCTGCCTCCATAGTAACAGTGCAAGTGGGGCAATGAGCTCCGACAAGTAGATTCAAGTAATCATCTGGAGTATTGCCTCTTCTTTCTGGAACAAGTGAAAGAATGATCACTCTCAACAGTTTAAACAATGTTTTCTCTAAATTTTTGCCCTAAACTTAGAACAAATCAGTACCTCTAAGCTGTAGTATGGGAATAACACGAGATAGGAGTAGGACAGAAAGGGAACCCAAACTGCACAAGTTTGGTGAAAATCTGAAGCTGAGCTTAGGTTGGAGAAGTTACTCAAGTCTCATCTATTTGGATGCAGCTTGACTCAAAACTCTCTATGAATGGGTCCAGGCTTCAGGCAATGGGAGTGTCATGGATTGAATTATGTCCCCCCAAAATATCTGTCAACTTGGCTAGGCCATGATCCCCAGTATTGTGTGATTGTCCACCATTTTGTCATCTGATTGGATTTTCCTATGTGTTGTAAATCCTTACTGTATGATGTTAATGAGATGGGATTAGCAGCAGTTATGTTGATGAGACTCAATCTACAAGATTAGATTGTGTTTTAAGCCAATCTCTTTTGAGATATAAAAGAGAGAAGCAAGCAGAGAGACAGGGGGACCTCATACTACCAAGAAATAAGAGCCAGGAGAATAGCATATCCTTTAGACCCAGAGTGCCTGCACTGAGAAGCTCCTCAACTGGGGAAGATTGATGACAGGGACCTTCCCCCAGAGCCGACAGAGACAGAAAGCCTTCCCCTGGAGCTGGCAACTGAATTCAGACTTCTAGTGTCCTAGACTGTGAGAGAATAAACATCTGTCTGTTGAAGCCATCCACTTGTGATATTTCTGTTAAAGCAGCACTAGATAACTAAGAGAGGGACGTATAGCATTTGGAGCTGAGAAATAGTGGATGCCTCTTTAATTCTTCGAAATATAAAAACAAACCCAGGAGATGTCTGTTGAGCAAATTCATAGTTTACCTCAACTTTGTTTATTTATCAAGTATTTATCAAACATGTTTGTAGTGCTTTCCATGGGAGGTGACTTCACCATTCTCCTCTGCCTCTAGACTTTTCTAAACCTCGTTCACTTCATAGGACATCCATATTTGTAATAATTATATTGGAGTCGTTTAAAAAATACCACATTTCAAATGACGAATGCTGTATTTTTCATAAAGTTTAGTTATGGAGTCTGGAGGTAGTGTTTTTATTACATGTAGTAGGAATTAAACCTGCATGTGAGCGCAGAGGTTAAGTTAATGGTTTTATCCATTTTATGACTGTGAAATTTGGGCCAGTCATCCTATCTGGTTAATTCTCTTTAGTATTTAAGATATCTCAGGCTGATTCTGTTTGGCACTTTTAATTAAAAACGCTTTTCTAAAATCCTTCTAGGCACATGATGTTGACAGCAGAATCTCCATGGCCTCAAGTTGTGTATTTTTGTGAATGATATGTTGATATCAGATTCTACTGAAAATGTTGCAGAAGACCAAAAAACAGATCTGACATTGTTTTGTGAACCTATTTGTAGCTGTTGACTTGGAGTAATCTATGCTGATTTGCACAGTCTGCTTTTGAAATAGTGACAGGTAATGTACTGAAGCTGCAGTGAGTAGCAGGATATTCTTTAAATGTTTGTCTCCCATGATTTTTCCTAGTTGTTGTACCTGGGGATAATAGGAGAGATTGGGAATTAGAAAATTTAAAAATCTAATTCTGGCCTCCTCATTTACTTACTGTGTGACCTTTGGTGAAGTCATTTAATCATGGTGAGCATCAGTTTGTTCACCTGTAAATGTGGGATAATTTTCTTTTCCAAGCCTACCTTACAGGTGTTTGTGAGAGTCAAATTTAATAATGAATGTCTATGTGGAGCTTTTTAAAACGTGCTATACAAATTAACTGCTGTAACTGCTTTTGAATGATCTTATAGCAAAATTTTACTTGTGTGTGATATTAATGATATTTTTCGATAATTTCTGCATTCTGTTGCATCACCTTTATTTGGAATGGGCAAAAATATGGACCTCTTCCAGTCAGTTGGCCAGCTGTCTTCCAAATTTCTTGACATAGACGAGTCAGCATTTCTAGCATTGCATCTGTTTGTTGAAACATCTCAGTTGGTAGTCCATCAATTCCTGGAGCTTTGTTTTTTGCCAATGCCTTCAGTGCAGCTTGGACTTCTTCCTTCAGTACCATCCATTCTTGATAATAATTCAAAATGGTTGCAGCAGTACATCGGTTCTTGATCATAATTAAAAAATGATTCTTGATCATAATTCAAAAACAATTGCAGCAATACATTGACAGGGAACTGCCAGAAATCCAAGCTGGATTCAGAAGAATACATGGAATGAAGGATATGATTGCTGGTGTCAGATGAATCTTGGCTGAAAGCAGAGGATACCAGAAAGATGTTTTATTGACTATGCAAGGCCACTAGACTGTGTGGATCATAAGAAATTACGGATAACATTACCAAGAATGGGAATTCTAGAATACTTAATTGTGCTCATGTGGAACTGTATGTAGACCAAGAGGCAGTCATTTGAAAAGAACAAGGAGATACTGCGTGGTTTAAAATCAGGAAAGGTGTGTGTCAGGGTTGTATCATTTCACCATAGTTATTCAACCTGTATGCTGAGCAAATAATCCAAGAAGCTGGACTACATGAAGAACAAACAGGATTGGAGGAAGACTCATTAACAACCTGCGATATGCAGATGACACAACCTTGCTTGCTGAAAGCGAAGAGGACTTGAAGCACTAACTGGTGAAGATCAAAGACCGCAGCCTTCAGTATGGATTACACCTCAACATAAAGAAAACAAAAATCCTCACAACTGGACCAATAAGCAACATCAGGTAAACAAAGGAAAGATTGAAGTTGTCAAAGATTTCATTTTACTTGGATCCACAATCAATGCCCATGGAAGTAGCAGACAAGAAATCAAATAATGTATTACATTGGGCAAATCTGCTGCAAAAGAACTCTTTAAAGTGTTGAAAAGCAAAGAAGTCACTCTGAGGACTAAGGCGCGCCTGACCTAAGTCATGGTGCTTTCAATTGCCTCATATGCACGGGAAAGCAGGACAATAAATAAGGAAGACTGAAGAAGAATTGATGCCTTTGAATTATAATGTTGGTGAAGAATATTGAATATACCATGGACTGTCAGAAGAACAAACAAATTTATCTTGGAAGGAGTACAGCCAGAATGCTCCTTGGAAGCCAGGATGGTGATACTTTGTCTCATGTACTTTAGACATGTTATCGGGAGGAAACAGTCCCTGGAGAAGGACATCATGCTTGGTAAAGTAGAGGGTCAGGGAAAGATAGGAAGACCCTCAATGAGATGGATTGACACAGCAGCTGCAACGATGGGCTCAAGCGTTACAGTAATTGTGAGGATGGCTGGCCAGGCAGTTTTTTGTTCTGTTGTACATAGGGTTGCTTTGAGTGGGAACTCAACAGTACCTAACAACATCAACAATACAAATTCAAATTTTATCACTGTTACTGCAGTTACCACTAAAGGGTTTAACTTACTAACTCTTTTATGTTGCTTTCTCCCATTCTGAATGAATTAGCTCCTGGGCTCCCTTCAGGGGTGAAATTCATAGCAAACCCAAGGATTTCCTCTTTAATTGGGGTTCTCAGAAGGGAAACTGGTTCTACTATTTCCTGGTTCCACTGCATTTCAGGGAGTGTCCTTTGGAGCTTGATTTTGGTTTTTGTTTTCAAACTTACATTAGGCAATGCTTATTTTACTATGGTTTATTATTTTTTTTTAGCCAGTTGAAGATAAAGATGTTACCCTGGGTAGAAATCTTCCAGAACCTAATGTCAAATTACATGCAACAAATGGGAATATGTCATCTCAAAGGGTGGTGAGATAGCCTCCTTCCCTTATGGCAAACTTTCTGAGAGTTTGTCCAGTTCCTAAGGAATCTGATTACAACTCTTCTATAAAGTATTGTTCTGGATGGGAGACTAATGAACATTAACCTCCATCAATATATATTAGCAAAGTACATGAGAGAATCCCATCATGTAGCTCTCACTTGCTGTGTTGGGACATACATGAATGTCCATAAAATGTCAAATGAATTCCATAAAATACTGTTTTTGAACCCAAATTATAATTTGAGCAATGGTCCAAACCGTCCAGATTCTCTACCACGAATCTCAGAAGTATGGGCAAACCAGAGGGAGGAGCGGAAGAAGGGTAGAATTGTCATTGCTGTCACTGAGGTTGGGGGATGAGAGGTGGCTTAGTTTTTTAGACTTTCTCTGTTATGGAAAATTACTGACAAATGCAAAAGTAGGTTGGTTTTACAGACCTCCATCACCCAACTTTTAGAATCACAGTTATCAATATTTTACTAGTTTTATTTCATCTTATCTCCCCCTACTCCACACACACACTATTCTCTTTTTTTGCTAGAGTATTGTAAAGCAAATGCCAGATACCAGGTCATCTCACTTTTAAATAGGATGTATCTCTAACTAATAATAACTTGGTTTTGTTGTAGTTTAAAAAAATTAATATTTTTATTTTGATATAATTTCAAACTTACAGAAGATTTGCAAGTATGGTACAAGGAACTCTGTATGTACTTTACACAGATATCATCAATTATGTATATGTTGACATTTGTTTTATCATTATCTCTCTTTCTTATATAATTAATAGAAATTTTTTCTGAACCATTGGAGAATGAGTTTGTGACACTGGACCCATTTACTACTAAATATTTCAGTATGTATGTTCTAAGAACAAGGACGTTTTCTTACATAACTACAGAATAATCATCAAAAGCAGGATATTTAACATTGATACAATACTAGTATCTAATCTACAGTCCATATTCAAATTTCACCATTGTCAGAATAGTGTCCTTTTATATCATTTTTTTTCGTGATCCAGAATGTAATCCAGGATCAGACATTGCGTCTTACTCATCATGTTCCTTTAGTCTTCTTTGACTCAGAACAAACAGTTTCTCAGCCTCTCTCTTTCTCTCTCTCTTTTTGTTTTTTTTTTCAACTTTGACATTTTTGAAGAGAACAGGCCAGTTATTTTGTGGAATGTCCCTCAGTTTGGGCTTGTCTGATGTTTCCTTAAGATTGGATTCTCGTTATGCAATTTTGGCAGGATCACCAGAAAAGTGGTTCTGTGCTCCCAGTACACGAGGCACCTCGGAAGAAAGACTGGCGATCTGCTCCTGAAAAACCAGCCATTGAAAATCCTATGGAGCACAGCTCTACTCTGACATACATGGGGTCTCCATGAGTCGAAGTTGACTCAAGGGAAACTGGTATTTCTATCTGTATGGACTAACAGACTCTTATATATATGTATATATATATGGATTATAATTTATTACTATCATTATTTATTTGGATGCTTAGATTTCTCAGATATGGTCAGTGGGAGCCCTTCCAGGCTGCCTCCTGCGTCTTTTTGATGTGACCTAACAGAGGCTTAACTTTGTACCTTCCATGTTGAAATGGAGACTGAGCTCGGCTCTCCTGCTCTCTTGCACAGTGTCTAATAACCTCAGAAACAATAAGCCTTCTATCCAAATCCTTGAGGTTTTTAGCACGTCTCAGGAGTGAATCAGCATGGTTGGTTCATAAGCCTTAAGGAGACTTAACTGTGCTCAGTTAGATGAAAACCCGGTGACAGCTTCTAACTTTGCGCACCTGATGGTGGCCATCACAAAATGTGTTCCCCGCTAAAAAGTCAAGCAACGGGTTTCCTAATTTCTGGCTTCTGTCTTAAACAGGTTTCTTGAGCCAGTTAATTGAACATAAATTACAATTGACCTTGGAGGGATTAACTTGCATTTTGGGGTCATCTCAGCTGTATAGCTATTTGGGTGCTTTCTGACTGCCTAAGCTTTTATATACGTCTCGGCTAAGTCAGAGATGAAAATGTACCACTCAGGAACATTACAGAAATTGTTGACCTTCTCCGGTCAGTTTAAGGTCAAGGAATTAATGCAGAGAATTACCAGAAGATCTATAAATACACATGTTTCTTACATGAGAGGTACCATTAAAAAAATAATGTTCGTTTTACTTAACTGTTTCAGATCC
>NW_004443940.1:16432021-16445851 GCF_000243295.1 Trichechus manatus latirostris | reverse complement strand
GCTGTGGAGGGACGGCATGGTGCTTCTGCCTAGAGCGCCATTTTGCCGGAACTCTAAAAAAAAAACAGTCTTTTGAGGTCAATTCAGTCCTTAAAGTAATTGTTGTAGCCTGTGTCCTAAATTTTGCTCTGCCTCTTTGGTGTATCATGGATTTGAATTAGAAATTGGTACGCCAGCTTCTCCCTGATGAATTAGTGGAAAGAGTATGGCCTTTGGAAACAGAAACCTGGACAAAATAATGTCATTATTATTGCTAAACTATCCCTATGCAAGTCCTTTTACCATTCTAAACCTCTGTTTTCTCATTTGTGAAAAGGGTGAACGATTTACAGGATTAGTGTACAGAATAAAAGAGCTACCTATATAAAGCTTTCTGGAAACCCTGGTGGTGTAGTGGTTAAGAGCTACATCTGCTAACCAAAAGATTGGCAATTCAAATCCACCAGGTGCTCCTTGGAAGCTGTATGAGGCATTTTTACTCTGTCCTATAGGGTAGCTATGAGAATTGACTCGACTGCAACGGGTCTGGTTTTTGCTTTTGGTTATATAAAGCTTTAGCATATTGCCTGGCATGGAGGAGGCTCCCAAAGAATGGGACTTTCTTCTCCTCCCACCCTTTCTTCCACTAGCATAGTCATCACCACTCTGCCATGCTCTAGCCTAAGTGCTTTACATGCACTACTTGTGAGAGAGCAATTACCATACCCACTTTACAGATGAGAAAACTGAGACCTAGAGAGCTTAAGGACCCTTGACCGAGGTCCATCAGCTGGTATGTAGTGGTGCTGGGGTTTGAAGTTTGAGTCAAAGTCCATGCTGTTAATCATTATGCTTTCCTGCCTTTTGTAACTGACTATGTGTACTCTTCCCTAAATTTAGAGTATTAGCTCCTGGGTTTACATGCTATTATTAAGTGAGTGCAGTTGAAAGTCCTAAGATGTGGCAAGGGAGACTTAAAAACTTGTGCTAGAAACAGAAATAATTGAGAGTACAGGAGAAAAGGCAGGAAAGGTGAAAATATACTTACCAGGTGAGCAAGGGCTGAACACTAACCTCCGTGTCTCCGAAGCACTTGGTTGCCTATGTTACTCTAAACCAGAGGTTAAAAATGTGCATGATAGTAGTCGGGTATAATAGTCACCAGGTATTATGTGCCTTGTGGAATTCTCATTTTAAAGTTGCAGCAACTGTATGAGACATATTTATTGCCTTATTTTGGAGGTTAAAAAAACTGACCACCACCTGTCTATCAGTTTGTTGTACTGTGGTGGCTTGTGTGTTGGTATGATTCCAGAAGTTATGCCGCTAGTATTTCAAATACCAACAGGGTCATCCACGGTGGGCAGGTTTCAGCAGAGCTTCCAGACTAAGACAAAGAAGGAAGGCCCGGCAATCTACTTCCACAAACCAGCCAATGAAACCCTATGGATCACAACAGAATATTGTCTTATGCAGTGCTGGAAGATGAGCCCCTAAGATGGTGCAGAACAGGGCAACATTTCATTCTGTTATACACAAGGTCTCCGTGAATCAGAGCTGACTGGATGGCAACTAACAACAACAACAAAAGAGACTGAGCATTGGGGAAGTTAGGTAGTAATGGCGGAGCTCCTTTTCCAAGCCAGCTCTATGTGATGTCAAAGTTTTGAGTCCCATCACACCTCTATGCTGACTCCCTGCACTTAACATGTGGGCCAACAAATTTCCAGCCTCTGGCACTACTATACCGCAGTTTGTACCGCTGTAATGTCTTTAATGACTTGCAAGAATTGGGGACAGATGCACACTTTCTTTTTCTGTTTGGAGGTTGGTCTTTTCTAGACTCTAATGGGGTCCAGACCTTAAGACTTTGACCATTCAACCTATCCCCACCCATATTTCACAGTTTTACATTAGGGCAACCTTCAACAGCAAACCTCTTCCCCCTTTTAGTCATTTAAGCATTCTTGTAGCAGACTGCTTCTTGTCTGCCCCAATATTAATTTCCCCTTCTTCCTTAACACGAGAACTTAATTGTTCATCAGGACCATTGCCATGAAGAATTAGAGATATTTTCCAGCCTCTCTTGCAGCTAAGTGTGGTCATGTGACTGAGTTCTGGCCAAAGAGATGCAAGCTGGTGTTCTCCGTAGGGTTCTGGGAAAGCTGCTTGAAAGGAGTTGATTCAACTAGGAAAAAAAAAAAAAAAAACTCTTTTACCCTTCTTTTATTCCTCCTCTATTAGAGCAGAACTAGGATGTGATACTAAAGTTCTAGCAATTATCTTGAAGCATAAGGTGACCTTGAAGCTAGAAGCTACTGGATAGGATGGTAGAACAGAAAGAAGAGAGCCTGGGTCACTGATGACACTTTGGAGTCACTATACCAGCCCCGGGCTGCCTGTCTCTATTTTTACATGAGAAGGAAACTTACTGCTTTCCTCTCTCCCTCCCATCCTTCTTTCTTTCCTTCTTTCCTTTTCCTTCTCCCTCCCTTCCTCTCTTGCTCTCTTTAAGTTACTGTTACTTTGGTTTTTCCATTACATGCAATCAAAATGCAATTCTAATTACAGTTTCCAAAAATGTGTCTAGTTTCCAAAAATGTTTCTAGCTTCCCACATTTTGATGCCATGGGAAAACTTAGAAAGCTTTGAGCCTACTGGCTCAGCATTTAGTTGAATATGCTTAACTTAGAAAATATTAAGGTATCACAGAAATATACCCAGTTGAATATTTGGGGCCTTTATGCTCTTTAACATCTTCTTGAACTATAGTATTTGTAGTGGTTAAAACACATTAATAGCGTTTTTTTAGTGTTTTCCTCCTTCTTTCTGTTTAATTCAAAGAAGGATGCCTTTGGAAGAAAACTAGGATCTTGCTCCTCTAAAGCCATTCCTATCAAGTCCATCTGAGATGACTAAACGTTAGAGGTCATGCTACAAAGAGATTTGAAAAGGGTATGATGCTTTTGGGATAAAAATTATTGCATAGAACAAGATTCAAAATTTACTCCAAGTGGGATTTTTTCCCCCATTATTTTAACATCAACCGCAAAACTGACACAAGATCGTTCCCGTTCCGTCCTCCTGATGTTGTGAACTTTGGGCGTATGTTGGAGGTGCGTTAGGGAGACATCACAGTCTTGTACTTGAGTACCTAGGCTTGTGAAAATGAGTTTTCCACTTGAGTGTGATGCATTTAAAGACAGCCAAATAATAGGGTCTCCTGGTTACTATCGTTATAATTATTTTTACCTCAGCAAAAGATATTGTTCTGGTGAAAATATTTTATATATCTGTTTGTTGACTGGAAGAGTTAAAATAAGCAGACAAAAAAAAAAAAAAAAAAGAAATGAAATGGCAAACTTCACCCCTGAAACATTACAAAAACAAATATGGAGAGAATATTTAGAGACCCTGGCAAAAGGAAATGGAAATTTGAGCAATCGTCTGGATAATTTGGCCACAAATGGTTGAAAATGTTTATTCTGTTAGTAAATTTTGTTGCCCAGTCACATCAGAGATTAGATTGATCCGGATTTTCTAGATGAAAGCCTTAAAGCTTCCCTTAACTTTTTGTGCGAACATGGTCTGTAAGTATCAAGTAATCATTACAGGCAACTCTTTGTTGAAAATATATTGACTTTGGAGTTACACATGTGTCATCCTGTGAGTTGAATAAGGTTTGTTAATGAACTCATAGGATCATACAATTTCCATATTTACAAGGAAATCAGACATAATCTATTTCAACCCTTCCCTCCCTCCCTTCTCACAGAGCCATTTTTTAAAGATCAGGTAACTAAGAGCCAGAGACTTTTCAGAGTCTCACACCCTATAAATAAATTCCATTTAAAATAAATAACATTTCACATTTTTTATTAATTTTCTAAAAGGGTCCAGTGGAGAAAAAGAAGCTTTCGCTCATCAATTTGAATTTGGTTCTAATTAGGTTTGGTATCATGATGTTCTTCCATATACCAAGGAAAAAGATTTACCAGGTAAGAAGATAGTAACGTCGAAACCTTGCCAAGAGTGAATTCACTTAATTTTGTTGAAAGTTATTGATATTAGATACCTACAAGAGGCGTGGGCTAAGTGAAAAGACTTCCTCCATTTTACATGATAGCACACTAAGCCGTGTAGAAAACCAGAAATAGCAAACTGCATATTGATTCCAAAGCAAATCAAGTTAACTATCTGCTATGGACAGATAATAAAACTCAAAAAAATAATGTATGCTTTTCTCTAGTTTCAGTGGACCTAGGGAATCTCCTTTAAACTTCGCATGCGATACGGAAATAAGGTTTCTGAAGTAACCATTACAACATGTTTTCATGAGTGTTTATTAAGAAGCCCAAAATGTTTCCTGGTAATAAATCGACTGACATATCTGTAGGCTTAAATCTTTTATTGGTTACTGATTAAGTTAACTGCTCTGCCTGACGAATCTTCATAATAAATAAGCCAACCAGCGAGTGCTTCACAGTCAAACCAACTTTGTTTAAAGGAGTATCACTAAAACATGATTTACACGCTAATGAATTTTGCAATCAGCATGTGGTGGTGTACAAGTTTCAACAGGAATCTAAAATGTTGAAATCTGAAGACACTGCAGTTATTAAAAGACACACCACAATGCAACTACTTTTAATTAAAAAGAAGTATATCACATTCATATTTAGCTGCGACATTATTGCATATGAAAAGGATAACTCAGGGTTGTGTTTTGAATACATCCTAACAAAACATGGCTACTGTTGCTTTGAAGGTTAGTGAGCCATTTTCAAGATCGTATTCCTTGCTGTACTGATTCAAATCAAGAAAAAAAAAATCAGAACAACAAACTCTGTTGTATATAAACATGTAAACTATGTCCATAGACAAGGTGATTGATGACTATGCATCAGTAAGAAAGTTGCTTGTAGATGTTTTTTTTCCTTTTTTTCAGTTTGACTAAATTCTTCCTGGAAAGCCTCTATCAATCACTAGCTTCTCTGTCTCTGTTTGAATTAATTAAATTGTTGACAGTTAAATTGTAAAAAAAGTAGCTTTGATATAAAAAATGACGCCCAGATCTTTTTCTATAAAACTTAAAAATCTTGAAGAACTTAAGTTTTAAACATCTGTCTGGACAGATGTCAAAAGCAGAGTGTTATACCATTATGCTGTGTGAGTATCTGATGCTGTGTTATTACTCTTCAGTTAGATTTTCACAGGGAGATTTTATGATCTTTTTGAAAAAAATCTTGCATGAGAGAGTAGCCTCATCTTGCACAATGTAATAAACACTTTAGAAGAACGGATTCCAGAATAAACTATGAAAAATAACTTCCTGTGCTAGTTTGATATCTTATTTCAATCACCTGGGATTTTTATATCAAGATTTTACAAATCATTCAACAGCGTGTAATGGATCATGAACCGTATTATTAATTTTGAATATTTCCCTGGAAAGGGAATTTTAGTGAAAACCTTATATATAAATAGCAAAGGGAATTACATTTGGAAAAAAATAAGGCACTGCTGAATCCTAATTGTTGTGGAGTATATATTATAGTACAATAAACAATATTTTTCAAGAAATAAAAGATGAAAACTGTCAGGATGTTATAAATGCAACCGTCATTTAGTAAGCAGAACTTCATTGAAAGGAATATTTACCCCCAATACTGAGATGCTGAGATATTATTTCATTCTGTGCTTTCCTCTACACCAAATCCCCTATACTACATGCAGTTAGTTTGCTTGATGGATATTTTCACATTAGGATTATAACTGCATGCAAAAAAAGTTTTTAATGGTTTTAAAATGATTAAGGAAGTAAAACCTTTCTTCACTCCGCAGAATCGACTAGCCCTTTTTGCACTAAATACCTCACGCAAACAACCACAATTGCCTTATATAGCCAAGAAGAATTCTTAAACACTGTAATTCTGTGTCATAGAGACTAACAAGAGAAAGAGCATCTCACTGTTTACTTAATGAGTTGTGGATAGAAGTGTGAAGGTGAAAAGACAGATTCTAGGTTAGAGACTGGCAAGGTGAGACTGCTTCTTTAGCACACGGGGGAAAAAACCTTCAACTGTCATTTTTGAAATAAACAGAATCCTTCCTTCCTTCCTTCTTTCCTTCCTTCCCTCCTTCCCTACTTCTTTCCCTCCCTCCCTCCCTCTCTCCCCCCTTCCTTCCTCCCATTTCATCTTTTACTTGGGGAGTCCTCCCTATTTGCCTTAAAAATTCTGAGATTGATTAATTTGGTGTTGATAAATTTGATGTTTGATTTGATGTTGATAAATGTAAATGGTTTAGCCTTGGAAAATTCCCTTTATAGAAAATGCTTAGTGATACTCTGGTATCCAGGCCATACTGCATGGGCTACCTATTATCAATATCATCATTATTTTAATCATTAAATTAAACCAAATTAAACTGGTGATGACTTGCCGGGAAATCTCAGGGACAATGACATCTCAGTGCTCCATTTCTCCTTCTAAATCCTTTGCAGCTATTCAAAAAGATCAGATAAGATTTTTTTTTTCTGTGGGTCCCCTTGTAAATGGTAAAGTACAAACATAAGAAAATAAGAAGGTAGTGGTGATGACAACGATGCCCTATAGTGTTCATTTTAAAGGAGAGGTCTGGTAGCAGCCTTACATTTTCTGATTATTGTGCAGTCTTGAGTAGCATTATTTGTATTAATATAAACTCCACTTAGCCAATCACTGGGATTTGAAAGCATTCTCTTGTGATTCCTCTTCCACAACGGCCTAGAATTATTTAGCTAGTATATAAATTTTTTTAAACCTGAGTTTTCTAACCCAAGCTGCTCATTTCTCTTTTCTCTTCCCTGATATGTAGCACTTCCAAGAAAAAAAAAATGCTAATTTGCCACAGAAGCTGCTTAAAATTAGTCAGAATAAACCCTTGTTCCAGTCTTGTACACATTAAACAATTCTCATGGATCAAGATGGGAGTGGGGCTGGGAAGGAGGTGAAGAGAGGAACTTTGCAGATGGACTTTCTTCCCCACGTTCATTTTCAGCCAGGTAAAATGGAGTTGGAAGGGCCCAAATTCTCAGTAGATTTGCACAGCACAGTAATAGCCTTTATGCTTGGAAATTTATGGGCCATGGACAGTTTATAAGAAACCATGTAGTTCATCAGAGAGCTAGACTGATGGAACACATGGGAGCATTCTGCACAGGAAGTTGGGTTTTGGAATAATACTTACTTTGATAGAGTTGTTTTGTTAGCTAAGTAAAACAGTAGGGAAGCCAGTGGCCACTTAGGCTTCAAACATAAATATATATTTATAAGTCGCCCAGCTGCCTAATTGAGAGCTGGAGTATTTTCACTAACTATACCTTCACCAAAAAGCAGTAGAAACAACATCATCAGCGAAACCCCAATCCCAGCATAAATTCATTTAATCAGTCTTTGATAGCTTGGAGATAATTAAATGCTGTCTAAATGCATCTCTTTTAAAGTCAAAAAGGTGAGGGGATGGGTAGGAAGATGCTTTGTGTGTGTGTTTTTATGTGTGTATGGTTCTTTTGTTTTTAATGTGCAAGATATGAAATTAAGCTTTACTCTACAGTCAGGGTAGTAGAAGGCTATTATCAGATATATGAAAATGTGGGTCTATAGACTTCTGATGGGGAAAGTTGGGTAGCTTGGAGGAGCAAGGGTTGGGTGGACAATTGTCTGGTGCTTTCAGGTTTCACAGAAGAAGGATAAGCAGGAGGAGGCTTGTTAAATTTGAGCAGAGAACTGGAAAATAAGATTTCACACTCTTGAGATGGGGAAGGCTGGTGAGTTTGGAGTTTGTCTGGGAGATATGAAAAAGGTCGGGTGTGCTATAATGTTTCTCAAATTGTATTTCAGTGCTTATCAACGAAAAAAAGTAGGTGCTATGAAAAAAGCAAAGACTCTGTCTACACATGAGGTCAAGTCAAGCGTCCTAGGTAGATAATGTGTTCTTAAACTCCAGTAATTATCTGGTATGTGGAAATAAAATGCACACCCTGTTCTTCTGCTTGGCTGGGCCTCTGAGAATTCAGCCCTCACTAACGATGCTTTGCTACTGTGTCCTCCATTCAAACTCTCCCTGTTTTCAAGTCCTTTTCTGTTCTTTATGGCCAAAGCTTTAATTATTTCTCTCTTTTGCTTTGGGACTCTGAGCTGGAATTGCATTGTAAGTGGCACAATGGGAATCCAAGACCCGGATTCTAGTCTGACCTGTTTCTTTGTGTGACCTCTAGGCAGGACACTTAGCCTCTTCTCTGGGTCTTGCCTTGCTACCTGGAGGGACAGGGTGTTGAGTCCTGAGGTCTCCCCCAATTCTGACATTGTAATATCTCTGTCTTGGTCTAGTATCTTGTTACTTCAGCTCTCTCCCTCCTCTTCTGGGCCAGAATTTCACCAAAATTATTCATTAATGCTATAGAAGTTGGTCTTTATCTCTAATGCTGTTTTTCAATTAAGTTTTCTATTTGTCACCTCTGGTTTTACTGGTATTCTCTTTGCTCTTTGGTTTTCTAGTTTGAGTCTGAATTTTTCCTTTAGATTCCTATATAATACTCAATATTATATATAATATAATGTTCCGCCTCTTCAAATATTTATTTGTTTCTTTTCCTTGATGTTTGATGTTTTCTTGCCTAATGTAGTGCTAAACACATTCCAGATACTTTATAAATATTTCTTGATTGACTGGTTTAATAAGGTTCCCCCATGTGTCAGACCTCTATCTCCTTCTTTTGGCTTTGGACTCTGGATCACGTCTCGTGTTTTTGGAGTTAATGTCATTCTTCACCTACATAATATGAACACTGGGTCAGGCAACATGCACCTGCTCAATCTCTAGTCTTAAATCCTCTATTCTTAAGGGGCAGACTTAAAAGATGACTCAGTCTTATCTCCCCTGCTCCCATCCAAAATGAACAGGAAACATAAAAAGCATTAAATATACTGGATAGCAGTCAAATTTCTAATAGTTTGGTTGTGCTAGGAAGATTAAACATTTTAGTGTCAGAAACTCCCAAACACTTTTTTTTTTTTGGTTGCAACTAGCAGAGTAGAACTGTCCCATAGGGTTTCCAAGGCTGTAAAGCTTTATGGAAGCAGACTGCCACATCTTTCTCCCATGGAGCAGCTGGTGGGTTCGAGCTACCAACCTTTCAGTTAGTAGCTGAGTGCTTAACAACTGTGCCACCAGGGCTCCTTGCAGGAATATAAAATGAAAGATTTCTCTACTAAGAGTTACAAATGTTCTGAAATAACAACTCACTGGAGAGATACAGATAAGAATCCTTAAAAGTATAACCTCAAATTAGACCCACACTTCCCTGTGCTACAGAACGTTAAAAGAATTTAGTAGCTTGGAGAAAATGTTACTCATTCCTCTTTATCTTGCTACTAATCTATGTATTTCTATGACAATGTGATAAATTTTGCACTATGTTAAACACATTTTAGCGTACACTTACAATGGACTATTTATTTTTTAAATCCAGGAAGGCAAATGATTGGTGTTTGTTAATTAACTTTTTATTAACTCGAGCTCACCACACAGCAGAACTTTTTCTCTAACTAGTATTATTCAACTTATTCCGCTGAAATTCTGAGAATAATAGACATGCTTCATATGTCTTACAGTCCCACCATACAGTGGTTCTCAATTCTGCCACTCTGAGTTTCCTTCAAGGTGGCATCAAGTTTTTGCTTTGAATAGCAGAAGAGTTGGTTGTTATTAGAGGCAACTGCCTCATGCCCCTTGCCTTAAGAGACCTAATAAACAACAATGAAAACTTTCTTGTAAAGTAGGAGTTTGTAAGTAAATTGACTAAAGTTTCGTCATGATTTTCCATAAGTAATGCATTTTCCTATAACATTAGCAACAAGAGTTATTTGGCTTGCATAAAACCTTAGGAACACTTCTTGTTGGAAATGCCTTGGCATGTTATAGCATCTGCAACATCTAAACGATTTTTTGTTGCCTGTCCAAACTCATGATGCTAGGCTAAAGCCTACTCCAAAGAAACTGAAAAGCTATAATCCAAAAAGGTATAGACATTATAAAACCTGCGCGTGATGGAGACTGATGAATAGAATTGTTAAAAAACAAAACAAACTAACAAAAAACAAAAACCAAAACCACAATTAAACAGAATTATTCTTTTAGATACATAAGATTAAATACAAAGAATGGATCAGAATCTTCTTTATGAAAGTTCACTGGTGTATATCAGTAGATGTCAATTTATTATGAAGTGCAAAACAGGATTTTTTCCTCAAACACAGTGAACTATTTTCCAGTTTTAAGCAGCTTGGTCCCTATAACTTACACATTTGATCATCAAGGGCTATTATTTAGGCTGAGCAAATCTCACCCGTTGCTGTTGAGTCTATTCCGACTCATAGTGACCTTATTGGACAGAGTAGAACAGCCTCATAAGGTTTCCAAGAAGCAGCTGGTGGATTCGAACTGCTGACCTTTTGGTTAGTAGTGAAGCTCTTAACCACTACGCCACCAGGGCTCCAAGTGAATCTTGAGTGGTGTGAAATCCTTTTTCAGAGACAGAAGGCAGAATGATGGTTACATTTGCTCTACGAAAAGAAGATTATATTGTTCTCCAACTCATTTTTTGAGGTAGGTCTATGTCTTGGACCTTTCCCTTCTACTTAAGTTTGAAAAGACATGTTATAAGGGCTTTTTATAAATAAATATATGGTCTTAATATAGTAGTCTGTTCAGTCTTGATGTCTACAAGCACTCATTATGTTGCAACGTTTTAATGGTAACTTTACAATCCATGTCAACATGTGTTCCAAGAGAAGCAGTATTAATGCTAACCCTGGATAAAGCTTGGAGAATTAAAAGGAGACTTGTTCACCAAAAGGGATTAGAAAAGACCCCCAAGTCCGGGGAAATGGAAAGGATCTTGGCATATACTTGGGACTGTATGTGAAAAAAAATAGGAGTCACTTGATGGAAATTAAAACAGTGTGGCCAGGGGAGGGGTCTGAGAGTTCCCTATTCACTTGGTATGGAGACTTCATATCAATAAATTATCCTAAAATAAACAAAACAGGGGAAACTCCTAAGATCTTAGTAGAAGCAAATAAAAGCTGCTCTGTAAATACACTTTCAACACCTCAAAAAAAAGAAAAAGTTGCCATCAAATTGATTCCCACTCATGGTTACCCCATGTGTTTCATAGTAGAACTGCACTCCATAGGGTTTTCATGGCTATGATTTTTGGAAGCAGATCACCAGGCCTTTCTTCTGAGGCACCTCTGCTTGTGTTTGAACTGCCAACCTTTTGTTTGTAGTCCATTATTTAACTGTGTGCTCCACCAAGAGCACCTCCATCACCTCCAGACTCCCCAAAAGGGGAGCTCCTACGGAGAATAATCTCCCAGTATGAGAATAGAAATCTGCTTGAGGAAGAATCAGCATACATAATCAAATGTCAAAACGTGGACATAATAGAATAGCATAAATGAGACTATTCAATATGTTAAATATAATTAGTGATAAAAGAAGGAATAGAAACCACAAAGAAACAACAGAAGTCATAGAAAAAGAGGATGCATATTTGAAAACTAGCTAAATAGAAGCTCTAGGAATGAAAAAAAAATCACTGAAATTTTAAAAAGTCAATAACTTATTATAAAGTTATAGTAATTTAAATATGGAGTGATAGGGCAGAATCGGGAACTCAGAAACAGATCTTAGCATGTATGGAAATTTGTTCTTTGACAGAGGTGGCATTATAGATTAGTGGGGGAAAGGATGGGGCAGTCAGTAAATACCACTGAGTCATATGATAGACACACAGAAGAAAGAAAATCAGATCCCAGCTTTACAACAGACACAAAATCAAATTATAGATAGGCTAAAGCCCTAAAAGTAGAAACCAAAATTTTGAATAATTTAGGGAAAATTATAGACAGAGATTATACCAGAGTACAGAACAATTTCTTTTCTTTTGTTTTTTTTGTACTTCAGATGAAGTACAGAGCAAACTAGTTTCTCGTTAAACAATTAATACACGTATTGTTTTGTGACATTGATTGCCAACCCCATGACATGTGAACACTCTCCCCTTCTCCACCTTGGGTTCCCCATTACCAGCTTTCCTGTCCCTCCTGCCTTCCCGTCCTTGCCCCTGGGCTGGTGTGCCCATTTAGTTGTGTTTTGTTTTATGGGCCTGTCTAATCTTTGGCTGAAGGGTGAACCTTAGGAGTGGCTTTATTACTGAGCTATCAGGGTGTCTGGGGGCCATACTCTCAGGGTTTCTCCAGTCTCTGCCAGACCAGTAAGTCTGGTTTTGTTTTTTTTTTTTTTTTGTGAGTTAGAATTTTGTTCTACATTTATCTCCAGCTCTGTCTAGGACCCTCTATTGTGATCCCTGTTAGAGCAGTTGGAGGTGGTAGCTGGATACCATCTAGTTGTGCTGGACTCAGTCTGGTAGGGGCTATGGTAGTTGTGGTCCATTAGTTCTTTGGACTAACCTTACCTTTGTGTCTTTAGTTTTCTTCATTCTCCCTTGCTCCAGATGAGGGGAGACCAGTGGAGTATCTTAGATGGCTGCTCACAAGCTTCTAAGACCCCAGATGCTACTCACCAAAGTAGAATGTAGAACATTTTCTTTATATACTCTGTTATGCCAACTGAGCTAGATGTTTCTCAAGACTATGGTGCCCATGGCCCTCGGCCTAGTAATTCAGTCTCTCAGGAAGTTTGGGTGTATCTATGGAGCTTCCATGACCTTGCCTTGGACAAGTTGTTCTGGCTTCCCCAGTATTGTGTATCGTCTTACCTGTCACCAGAGCTACCACTTATCTATTGTCTGTTTAGAGTTTTTCCATCCCCACACCTCTGCTCCCTCATAACCATCAAAGATTGTTTCTTTTTATGTGCAAACCTTTTCATGAGTTTTTGTAGTAGTGGTTGCATACAATATTTGTCCTTTTGTGATTGACTTATTCACTCAGCATAATGCCCTCCAGATTCATCCATGTTGTGAGACACTTCACAGATTCATCATTGTTCTTTATCGTTGTATAGTATTCCATTGTGTGTATGTACCATAGTTTTTTTTTTAATCCACCCGTCTGCTGATGGACACCTAGATTGTTTCCATCTTTTTGCTATTGTGAACAATGCTGCAATGAACATGGGTGTGCAAATATCTATTCGTGTGATGGCTCTTATTTCTCTAGGATATATTCCTAGGAGTGGGATTGCTGGATTACGTGGTATTTCTATTTATAGCTTTTTAAGGAAGTGCCATATCGATTTTCAAAATGGCTGTATCATTTTGCATTCCCACAGTAGTGACTAATAGTTCCAATCTCTCAGCAGCCCCTCCAACATTTGTTATTTTCTGTTTTTTGGATTTGTGCCAGTAATGTTGGGCAAAAGAATTTCTTAAAGCAGTCACAAAATAAAAACCATTAAGGATAGGACAACTGGATGACCATATGCAAAAAAATGAAGCCACACCCCTTCTTTACACTATATACAAAATTTAACTCAAAACATATTAAAGACTTAATTTAATACCTAAAATTATAAAAATCTTAGAAGAAAAAAGACCAAGATCCTTACATTTCTTCTATGTCACCAAAAGCACAAGCAACAATAGAAAAAATAGATAAATTGGATTTTATCAAAATTAAAAACTGTGCTTCAAAGGATGCTGTCTTACACACTTTAGAAACAAAGATGTGAATTTATTAAAAGTCAAAGTTGGAAAAAAATATATCAAGCTAACAACTACCAAAAAAGAGCAGGAGTGGCAATTCTAATCTCAGATAAAATAGACTTTAAAATAAAATCTAC
>NW_004443940.1:16420679-16431921 GCF_000243295.1 Trichechus manatus latirostris | reverse complement strand
AAAAAAAAAAAAAAGAGGTTGAGAAGTTAGAGGGTTGATATGTTGTAGGGTTGTTAACCAATGTCATAAAATAACATGTGTACTTCTATTTCATGAGAAACTATTTGTTCTGTAAGCCTTCACCTGAAGTACAACAACAACAACAAAAAAAGGATGCTGTCTTAGTTATCTAATGCTGCTATAATGGAAATATCACAAGTGAATGGCTTTAACAAAGAGAAATTGATTCTGTCTTCTTAAAGTCTGAATTCAGCCTGCCAGCTCCAGGGGAAGGCTCTCTCTCTATGCTCTGGGGGAAGGTCCTTGTCATCAATCTTCGCCTGGTCTAGGAGCTTCTCATTGCAGGGACCTCAAGTCCAAAGGATGTGCTCTCCTCCTTGTTCTTCATTCTTGGTTGTATGAGGTCCCCCTGTCTCTCTGCTCACTTCTCTCTTTTATATCTCAAAAGAAACTGACTCAAGACACAACCTAATCTTGTAGATTGAGTCCTGCCTCATTAACACAACTGCCTCTAATTCTGCCTTATTAGCATAAATAGGATTTACAACACATAGGAAAATCACATCAGATCACAAAATGGTGGACAATCTCACAGTACCAGGAATCATGGTCTAGCCAAGTTGACACACAGTTTTGGAGGACACAATTCAATCCATAATAGAAAGTTATGAAAGTGAAAAGACAGCCTACGGAATGGGAGATGTTATAGACTGAACTGTGTCCTCTCAAAGTATGTGTCAACTTGGTTAGGCTATGATTTCCAGTACTATGTGGTTGTCCTCCATTTTGTGATTGATATCATTTTCGTATGTATTTTAAATCCTAATCTCTGCCTGTGGTTAATGAGGCAAGATTAGATTATGTTAAAAGGATTAGGGTGGGATGTAACACACTCACTCACGTCATATCCCTGATCCAATGTAAAGGGAGTTTTCCTGGGGTGTAGACTGCAACATCTTTTATCTTACAAGAGATAAAAGGAAAGGGAAGTGAACAGAGAGTGGGGGACCTCATACCATCAAGAAAGCAGCACTGTGAACAGATTTTGTCCTTTGAATCAAGGCTCCCTGCACTGGGAAGCTCTTTGACTAGGGGAAGATTGATGACAAGGACCTTCCTCCAGAGCCAGCAGAGAGAGAAAGCCTTCTCCTGGAGCTGATGCCCTGAATTTGGACTTCTAGCCTACTAGACTGTGAGAAAATAAATTTCTCTTTGTTAAAGTCATCCACTTCTGGTATTTCTATTATAGCAGCACTAGATAAGTAAGACAGGAGAGGATATTTGCAAATGATATATACCTGATAAGGGACAAATATCCAGAATATATAAAGAACTTTTACAACTCAACAATAAAGACAAATAACCCAGTTAAAAGATGCACAAAGGATTTAACCAGGTATTTCTCCAAAGAAGATATACAAATGACCAATAAACAATATCATTAGTCATTAGGGAAATGCAAATCAGAATCATAATGCTATGCCATACACGTACTAGGCTGCCTATAATTAAACAAACAAACAAAAAACTGGAAAATAACAAATGTTGTCTAGGATGCGGAGAAATTGGAACCCTCATACAATGCTGGTGGGAATGTAAAATGGAGCAGCCACTTTGGGGGAACAGTCTGACAGTTTCTCCAAAAATTAAACATAGAGTTACCATTTGACCTAGCAATTCCATTCCTGTGCTTATAGCCAAGAGAATTGAAAACATATGTCCACACAAAAGCTTGTATACCAATGTTCTTAGCAATATAATTCACAATTGCCAAAAGGTTGAAAAAACCCAAATGTCCATCAACTGATGTGTGGATAAAAAAATGTGGTATATTCTTACAATGGAATATTATTCAGCTATAAAAAGGAGTACAATACTGATATATGCTATACTTTATGGATGAACCTTGAAGCCATTATGCTAAGTGAAAGAAGTCAGACACAAATGACCACGTATTGCATTATTTCATTTATGAAATATCCAGAATAAATAAATCCATGAAGAGAGAAGTAGATTAGTGGTTGCCATGTGCTGTAGGGAGGGCAGAATAGGGAGTGATTGCTAATGGGTATGGGATTTCTTTTTGGAGTGGTGAAAATGTTCTGGAATTAGATAGTAGTAAAGCAAAGAGGACTTGAAGCACTTACAGATAAAGATCAAAGACCAGAGCCTTCAGTATGGATTACACCTCAACATAATGAAAATAAAAATCCTCACAACTGGACCAATAAGCAACATCATGATAAATAGAGAAAAGACTGAAGTTGTCAAGGATTTCATTTTATTTGAATCCACAATCAACATCCTCAGAAACAGCAGTCAGGAAATCAAATGACATATTGCATTGGGCAAATCTGCTGCAAAAGATATCTCTTTAAAGTGTTAAACAGCAAAGATGTCACCTTGAGGACTAAGGTGCACCTGACCCAAGCCATGATATTTTCAATCACCTCGTATGTATGTGAAAGCTGGAAAATGAATAAAGAAGACTGAAGAAGAATTAATGCCTTTGAATTATGATGTTGGCAAAGAATATTGAATATACTGTGGATTACCAGAAGAATGAACAAGCCTGTCTTGGAAGCAATACAGCTAGAGTGCTCCTTGGAAGTGAGGTTGGTGAGTCTTCATCTCATGTACTTTGGATATGTCATCAGGAGGGACCAGTCCCTGGAGAAGGACATCATGTTTGGTAAAGAAGAGGGTCAGTGAAAAAGAGGAAGACTCTCGACGAGATGGATTGACACAGTGGCTGCAACAATGGGCTCAAATGTAGCAAGGATTGTGAGGATGGCGCAGGACTGAGCAGTGTTTCATTCTGTTGTACATAGGGTCACTATGAGTGGGAATCTAACCTGGCAGCACCTCACAACAATAACGATTGCACTACTTTGCGAATATACTAAAAAACACTGGATTGTATATGTTAAAAGGATAAATTTTATGTTATATGAATTATATCTCAATAAAAATATAAGGAAAACATTGATTAATTTGATGATATTGAAATTTAAAGCAATACCATAAAAGCACTTACAAATAGCTAAGAACCATTATCCAGGATATATAAATAATTCCTAAAAATGATAAGGCAAAAGTAAAATGTCCACCAAATAATGTGTATAAGATAGGAACATGAAATTCATAGAAAAGGAAAACAAAATAACTAATAAACACATAATAATCAGTGATATGCAAATTAGGACAATAATGAGGGACATTCCCATATGTATTCAAGGGGTCATATACAAGGATGTGCTAATAGCAAAACTTGGAAAAATATATATGTCCAACATGAAATAATTCAGAAATAAATTATAGTATATTCATATAGTGGAATACAGTGCAACTATTAAAATGAATAAACTAGATCCATATATCTATGTGTGGATAAATCTCAAAATTATATTTGTACATTGAAAACGGTCAACAAAGGATATGAACAGTATTATAACACTTATGTGAAATTCAAAATTACATTAATATACAATGAAATATAAAGCATATTGTTTTGGGTACATATTTAAGCAGTAAAAATATAAAGATTTAGACGAGGATTCACAGCATCTTCAGGATAGTGGTTAAATCTGGGCGGGAAGGGAAGTGAATGGATCAGGAAAGAGATACAACAGAAGCTTCAGTTGTATCTATCAGGCTTTATTTCTTAAAAAATCGGAAGAAAACATGGCATAATGAAAAGCATTGTTAGATTTTGTTAATTGTTAAATATGGATATGATAAGTATATTTCTTTGTACTTTATTGTCAATGTGATAGCTAAACATGATGTCATGTTTATATTTACATAATAACGTAAAATGTTTTATCATAGATTTACCCAATATTTGCCTTTTTTTCTTTGTTAAATTGCCCGTTTGAATCCTTTGGCTCTGTTTCTAGTAGTATATGCTTAATGTATTGGTTAGGAATTCTGTTTAGCTGTGAACAGCACAAACCAGAACACAGTGGCTTGAACAAATTAGGGGTTTTATTTTTTCACGTGGAGTGAAAAGTCCAAAAGTAAAAAATACAGAACTGGTCCAGTGGCTCCATGATGCCAGCAGAGAAGTTGAGTCCTTATACTTTTGCACTCAGCCATCCTTGTTACTCTTGGATCACAAGATGGCTATGTTGCCTACAGCATCAAGTCTGTGTTCCAGGCAGGAAGAAGTGGAAGGGCAAGAGATAAAACGTGCATGCCAATGCCCCTCCACACCAAGCACCGTTTACCAAGCTTTCCTGGAAGTCCCAAACTAGATCATATGACCACTTCTTATCATATAATTTAACTGTGTTTATCCAACACCTCCTCAGCCTCAAATTGGGGTTCCGTTGACAGAAATAAGAGAATAGATATTAAGAGGAACTAGTAGGCCTTCACGCATGGCAATAATGTTGACAATGATGATGATCATCATCATAATCATAGTGCTTACCGTTTGTTGAGTTTGTGTTATGTGCCAGGTCTGTGTCCTTTGTATATTTTTCTTGTTTAATCTTCACTGAAATCCTAAGAGGAGCCCTGGTGGTGCCAGTGGTTAAGCGTTTGACTACTAACCAAAAGGTTAGCAGTTCAAATCCACCAGGTGGTCCTTGGAAACCCTATAAGGCAGTTCTACTCTGTCCTATAGAGTCGCTATGAATTGGAATCGACTCGACGGCAACTTGGTTTTTCATAATCCTAAGAGGTAAGTACTCTTTGTTAGCACCAATTTAAAGATGAAGAAATTGAGACTCAGTAGGGTCGCTATGAGTTGGAATCAACTCGGCCGCAATGACTTTTTTTTTTTAAAAGAGTTAAGGTGGAGTAACTAGTTGAAGGTCATACCTTGGTGGAATGAGAACTTGAGCCAGTCTCTCTGACTCCAAGGCTGATCAACCAACCCGGCTTGCCTGGGACTGACCTGGTTTTAGCACTGAAAGTCTCACATCCCAGGAAATCTGTCAGTCCTGGGACAGTTGATAACCCATTGAAGCTCGAACAATGTACGAGTTCAATTAAAGTTTGCCGAATGGTTTATTTAATAAATACTATTAGTTTTGCCCCCCACAAGTCACCCATGGTGGACAGGTTTCAAATGAGCTTCCAGACTAAGACAGACTAGGAAGAAGGACGCGGCAGTGTACTTCTGAAAAGAATTAGCCAGTGAAAACCTTATGGATAGCAGCAGAACTTTGTCTGACATAGTGCCGGAAGAGGAGCACCTCAGGTTGTAAGACACTCAAATATGACTGGGGAAGAGCTGCCTCCTCAAAGTAGAGTTGACCTTAATGATGTGGATGGAGTCAAGCTTTTGGGACCTTCATTTGCTTCATTGATGTGGCACGACTCAAAATGAGAAGAAACAGCTACAAACATCTATTAATAATTGGAACGTGGAATGAGGTACAAATCTAGGAAAATTAGAAATTGTCAAAAATAAACATGATATCCTAGGTGTTAGTGAGCTGAAATGGACTGGTATTGTCCATTTTGAATCAGACAATCATATGGTCTACTATGTCAGGAATGACAACTTGAAGAGGAATGGCGTTGCATTCATTGCCAAAAAGAACATTTCAAGATATATCCTGAAGTACAATGCTGTCAGTGATAGGTTAATATCCGTATAACTACAAGGAAGACCAGTTAATACCACTATTATTCAAATTTACGAGCCAACCATTAAGGCCAAGTTTGAAGAAACTGAAGATTTTTATCAACTTCTGCAGTCTGAAATTGATCAAACATGCAATCAAGATACATTTATAATTACTGGAGATTGGAATGCGAAAGTTAGAAACAAAGAAGAAGGATCGGTAGTTGGAAAATATGGCCTTGATGATAGAAATGATGTTTCAGATCACGTGATAAAATTTTAAAGACCAATGACTTCTTCATAGCAAATACTTTTTTCACCAACATAAATAGCCACTATGCATGTGGACCTCACCAGACAGAATACACGGGAATCAAATCGACTAAATCTGTGGAAAGAGACAATGGAAAAGCTCAATATCATCAGTCAGAACAAGGCCAGGGGCCAACTGGGAACAGATCATCAATTACTCATATGCAAATTCAAATTCAAACTGAAGAAAATTAGAACAAGTCCACGAGAGCCAAAATACAACCTTGAATATATCCCACCTGAATTTAGAGACTATCTCAAGAACAGATTTGGTACCTTGAACACTAATGACCAAAGACCAGACGAGTTATGGAATGACATCAAGGACATCATACATGAAGAAAGCAAGGGATCATTAAAAAGACAGGAAAGAAAGAAAAGGCCAAAAAGGATGTCAGAAGAGACTCTGAAACTTGCTCCTGAACATTGAGTAACTAAGACCACAGGAAGAAATGATGAAGTAAAAGAGCTGAAGAGAAGCTTTCAAACGGCAGCTTGAGAGGACAAAGTAAAGTATTATAATGACACATGCAAAGACCCAGAGATAGAAAACCAAAAGGGAAGAACACGCTTGACATTTCTCAAGCTGAAAGAACTAAAGAAAAAATCCAAGCCTTGAGTTGTAATACTGAATGATCCTATGGGGAAAATATTAAATGACACAGGAAGCATCAAAGGAAGATGGAAAGAATACACAGTCAATATACCATAAAGAATTGGTTGACATTCAACCATTTTAGGAGGCAGCATATGATCAGGAACCCATAGTACTGAAGGAAGAAGTCCAAGCCGCACTGGAGGTATTGGCAAAAAACAAGGCTCTATGAATTGATGAAATACCAGTTGAGATGTTTCAACAAATAGATGTAGCGCTGGAAGTGCTCACTTGTCTATGCCAAGAAATTTGGCAGACAGCTACCTGGACAACTGACTGGAAGGAATCTATATTTATGCCTATTCCCAAGAAAGGTGATCCAACCAAACGCAGAAATTATCGAACAATATCATTAGCATCACACGTCAGTAAAATTTTGCTAAAGATCGTTCAAAAGTGGCTGCAGCAGTATATCGACAGGGAACTGCCAGAAATTCAAGCCAGAATCAGAAGAGGACATGGAATGAGGGATATCATTGCTGATATCAGATCGATCCTGGTTGAAAGCAGAGAATACCAGAAAGATGTTTACCTGTGTTTTACTGACTATGCAAAGGCATTTGGCTGTGTGGATCATAACAAATTATGGATAACATTGCAAAAAATGGGAATTTCTGAACACCTAATTGTGCTCATGAGGAACCTGTGAATTGATCAAGTGGCAGTTGTTCGAACAGAACAAGGGGATACCGTGTGGTTTAAAGTCAGGAAAGATGGGCGTCAGGGTTGTCTCCTTTAACCATACCTGTTCAATCTGTATGCTGAGCAGATAATCCGAGAAACTGGACTATTTGAAGAACACGGTATTAGGATTGGAGGAAGGCTCATTAATGAACTGGTGTTATGCAGATGACACAATCTTGCTTGCTGAAAGTGAAGACGACTTGAAACACTTACTAATGAAGATCAAAGACTACAGCCTTCAGTATGGATTACACCTCAACATAAAGAAAACAAAACTCCTCACAACTGGACCAATAAGCAACATTATGATAAACAGAGAAAAGATTGAAGTTGTCAAGGATTTCGTTATACTTGGATCCACAATCAACACTCATGGAAACATCAGTCAAGAAGTCAAAAAATGCATTGCATTGGACAAATCTGCTATAAAAGGGACCTCTTTAAAGTGTTAAAAAGCAAAGATGTCACCTTGAAGACTAAGGTGCGCCCGACCCAACCTGTGGTGTTTTCAAACGCCTCATACGCATGGGAAAGCTGGATGATGAATAAGGAAGACCAAAGAAGAATTGATGCCTTTGAATTGTGGTGTTGCTGAAGAATATTTGAACATACCATGGACTGCCAAAAAACGAAAAAATCTGTGTTGGAAGAAGTACAACCAGAATGCTCCTTAGAAGCAAGGATGGCAAGACTATGTCTCATATACTTTGGACTGATCAGGAGAGATCAGTTCCTGGAGAAGGACATCATGCTTGGTAAAGTGGAAGGTCAGCGAAAGAGAGAAGACCCTCAACGAGATGGGCTCAAGCATAATAACGATTGTAAGGATGGTGCAGGACCGGGTAGTATTTAGTTCTGTAGTACATAGGGTCGCTATGAGTCGGAACCAACTCAATGCACCTAACAACAACAACATTAGTTTTGCATAAATATTAAAGACTTATATTAAGAATACTCATTGCCATTGAGTTGATTCCAACTCATAGTGACCCTATTGGAGAGAGTAGAACTGCCCCACAGGGTTTCCAAGGCTGTAAATCTTTATGGAAGGAGATGGCCACATCTTTTTCCCTCCGAGTGGCTGGTGGTTCAAACTGCAGACCTTTTGATTAGCAGCCAAGCACTTAACCACTGCACCACCAGGGCTCCTCACTGTGCCGCCAAAACCCAAAAACCAAACCCATTGCAGTCCAGTCAATTTCGACTCATAGTGACTGTATAGGACAGAGTAGAACTTCCCATAGGGTTCCCAAGGCTGTAATCTTTATGGAAACAGAATGCCACATCTTCCTCCCATAAAGCAGCTAGAGAGTTCGAACTGCCAACCTTTTGGTTAGCAGCTGAGCCCTTAACCACTGCACCACCAGGTCACCTTAAATCATTGTTATTGTATGCTATCAAGCTGATTCCAACTCGTAGCTACCCTATAAGAATACAATCCTTTATTATATATATATATATGTATATATTTCTTTGGCCTTATAGTTTTTATGACCTTTTAAAAAAATTGTGCTTTAAGTGAAAGTTTACAGTTCAAGACAGTTTCTGGTACAAAAATTTATACACACGTTACTATATGACCCTAACTGCTCTCCCTATAATGTGACAGCGCACTCCTCCTTTCCACCCTGGATTTCCCATGTCCTTTCAACCAGCCCTTGTCCCTTTTTGCCTTCGTATCTCGCCTCTGGACAGGAGCTGCCCATTTAGTCTCATGTATCTACTTTGAGCTAAGAAGCATTCTCTTCACGAGTATCAATTTATGTCCCATAGCCCAGACTAATCTTTGTCTGAAGAGTTGGCTTTGGGAATGGTTTCATTTCTGGGCTAGCAAAGTGTCCAGAGGCCATGTCTTCTGGGATCCCTGCAGTCTCAATCAGACCATTAAGTCTGGTCTTTTTACTAGAATTTGAGTTCTGCACTCTACTTTTCTCCTGCTCCGTCAGGGACTCTCTGTTGTGTTCCCTGTTAGGGCGGTCATTGGTGACAGTGGGGCACCATCTAGTTCTTCTGGTCTTAGGCTGATGGAGTCTCTGGTTTATGTGTCCCTTTCTGTCTCTTGGGCTAATATTTAACTTGTGTCTTTGGTGTTCTTCATTCTCCTTTGCTCCAGGTGGGTTGGGACCAATTAATGCATCTTAGATGGACGTTCACTAGCTTTTAAGTTCCCAGATGCCACTCACCAAAGTGAGATGCAGAACATTTTCTTAATAAACTTTGTTATGCCAATTGATCTAGATATCCTCTGAAAGCATGGTCCCCAGACCCCTGCCCCTGCTACTCTGTCCCTTGAAGTGTTTGGTGGTACTCAGGAAACTTCTTAGCTTTTGGTTTATTCCAGTTGTGCTGACTTCCCCTGTAGTGTGTATTGTCCTTCCCTTCACCTAAGATAATTCTTATCTACCATCTAGTTAGTGAATACCCATCTCCCTCCCTCCTCACCCTCATAACCATCAAAGAATGTTTTGTTCTGTGTTTAAACCATTTCTTTCTGTCTCTTATTTTTTATTGTTGTGCTTTAAGTGAAAGTTTACAATTCAAGTTAGTCTCTCATACAAAAATTTATACACACATTGTTATGTGACCCTAATTGCTCTCCCTATACTGTGACAGCACACTCCTCCTTTCCATCCGAATTTCCCGTGTCCATTCAACCAGCTCCTGACCCTCTCTGCCTTCTCATCTCTCCTCTGGACAGAAGCTGCCCATTTCGTCTCATGTGTCTGCTTGAGCTAAGCAGCACACTCTTCACGCATATCATTTTATGTTCCATAGTCCAGTCTAATCTTTGTTTGAAGAGCTGACCTCAGGAATGAAAAACCATTTCCTGAGTTCTTGTAACAGTGGTCTCATACAATATTTGTCCTTTTGCGACTGACTATTTTCACTCAGCATAATGCCTTCCAGATTCTTCCATGTTATGAGATATTTCACAGATTCATTGTTGTTGTTTATCATAGTGTAGTATTGCATTGTGTGAATATTCCATAATTTTCTTATCCATTTGTCCATTGATGGGCACCTAGGTTGTTCCCATCTTTTCACTGTTGTGAACAGTGCTGTAATGAACATGGGTGTGCGTGTACGTATTTGTGTGACGGCTCTTATTTCTCTAGGATATAGTCCAAGGAGTGGGATTACGGGATCGTATGGTACTTCTGTTTCTAGCTTTTTAAGAAAGTGCCAAATTGATTTCCAAAGTGGTTGTACCATTTTACCTTCCTACCAGCAGTGTATAAGTGTTTCAGTCTCTTCACAACCTCTCCAACATTTATTATTTTGTTTTTTTTGGATTAATGCTAGCCTTGTTGGGGTGAGATGGCATCTTATTGTAGTTTCTATTTGCATTTCTCTGATGGCTAATTACCATGAGCATTTCCTCATGTATCTGTTAGCCACCTGAATGTCTTCTTTGGTGAAATGCCTGTTCATATCCTTTGCCTATTTTTTAATTGGGTTATTTGTCTTTTTGTCGTTGAGGTTTTGCAGTACTTGTAGATTTTAGAGATTAGACGCCGATCGCATTTGTTGTAGCCAAAATTTTTTTCCCAGTCTGTAGGTTGTCTTTTTACTCTTTTGGTGAAGTCTTTTGATGAGCATAAGCATTTGATTTTCAGGAGCTCTCAGCTATCTAGTTTCTCTTCTGGTGGGTGTGCATTATTCATAATGTTTTGTATTCTGTTTATGCCATGTATTAGGGCTCCTAGTGTTGTCCCTATTTTTTCTTCCGTAATCTTTATCGTTTTTGATTTTATATTTAGGTCTTTGATCAATTTTGAGTTAGTTTTTGTGCATGGTGTGAGAAATGGGTCTTGTTTCAGTTTTTTGCAAATGGATATCCAGTTATGACAGCAACATTTGTTAAAGAGACTGTCTTTTTACTAATTAATGGAATTTTGGCCTTTGTGAAATATCAGCTGCTCATAGGTGGATGAATTTATGTCTGGATTCTCAATTCTGTTTCATTGGTCTATGTATCTGTTGTTGTACCAGTACCAGGCTGTTTTGACTAC
>NW_004443940.1:16418009-16420129 GCF_000243295.1 Trichechus manatus latirostris | reverse complement strand
CCTGCATACCTGGTATGAATCCCAATTGATCATGTTGAATTATTTTTTTGATATGTTGTTGAATTCTATTGGCTAGAATTTTGTTGAGGATTTTTGTGTCTTTGTTCATGAGGGATATCAGTCTGTAATTTTCTTTTTTTGTGCTGTCTTTACCTGGTTTTGGTATCAGGGTTATGCTGGCTTCATAGAATGAGTTTGGGAGTATTTCATCATTTTCTATGCTCTGAAATACCTTTAAGTAATAGTGGTGTTAACTCTTCTCTGAAAGTTTTGTAGAATTCTCTAGTGAAGGCACCAGGGCCAAGGCTTTTTTTGTTGGGAGTTTTTAAATTACCTTTTCAGTCTCTTCTTTTGTTATAGGTTTACTTAATTATTCTACCTCTGTGTTAGTTTAGGTAAGTTGTGAGTTTCTAGAAAGTTGTCCATTTCCTCTAGGTTTTTAAATTTGTTAGAGTACAATTTATCGTAGTATTCTGTTATGGTTCTTTTAATTTCAGGTGCGTGTGTTGTGATATCGCTCATCTCATTTTTTATTTGGGTTATTTACTTCCTCTCCTATTTTTCTTTTGTAAGTTTGGTCAATGGTTTATCAATTTTGTTGATCTTTTGAAAGAACGAACCAGCTTTTGGTCTTGTTAACTCTTTCACTTTTTTTTCTATTCTCTATTTCATTTAAGTCTGCTCTAATTTTTATTATTTGCTTTCTTCTAATGCCTGAGGGCTTCTTTTGCTGCTCTCTTTGTATTTCTTTTAGTTGTAGGGTTAATGTTTTGATTTTGGCACTTTCTTCTTTCTGGATGTGTGCATTTATTGCTGTAAATTGACCTCTGAGCACTGCTTTTGCTATGTCCCAAAGGTTCTGATAGGATGTGTTTTCATTCTTATTTGATTCTGTGAATTGTCTTTATTCCATCCTTAATTTATTCTATAACTCAGTAGTTTTTGAGCAAGGTGTTGTTCAGTTTCTATGTGTTTGATTTTTTTTCTTGCTTTTTCTGTTATTGATTTCTACTTCTATGACTTTATGTTCAGAAAAGATGCTTTGTAATATTTTGATGCTTTGGATTCTGTTAAGGCTTGCTTTGTGGTCTAATATGTAGTCTATTCTGGAGAATGTTCCATGTGCATTGGAAAAGAAAATCTACTTGTCTGCTGTTGGGTGGAGTGTGCTGTATATATATGTATGAGGTCAAGTTGGTTGATTGTAGCATTTAAATCTTCTGTGTCTTTATTGAGCTTCTTTCTGGATGTTCTGTCCTTCACTGAAAGTGATGTGTTGAAGTCTCCTACTATTATTGTGGAGCTGTTTATCTCTCTTTTCAATGCTGTTAGAGTTTGTTTTATGTATTGTGAAGCCATGTCATTGGGTACATAAATATTTATTATGGTTATGTCCTCCTGGTGTATTGACCCTTTAATCATTACATAGTGTCCTTCCTTACCCTTTGTGGTGGATTTTACTTTAAAGTCTATTTTGTCAGAGATTAATATTGCCACTCCCACTCGTTTTTGATTATTGTTTGCTTGATATATTTTTTCCATCCTTTGATTTTTAGTTTGTGTCTTTAAGTCTAAGGTGTGTCTGTTGTAGGCAGCATATATATGGATCCTGTTTTTTAATGCATTCTGCCACTCTTTGTGTCTTTATTGGTGCATTTAGTCCATTTACATTCAGCATAATTTAGTGCTGACATTTTGATGTCTTTTTTTTGTGTGTTGTTGATAGTTTCTTTGTTCCACTTAATTTTCTGTGCTGAGTTATTTTTCTTTATGTATTTTCATCTTTTTCATTGTTATTGATTTTATATTTGCTGAGTCTTTATATTTTTCTTGATTTTATTTTGATGTGTAGGATTGTTAGTTTCCTTTGTGGTTACCTTAATATTTACTCCTATTTTTCTAAGTTTAAACCAGTCTTATTTCTTTATATCACCTTGGCTTCCACTCCATAAGAAAGATCTATGACTACATTTTTTAGTCTCTCTTTTTTCTTCTAATGTTATCATCTTTTACATATTGATGTCTCTGTTTCCCTATTTTCAGTGTTTTATCTTTGATTTATTTTTGTGACTTCCCTATCTGGGTTGATATCTGGTTGCTCTGTCCTGTGTTCTAGTCTT
>NW_004443940.1:16400202-16417909 GCF_000243295.1 Trichechus manatus latirostris | reverse complement strand
CATTTCTTGTAATTTTGCTTTGGTTTTTACAAATTCCCTAAACTTCTGCTTATCTGGAAATGCCCTAATTTCACCATTATATTTGAGAGACAGTTTTGCTGGATATATAATTCTTGGCTGGGAATTTTTTTCCTTCAAGGCTTTATATATGTTATTCCATTGCCTTCTTGCCTGCATGGTTTTTGCTGAGTAGTCTAAGCTTAGTCTTATTGACTTCCCCTTGTAGATGACTTTTTGTTTATCCCTAGCTGCTCTTAAAATTCTCTCTTTATCTTTGGTTTTGGCAAGTTTGATTATAAGATATCTTGGTGACTTTCTTTTGGGATCTACCATGTGTGGGTTTGATGAGCATCTTGGATAGATATCTTCTTATCTTTCATGATATCAGGGAAGTTTTCTGCCAACAAATCTTCAACAATTCTCTGTGTTTTCTGATATCCACCCCTGTTCTGGTACTCCAGTCACTCGTAGGTTATTCCTTTTGATAGAGTACCACATAATTCTTAGAGTTTCTTCATTTTTTAGAATTATTTTATCTGATTTTTCCTCAAATAAGTTGGTGTCAAGTGTTTTATCTTCAATCTCACTAATTCTGACTTCCATTGCCTCAATTCTGCTCTTATGTCTTTCTACTGAGTTGTCTAATTCTGGAATTTTTTTGTTAATCTTCTGCATTTGTGTTTACTGTCTCTCTATGGATTCTTGAAGCCTGTTAAATCTTCCAGTGTGCTCCTGTATAATCTTCTTAAATTCCTCTATTGCTTTGTCTGTGTTTCTTGACTTGTTCTGCATTTTGCATGATCTCCTTCCTGATCTCTTGAAGAGTTCTGTGCATTAATCTTTTGTATTCTACCTCTGGTAATTCCAAGAAGTTCTCTTCCTCTGGAAAATTTCCTGATTCTTTGTTTTGAGAGTTTGCTGAAGCCATCATGGTCAGCCTCTTAATGTGATTTGATATTGACTGTTGTCTCCGAGCCATCAATAGATTGTTATATTTATTTATTTTATGTTTGCTTATTGTGTCATAGCTTTTTGTTTTGTTTTGTTTTGATATGCCCAGATAGGCTGCTCGTGTGAGGTGGTTTCATTATTGGCGCCTTTGAAGCTCTAACGTTCTGTCACCAGGTGGTTAGATTTGTTACTAAGTATGTGAGGCCAGAAGTCTGTTTACTTTTCTTGTATGGATTCAACTCAGATGTCCAGATAGTTGGTCACCAAGTGTATGGTGCGAACTCTCACCTACAGTCCTAGATGGGCAGGGTGATTGGAGTAGGCACAGGTATCTGGCTGCAGTAGAGGGTCACACACTGATCAAGGCAGGGGGTGATGGCTGTCCCTGAGTGTCTGGGAGGAAAGCATCACCCTGTACCCTAGAGTGCATATGTGGGTGGGTTTTGCAGCCAGACTATGAGCACTCAGTGTTACAGGCTGTAAGGACTGGGAGGCACCACTTTTTCTTGGACCTCTGTCATAGGTGGCTAGGTGACGTGGGTGGAACCACCAGTTCTCAGGCCCCTGATGTGGGTAGGTGGGGACCCTGCTTAATGGGCAGAGCAATATCAAATGTCATGAACCTGCTACTCCACCATATAGCTGATACAGTGAAGCTAGGCTTCGGGTATATACCCTATTGTACTGTGTTAATAAGGGCCTATGCTGTTGAAATGGGCCCACACAGGTCTGTGCAGGGGTGAAAGTCATTCAAAGCCCATGGACCCCTTATGCCTGTGTCTAGGCAAAGGAACTATGCCTGCCCTGTGTTCCCAGCTTAAGAGAGCTGGCAGATTATTTTTTCATGTTTGTTAATTTGTTCCCTCTCCAAGGCTGGGAGAATGGCTCAGGGCATGTGATGGGTCCTACTTCTGGCCCAGGGTCCTAGGCAATCTCTGAAGCCAGCCCGGGACCCAGCGCAGAGCAGGGAGGGAGCAGGTAAATGGGAGAGAGGTTCTTCCCAAAGAGGGTGTTTTTTGATCTGTGGGGTAGGTTAAATGCACGTACTTATCTTTTGCCAATTGAGCACTGCTTTTCACTGGCTCTGGAGACCTGAGCAGACTGTCTATCACTTGGTCTCTCCTGATGTGGAAAATACACCCTTAATGCTATTGCTTGTCTAACTGCACATGCCAGCCAATCTGACCCAAAGAGCACCGGCTCCCACTGGATCATGTCTGGCAACTCCTCTCTGCTTCTGAACCATCTCTTCCTTCCCCTGCCACTCAGTCTGATTCTTCAACTTTGCCTTTGATGTTCAGTCCTCCTAGATTGTCATATATAATCGATTCACTTGTTTTTTCTGGTCTTTATTATAAGAGAGACCACTGGAAACTTCTGACTACTCTGCCATCTTGGCCCTGCTTCCTATGACTATTTTTTTGATATACAGATATTTTAAAGTTTTATGTGTTAAACTCTATTTTCCTTTATGGCTTCTTCATTTGCTTTATGTTTAGATATTCTTCCCATCCCGCTTACCAAAACTTATCTATATTTTCTTCTGGTTCTTTTATAGTTTTATATTTTACTTTATAGTTCAAAGGGAAATGAGGATATGCAGGAATGGACAAGACTTTTATGCACATGTTCAGTTTTCTAGGTTTGGGTAAGTGTTTCAGAATTGTAAGCTTCTTGTTTAAAATGTTCATCTCAAGAATTGATTTAAAATCCATAACTTAAGGAAATTAAAACTCCAATGCATTACCAATGTGCAGTGCACATGTATCTGATCTGCAATCGGTAATCATGTCAAAATGTGTCAGCTCATTTCATATTCTTTTTAACTGTCCTTTGATTAAGGGAATGCTGTATCTACTTATGTAAGCTTGCAGTCAAATCTACTTTCAAATTATTAGCACCTGTTGAGAAATGGCCTTCCCATTCTAAACACCAGTTCATCGTGTCTTATTTGTAATTCATTTGATGATTTTGATATATCCTTGTAAATACTATATGTGACTAACTCTTTACACTGAAGCTTTGTTCTTGCAAAGATGGCGAAAAATGTGAATTGCATACTGTGTCCGTGGTAACAGATGTTGTGGATCTAGACCAAGCAGGTGTGGTGGTAGGCTGAAATGATAAATCACCAGTCCCAAATATCTCTATATTGGAAAACATGATGTCATTAATGCTTATCTTATGCTCTTGGGTCTTGGGTCTAACTTCATTTTCTAGCCAAAGGAATGGTAAAAAATTTCTGTGAATTCACTATTATTGACAAATAATTATTAGAAAATAAAATTATGCTGTTGTCTAGGGGTTGGCAAACGTTTTCTGTAAACGGCCAAATCAAAAAACAAAAACAAAAACAAAAAAAGCCTTGCTGCCATCAAGTTGACTCCAACTCATGACGATGCCGTGTATGTCAGAGTATACCTGTGCTCCATGGGGCTTCTAGTGACTGTAATCTTACGGAAGTAGATTTCCAGGCCTTTCTTCCACAGTGCTGCTGGGTGGCTTCAAACTGCCAATGTTTTGATTAGTAGCCAACCTCAAATTGTTTGCACTACCCAGGGACCTGAAAGGGCCAGATGGTAAATATTTCAGACTTTGTGGGTTATAAGATCTCTGTTGCAACTACTCAACTCTGTAGTAGAGAAAGGAGCCATAGACTATACATAAAAAAATGAGTGTGACTGTGTTCCAATCAAACTTTAGTTACAAAAGCTGGTGGTCTGCCAGAGTTGGCCTGTGGGTTATAGTTTAACAACCTCTGCGTAATCAAAGAATTTATTCCTTCACAACTGATTTTTTTTTCTTATTTGAAATGTGGGAATCAGTTTCTATCCTGGAAAATATTAGACACGTGCCCCTATCATTGATACTTTAAGACTTTGACTTAAATGCATTAAGATTAATTGGAAAGCCCTTTGAAATCTCATTGAAACATCATGATGTAAACATGGAATTGTTTGTTAGGAATAGGTTATACCAATCACAAACAAAAGGTTAGTTTCTCAAAGCTTCTTTGATATTAGTGGCCCATAACTTTCTTCCCAAACAAGTCTTTCTATCATCTGCCAGAGAGGTGGGCATAGCACTTAATTTCAGTAGGTCCAAGCTTGGAGGCAGGGAAGCATATGGACGCCATATACTTGTTAGAGTTTGTCTCTATGTAATCACAAACATTGAATACTCTAGGGCTCTAAATTACAAATCTGGATGGTCTCTTTTATCACACATAGTTTTTACATCATGAAGTCAGCAAATGCAAGATTCCTCCTCAATATCGTTTCTTCATCCTTTAGTAAATCAGGATAACAGAAATTTTTGCTTTCGTTTTGATGGATTCTCCTATGGTACAGGCTGAAACCTGTGTGTTAATTTCTGATTGGGTGTCGTTGGTAACATTTCAAAGATAAATACAATTTTCAGGGATAGATAATTTATATATATATATATATATATATGTATCTATTCCTGTACCTGTTGCTGTCAAGTTGATTCCAACTCATAGCAACCCTGCAGGACAGAGTAGAACTGCCCCATAGGGTTTCCAAGGAGTAGCTTGTGGATTTGAACTGATGCTCTTTTGTTTAGCAGCCGAGCTCTTAACCACTACGCCACCAGGGTTTATATATATATATATGTAGGTTAGGTAATATACACATGGAGTCCCTGTGGTGAAAACATGCTCAGCTGCTAACTGAAAGGTTAGAGATTCGAGTCCACCCAGAGGTTCCTCAGAAGAAAGCCCTGGCAATTTACTTCAGAAAAGAATCAGCCATTGAAAACCCTATGGAGCATAGTTTTTCTCTGACACACATGAAGTCACTTTGAGTTGGAATCCACTCCACAGCAACTGGTAACTGATAATATAAATATACACATATGTGTGTGTATACACATATATATGTGGTTTTTAAATACCAGTCTCTTATACACTCCCAAATACTTACGAATATTTATTCCTGCCAAATTTCAATACTATCAGTGCTGAAAGGTGGTTGGACTTTACAGTACGATCTGCGATAGAGGACTTTTGTTGTTGTTTTTCTTGTATTTTGTTTGTTTTTATATTCTGGCAAGCACTTTATTACTCTTTGGCAGTTGTCTTTATTTTTGGAGATTTCCCCAAAGCAATTGGAGGTAACATGATGAATAAAGTGAATGTTCAAGTTGGGGATAATGTATTTGTTCAAAAATAAAGTGTAATATTAAAGTAACAGGGCTGATTTTTTGATACGTCTCATAACGTAGCTTTAAAGGACTTCTTGAATGTTTTAAGCAATGGAAATGTCATTGAAATACATGTTGTCTCTTAAGATTAATTTTTGAAAAACAACTTTTATTTGGATCTGGAAGTTGATCTGTTTTAGAAGTCTCATTACTCTATACCTATACCTTGTAAAAAAATGGTTCTTATGGTCTCTGTTAGAAATAATCTGGAAAATTATAATAATATTTATTCTCAAATAAGTTTTTTATACTGATAAATCCATGGGTTGAGCTACAGGAATGAATTCAGCAAAATGTAATAAAACTAAGTTAAATAAACAGTATTGCTGCCAACCAAGTTGGTGATTTGTCTTTCAAGAACTCTGTGGATGTTCTGCTGCTAATCTCCTAGACTCTCACCAGCCCAATGTGATGAGATTTGAGGGTGGGAATTTCTCTCCTGTGTTTAACTTGCCATGTCCTTTGTGAGTGGTATTCTGGGGGGGACCAGATGAAGGGGCAAGAAAAGTATTTCTTTACTTCTCTTATGATAGAAGTGTGTGAGTGCAAGATGGAAGAGAAGGAACTGGTGGCCCTGGGGCTAATAGGTAATAGTCAGGAAAGAAAGACAAAGTATTCCAAGGGACAACACATGGGATTAGTTTTATTTAAAATAGATTTAACTTGAGGAAGAGAAAATATTTATTAACAAAGAAATAGAAGTAGTCACAAATATACTTGAATTGATAGTATGGGCCATGTCTGTCTTTGGTATGTTACTCTTTCTCTCGATCTTAAAATACGTATGCACATACCCACTCTCTCACATACACAAATACAAAAGTTAATTGCTAATTTTATAATTACAAAAGAAACACATACTTAATGACAAAATCTTGAAAACGAAAGAGTACGATGATAAGAAAGGAATTAGCGATCATTGACCACACAGATATCAGTATGGTAGAACTGGAGTTTGTGTGTTCTCTTCATTATTTCCTTTTCCCTCCTTCCTCTCCTTCTCTTTTTTTCCTTCCTTTCTTTATTTCTGTTAATTTCTTGTTTTTGCAAAAAGAGGATCCATCTCATCAGATATGATGCTTCATAAATTGCCTTTCTTATTTAGCAACATTTCCAAATACCTCTAACTATAGCTCTTTACCAACCTGTATTTTTCTGAATATAAGTTAAAAAATAATTTAACTGGCTCTTTTTAATTTTTCAGCTATACACTCAATCCATATCAGTTGCCAAATAATTCAGAAAATATACAAAAACAAAGGTAAAAATGATCTTTAATGGTACTGCCAAATGTTACTGAAGTTTGTTATGCAGGTCACTTGAAAGGAGATGTTACTGTAAAACACATTTCGGAAATTCTGGGTTAAACACACTTAAGTTGGTTTTCTTTTACTGAAGGACTTCTCAGAGCCTTTAACATGCTGAGGTGTATTACGGTGCCCACAGAAATGAGATAAAATATAAAGTTCCCCAAATTTATTTGACTAGAGAATGCTTTACTTCAATAGATTAGTGTTCCTCAGAACATATGTTGGTAAACTATGTTCGTTACACACGCGTACACAGGCATCCTCACACAGTCTTTGTTTGTTTATGTACTTATTTCTAGGTATAGTTGTAGAAATTGGATAATAAACTTAATATATCATGGCCATCTATCCACATCAAGAATTCAGAAACCATGTTATCATTTTTAATGGCTGCTGCAAAATATGCCACTGTTTTTATGCACCATGTATTTTTAATCAGCTTCTTTTTTGTAAGCATTTAGGTTGTTTCCTTTTTTTTTGCATTTGTAGGTTGTACTGAAATCAATACCCTTATACATCTCTTTCTGCACACTTGTCCAGTTATTTCCTTAGGACAAACTCCTAAGAAAGAAATAGCACGTGGCTTTTAATTTTATCTGTATTTCCAGATTAGTTTCTTTGCCCAGGAATATAACAGTTTTTTATAACAATAGAGTGAGGATTTAGTCCAAGTGTCTACCGTTTTACTTATGAAGGATGAACAAAGAGGAGCAGAATGGGCTCTCAGATATAAGGTTTGCTAAGTACTTGCAATTATTCTCAAGACTGATATAAAAGAGTAGTTATCCAGATTTTTAAAAATATGGAACCTGGCAGCTTTTCTCGTGACTCCCTCAGAATTATAAAAAATAAAGTTTTTCCATTCCAGATTCCAAAAGTGTTACCCCTGCCTCCTTCAGCAAATGTAAAAGTGTACAAAATAAGTTACCTTCTGAGTTTTAAATGAAAAGGAAACGAAACACGTTTTAATTCCAAGTTAAGATGTAGAAATAGATCCTTACTGTTTCTGTAAGTGATTTGCCTCTTGTTAATTAAAGCCTGACATACCTTGTCCAGTGTTTATTGGAGGTGCGACTGCATTTCACCAAAGCCCTCATCAGACAATTTATTGGAGTTTGCAAATGCTGGAGGTCTCATCCTGCTTCAAGTAAAAAGTAAGAAAGCAAATTTGTTTGATCAGGTCCCTCCTGCTCTGTCTGAGTATTGGTCATCTGCAGTGAGGCTTTTGAACAATGACATACAGGATGGAACAGAGACTATTGTTTGCTTGTGTGGTGGACTGAGATGACGAATGTTAATGTTATCCCCAAGAATACTTTTTAATTTATATCAAAATTGTATAGACAGGGTCGCCAGGGCTAAATGGGATGCCAATGACCTATGAAGATCACAAAGTAAACAAAGGATCTTAAAATAAGCATGTAACTTGAACACCTAGAGGATTGCTGTATATCGAAAGGCAATTGTTTACATAAAGAAAGGGAAAATTACTTGGTGCTAATTCTGTTTGTCGCAGGCTCCTTCTTCCCAAACTATCAGCAGAACAGTGGTGGACGGGCATTTCACTCTGTCTGCTTCGAAGGGCCATGGAGAAACGAACATGGAGCATCTTTTAGATCATGGGGCACATTTAGAAGCCTCCCACTTCCCTCTGGGGCTGGTTAGCTTCAGGCTAAGTTCTTTCTTCAGCATAGGTGTACAGGCAGGGGAGAAGCTGGGGGACTCAACTAAGATTAAAGGAGTAAAATCCAGTTGGCAGGAAGAGATAGGTGGATTCACTAAGGTACATGGTTTAGGGTCTCTTTGAAGCCCAAACTTCCGTCTTTGAGAGGAATTCTACCCAGATGGGGAGCAAATGAGATCATGTCATTGGTGGGTAACCCACATGCTTTGGGTTCAAGGGTGGAGGAGCGCTGAGTCCCAAAAAATTTCATGTGAAAGGAAGATGATGAATTAAAAAAAAGTCATTTTTCTAAAGCATTCATCGATACATATAATTATGGACCTGAAACTGAAATAAATAAAAAACTTGCTCAAGTAAATAGTTTTCCCACAAAAAACAAAAGATATGCCAATCCTCCAAGTTGGTAAAGGCACAATTCAAGAATCAGTAGAGTTTAGTGATTATGTATCTGGCTCTGAGATCACACTGCCTAGAATCGGAGCCAAGCTCTCCTAGCTACTAGCTATGTGACCCAGGGGAAGTAATTTGACTTCTCTGTGCCTGACTTTCTATATCGCTATAGCACAGACCTGCTGGGTTAGCTGTGAAGATGGAATGAGTGCAAAACACTTAAAACAGTGCTTAAAGATGCACTAAGCTGCATTCTGCTGCTCGCCATTCCTCTTGATAGCTTAACTTATTTATTTCTTAATGACTTTTAATCCTTAAGAATTACCTCTCATAATGCAAATAATCCACAGGGTCCTCCCCAAATCTTTTTTTCAGCTAAAAATACAATGTTGTTGTTGTTGTGTGCCGTCTAGTCGATTCCAACTCATAGCGACACTTTAGGACGGAGTAGAACTGCACCATAGAGTTTCCTAGGCTGTAATCTTTACAGAAGCAGATCGCCAGGTCTTTTATCCCACAGAGCTGCTGGTGGGTTTGAACCCACTGTCCTTTTGGTTAGCAGTCAGTTGAGTGCTTAACCATTGCGCCATCGTCAGGTACTAATTGACAGTCCATGTTACCTGGATGGGATAACACTCCAGGAAAGAGGAGGAGTTTGTGGGGCAGTGAGGAAGCTCTTAGGACAAACTTAACCCACCTTAAACCAGTTGCCATGGAGTGGATTCAGACTCATGGTGGCCCTGTGTGTGTCAGAGTATAACTGTGTTCCACTGGGTTTTCAGTGGCTCATTTTTAGGAAATAGATCTCCAAGCCTTTCTTCCAAGGCCCCTCCATGTGAAGTCAACCCTCCAACCTTTTGGTTAGCAGTCAAGTATGTAAACTATTTTTGCCACCCAGGTACTCCTAACTCATCTTAGGAACTTATTAATTGTAAGGAGAATCTATAGTGTTTATGCAAAGCACAAAAGAAATAATGTGCCGATATCATTCTGTGAGATAAAATAGATAGCTGTGGTCAATTTTCTGGCTCCTTGACTTACTCACAGGAAGGAAAAAAAGTGTCTCATCTGAAAGCAATCATGAAAGTGGGGCAAAGAGTTGGATCATGAAAGAATCATATAGGTTGTGAAAGAAGACCGTGTGAAGGACTTCAGGAGTCTTTGCTTTGGATGTGGGCTGTAGAAAGCCAAAGTGAGGGAAAAAAAGAGTGGCATGTTATTCAGCTTAACAAAAAAACAGATTCTCATATCTGCTTCTGCATTTAATCTATCATGAAGCCTCTGGAAAACTCCACTGTACTCTAATGAAAGCATGAGAATGAAAATGGCAAGAACATTTTAGTATTATTATGGAAATAGTTTTGAATTCATAGACTCCATGAAAAGGTCTAAGGGACTCTCCAAGGGCCCCCAGATCATACTTTGAGAACTATTACTAAGACAAAGTCTTATGCTTGGTCAAGATTGGTTGACTTTATTTTGTTGTTGTTTCATTATTTAGTTTATTGATTTTGAGAGGTATATTTTTTCACATTCCACATCTCTGAATTTGGGATGTGTCTTACATTGATAGTGTCTTACAATAGCTGTTGACCTAGTGGCAGTTGTGACATAGTTGTCATTGCCTGTGCAGGCATGGACTTGGTCATAATTATTCCTATTGTCACCATTTCGATTGAATTATGTGCATTATTGCTACTATGTGTTGGAGCTTAATTGCTATTTAAAGACTCTTCTTTCAATAACTTACAGTGTAATTTGGTTTGAAATAAAAAGTTACTGTGTATGGAGAAAGGCAAGGAGACAGAGCAATAGGGCATAAATTTGATATTAATGAAGCTATTTTAGAAGAACAAATACAATTTTATATTTTCTTGGACAAGATTAATTGTGTACTTTATGGGACATAAGAAAGGAAGTAGCTGTGGCTGTGTTGTGTGTCATTACTGAGATACGTGTAAAATGATTGCTTATCACATGACAAACAATACAACTGAAGACAGGAGAAATTACCACACCTCTTGGTATAGAGAAAAGATACTGCAGAACAATGAGGCTGTTGTGATCAATTCATGCAACACACAAAATTATCATTAAGGCAGAGTGTCATAGTTTAATTGGCAGTGTTTTTTCTTTCTCAGAAGTCTATGAAATAATTCATGTCTTAGCATTGATGATATTCCAGATTCCATGAAAAATCTCACAACAATATTCTTACTGGTAAATGAGATACAAAGGTTGTGGCAGAGAACATTATATGTGTTCCAGAATTCTGTTTCATATGCCTTTGTTTTGGGCACAATAAATCTTTTATTTTCCAGTCTCCTGTCGTAAAGCAGAACCAAGTGATTAATTATGAACAACGAAATCCGAGAATAAGTGACACATGTCACTTCTGGTCTGAGGCAGTGAAAAGCCTCAGTGTGACTTTACAGTTTCTCACTTTCCCTTGGGTTGAGTGTAGGAGTGGTGTGTTGAAGTGGCAGACCCACAAGATGAGAGTGGCCTGGATCCGTGAGTTACCACATGGAGGATAATGCACTATACCATGCAGAGTTGTCTGACCTACAGCAATCTTTATACCAATGAGAATAAACTTAGTGTTAAGCCACTGAGAGTTGGGGTCATTTGTCACTGCAGCTTAACCTAATCTATCCTAATTACTGCAATAGGATGAACCAAAAAGTAGAGGGTGACATGAAACTCTGACTTCCCGGTTTACTTTCCGTAAACATATCTCACTATGAGTCAGAATCAACTTGGCGGCAATGGGTTTGGTTTTTTGGTTTTAAGGATGAAACACTCCTTCAATATTGGAAAGTTGATTAATGTAACACACTTTATCAGTAGAATAAAGGACAAAACCCACATGACAAGCTCAATAGATGCAGAAAAAGTATTTAACAACATCCAATACCCTTTCATGAAAAAAAAAAAACCACTCAAAAAACTAGAGATAGAAGTGAACTTCCTCAGCCTAGCAAAGGGCACCTGCCAAAACCCCATAGCTAACACATGCTTAGTGGTGAAAGTCCAAATGATTTTCCCTTGAAATTACCAACAAGACAAAGATATCTGATATTGCTGCTTATACATAACATTATTCTGCAGGTTCTAGCCAAGGCAATTAAGCAAGAAAATAAAATGAGAGACATCCAGACTGGAAAGGAAAAAAGTAAAACTATCTCAATTTGCAGATGACATGGTCCTATATATAGGAAATCCTAACGAGCTCACTAAAAATTATTAGAACTAATAAATGAGTTCAGCCAGATTGCAGGGTACAAGATCAATATACAAAAATCCATTGTATTTCTCTATACTAATAATGAACAATCAGAAATGGAAATTAAAAAAAAATTCTATTTGCAGTAGCATCAAAAGAATAAAATACTTAGGAATAAATTTTACAAAATAAGTCTAAGCTTTGTACTCTGAAAACTACAGAACATTACTGGAAGACATTAATGACCCAAATAAATGGAAAGTAATCCCAGGTTCATAGATTGGAACACTTCATATTATTAACATGATAATAAAAACAAAAAACCAAACCCATTGCTGCTGAGTTGATTCCAGTTCATAGCAACCCTACAGGATAGAGTGTAACTGCTCCATAGGGTTTCCAAGGAGCAGCTTGTGGATTTGAACTGCTGACCTTTTGGTTAGCAGCCGAGTTGTTAACCACTGTGCCACCAGGGCTCCAAGATGGCAATACTTTCCAAAATAATCTACAAATTCAATGCAGTCCTTATCAAAACCCTAGTTGTCTTTTTTTTTCAGAAACTGACAAACTTATGCTAAAATTTATGTGGAAATTCAAGGGACCCAGAAGAGCAAAATGATACTGAAAAAGAAGAACAAAGTTGGAGGACTCGCTTATAATATTTTTGCTAAAAGTAGTAAAACAATATGATTCTACTTGAGGTCCTAAAGGTCAAGGTAGTCTTTTTTATTTTTACGATTATATCTCTATGGCCCAAAACAGTGAGAGGTGAATACACATTTCTTTTCAGAAGAGCAATATTATTATTTTATAGATCAAATTAATATATACTTACTTGTACTAGTCAGATAGACTAGGTTTTTATTCATTAACACACTTTCAAAATCTTAAAGGGTTATAATGACACGAGTTTATATTTTGCTTTTACTACATGTCCGTTGTGGGTTGGATGGGGACTCTGCTTTGTATCTCCTCATTTCAGGCTGATGAAGCAGCAACCATATCAAACAGTGCTGGGTTTTATGGCAGATGGAAAGAGAGCTCCGGAGGATCTTGTACCAGCAATGAAATGTTCCAGCCTGGAAAGCGACACATACCATTTGTGCTTAGAACTCATTGGACAAAACCAATTACATGGTGCTGTTCAACTGCAAGAGATCCTGGTGCAATATTGTCATGGGCTTCCAAGATCAGGAACTTTCACATTTATTTATAAATTATGTATATAAATTTCCTGTAAAAGTATCCCACTAGAAATAGGTCTACTTCACACCTTTTAATGGCTCCATCGTATTGTACTTTATAGATAGACCATGATTTATTTAATTAACACCCTGTTGAGGGATATTTAAGTTCTTTCTAGTTTTTTTTTTAGATTTTTGTGTGTGTGTGTGTGTCTGTGCATTGAAGTGAAAGTTTACAGAGCAAATTAGATTCTCACTGGATAGTTTGTACAGAAAGTATTTTATGGCTTTGGCTTCATTCCCCACAATGTGTCAACACTGTCCCCATTTCAGTCTTGGGTTCCTGTTTCCTTTTGTCCTGAGTTACTACCCCTTCCTGCCTTCTCACCTTTGCTTTTGGGCAAAATTTGCCCATTTGATCTCTTATAATTGATTGTTCTAAGAAGCACATTCTTCTTGGATGTTATTGTTTATTTTACGGGCTTGTCTACTGTTTGGCAGGAAGGTGGTCTCTGGGAATGGCTTCAGTTTCAGGTCAGAGGTATCTTACGGCCATAGTCCTCCATTTTCTGCCTGACCAGTAAGTCTGGTCTTTTTTGTGAATTTGATCTTTTGTTCTACATTTTTCTCCTGCTCTGTCAGGGACCCTCTGTTGTAATTCCAGTCAGAGCAGTCGGTAGTGGTAGCCAGGCACCATCTAGTTATTCTGGTCTTGGGGTCATGTAGGCTGTGGTCCATTAGTCCTTTGGACTAATTGCTCCCTTGAGTCTTTGGTTTTTTTCACTCTCTTCTGCTCTGGACTGGAAGAGACCAATAGTTGGATTTTAAATGGCTGCTTGCAAGCTTTTAAGACCCCATATATTCCTCACCAAAGTAGGATGTAGAACATTGTCTTTAAGAACTATGTTGTGCCAGTTGTCATAGATGTCCCTCAAATTCTTTCTAGTTTTGGATATTATTAAACATTTTACAATCAATAACCTTGAACATACGTCTTAGCCAGCCATAAATGCTTGTGACCGACTGAAGATGACAACAGGTGGATGAGTGAGGGTAACCAATTGTCAGTGATTTAAGACTCTAAACACATGGTAGGTGAAGAAAAAAATACATCACTCAAATCTTCTTCATACTGTTCTGTGTATTTCCGGATGGCAGTAAAGGCATAGGGATTCTCAACAATGTTCATGTAGTAGGTCATTTATATTCAGCATTTCTAGAGCTTCTTTAAACTTCTGGATTCCTGTCCAAGTTAAAAAAAAAATCTTGATTATAAAATTTAATATCCACTTTCAGAGCCTGTGGAAATAAGAGAAATTGCAATATGTTACTGCCCTATCTGAGAAGTCTGAAGCTCCTGAGAGAGAAATGAACACAATGGTAATGTAACTCCTAATTTATTTTTTATCTTCATTTCTAATTCTTTCACCACCTATAAGATTTAAGTGAGAAATCTTAATCTTACGATAGGGTTTTAGCAGTTTAAACCAATCATGAGTATGCTAGCTTGAAAGGCTTTGACTATGGAGGTGTTTATAGTCCCAGAAGGATGGCGGTTTTCGCAGTTCTCAGTTTTGATGGGTTAAGTAGTTTGTATTTGGGGGTAGGGGGTGTCTTACTGTGGAAGATAAATGAATTCCTCAATTTATGAACTTACTCCCCAGGCTACTCAGCTCCACTGGGCTCTCCTGGCAACTACTTGACGGGGTTCTCACTGTGAGACAGTCAGCACTGTGCTCGGAGCCCTGCAGGACAAATAAACCCCACTGAACCAACCCAAATACTGAGCAGGCTTGAGGAGTTTTCCTTAATCCTAAATCAGGATAACAAAGTGGAAAGAGGAGTGGTAAAGATAGACTGCTGCCTATTGTCCGTCCCTATTCACATGATCTGTATAAAGACTCATACCAAAAGACAACAGAAAAAAACTAGAAAAAACTGTTATTTTTCAGGCTGATCTATTTCATTTTCAGTTCAAGTTATATATGCTATACATAGCATATTTTAAATATCTGTTCTATTTCAGTAATTTTATTTATGTGGTTATTTTCTTAGCCTGTGTGCATGTGTGTGTGTGTGTGATATTTGGCCAAGGAGAGAATAAGGGAGAAGTTAAGTAATATAATCAGGAATTTTAGAAAATTATTACTTCTGATTTGGGAATATGGAATAAAACCAAGAACCAAACCCATTGCCGTTAAGTTGATTCTAATTCATAGAGTTCCTATTGGACAGAGTAGAACTGCCCCATAGGGTTTCCAAGGAGCAGCTGGTGGGTTTGAACTGCTGACCTTTTCGTTAGCAGCCAAATGCTCAACCATTGTGCCACCCGGGCTCTGGAATATAGAATAGAGGTGTTTAATTCTCTGCTAGCTAATCATCACCCAAGAAGTTCCTGAAAAATTGAAGTTTTAAACATTTCTATCTAGATAATCTCTAACCTAACAATCCGTACCCTAAAATTATGCACCTGTAAACATTTCTCCTGGGCCACTCCATCTTGCACTGGGCAGAACTTCCCTGCCTTTGGTCTTACCCTCATCCTTTACATAAAATCCTTGCAGGTTTTAAAACCAATTGGTGGGTTCAGATGAAGATGAAAGGGAGAAGCAGTGAGACGCACATGTGAGGAGCTGATCGTAGGGACCAGCCCTCAGATAACTCCTGTTTGCCAATCCCCCACTTCCACCACCTCCAAATCTTTAACTTCATTTTGTTATCTGCCCCAATTCACAGCGACCCCATATTTTACAGAGTAGAACTGCTCCATAGGGCTTGCTTAGCTGTAATCTTTATGGAAGCAGATTTCCAGGCCTTTCTTTCGAGGAGCCACTGGATGAATTCAAGCTGTCAACCTTTTGGTTCAAAGCCGAGTGCTTAATCGCTTGCACCACCCAGGCTCCTCCTGGTACATGTTAAAAACAAAAACAAAAAAACAACCCTGTTGCCATCCAGTTGATTCCTACTCATAGCAACCCTAAAGGACAGAGTAGAACTGCCCTACAGTGTTTCCAAGGAGCACCTGGTGAGTTTGAACTGTCGACCTTACGTTTAGCCGCCGTAGTTCTTAATGGCTATGCTACAAGGGTTTCCTGGTACACCTACCACGTGAAAAATGCCTGTCCTATAAATAGTTGTTGAGTGAAATGAAGAAAGGTTATTGAATTACATCTGTTGAGGGTACTAGAAATTGAGTCTTGATTCTTTTTAAAAAATGCTATCACAGCACAACTTCCTTTCACCTTTGCCAAGATTTCCTGACTGTGATTCCTTGTTTTTGTTTTTTTTTCTTTTCTCTGTCAGTGCTTGCGGGCTCTGATCTCAGGACTATCTGACCTGTTGTTATCACGTAACTCTCTGCAACTTGTGCTTGAAAATGAACAAGGCCAACCTTTTGCAGAAAAAGGATGCAATTTTAGAAATACAGGGAAGACAATTATGTATTGATTTTGATTTGTATTGATTTGATTCATGCCTGGAACCTTATTGATTCATGCCTGGAACCTTACATAGACCTTCATTTCTTAGATCAAGGTTTCATCATTATTGGTAATATGGCAAAAGAGTACTGGACACTTGGGTTCTAGCATTTGCTTTGTTCTGAATATCTGAGTGACATGATACAAACTACTTCTCATACCTTGCTTTTCTTAAAATATTCTGAGTCCCATTTGAACCTAGCACAGTGCTTTGTGTACAGAGCAGACATTCAGAACCTCAAACTATCGTTGCAGACCTAAGGATTCAAGTAATGTGATTCCAGAGTAGATTTACTATGAACATTAGTAACGATGTATGTATGTTAAGGCAAATATGAGTAGCCTGTTTATTTTGTGTCTCATTCCTTAAGTTGGAGGACCCATTAAGTTTGAATAATTATGAATATGCATGGAAAGAAGCAAGAGGAAGGAGGAATCAATAATTTTGATCAAATGAGGTGCTATTTGTGACATCACTCGAGAGAGAGGCAACAGGATTTGGGGAATAGTCCATTCTTGCCTGCAGAGTTGTGACACTGGTTCTGTGACAGTGACAATTATCTAGCCTCTCAGGGCTTCAGTGTCCTCATCTGTCAAATGATAGATCTCTAAGGCCAAATAGAAAGTTAATCATTTTTTTCCTTTCCTTTCACTTATTCATTTATTCAAACCCAATTATTGGGAGTCTGTCATGTGCCATGAATTTTTCTAAGCATTGGGGATACAAGAGAGACAAACACATTTAACAAATGATAACTAAAATAGTTGACTATTTTTTCCTAAGCTTATTGGCTACTCATGTTTCCTCTTTTGTGGCATGCGCTCATACACTTTGCTCATTTTTAAAATCTTTGCCTTAGCAATTTGTAGGAGATTTTATAAATTCTGTGTGCTAACCCCTGTACCTGTGAACATGGCCTTTAGCATGCTCTTGTGGAGTTTACATTCTAGATGGGGAAAGCTGAATATCATCAGTCAGAACAAGGCCAGGGGCTGACTGCAGATCAGACCATCAATTACTCATATGCAAGTTCAAGTTGAAAGTGAACAAAATAAGAACAAGTCCACGAGAGCCAAAGTACAACCTTGAGTATATCCCACCTGAATTTAGAGACCATCTCAAGAATAGATTTGATGCGTTGAACACTAATGACCGAAGACCAGACAAGTTGTGGAATGACATCAAGGACATCATACATGAAGAAAGCAAGAGGTCATTAAAAAGCCAGGAAAGAAAGAAAAGACCAAAATGGATGTCA
>NW_004443940.1:16340343-16391082 GCF_000243295.1 Trichechus manatus latirostris | reverse complement strand
TTATGCCTATTCTCAAGAAAGGTGATCCAACTGAATGTGAAAATTATTGAACAATATCATTAATATCACACGCAAGTAAAATTTTGCTAAAGATCATTCAAAAGCGGCTGCAGCAGTATGACAGAAATTCAGGCTGGATTCAGAAGAGGACATGGAACCAGGGATATCATTGCTGATGCCAGATGGATCCTGGCTGAAAGAAGAGAATACCAGAAAGATGTTTACCTGCATTTTATTGACTATGAAAAGGCATATGGCTATGTGGATCATGACAAATCATGGTTAACATTGCTAAGAATGGGAATTCCAGAACACTTAATTGTGCTCATGAGGAACCTGTACTCAGAACAAGAGGCAGTCGTTCGGACAGAACAAGGGGATACTGCGTGGTTTAAAGTCAGGAAAGATGTGCGTTAGTGTTTTATCCTTTCACCACACTTATTCAATCTGTATGCTGAGCAAATAATCCGAGAAGCTGGACCCTATGAAGAAAGGGGCATCAAGATTGGAGGAAGACTCATTAACAACCTGCGATATGCAGATGACACAACCTTGCTTGCTGAAAGTGAAGAGGACTTGAAGCACTTACTGGTGAAGACCAAGACCACAGCCTTCAATATGGATTACACCTCAACATAAAGAAAACAAAAATCCTCACAATTGGACCAATAAGCAACATCATGATAAACAGAGAAAAGACTGAAGTTGTCAAGATTTTATTTTATTTGGATCTACAATCGACAGTCATAGAAGGAGCAGTCAGGAAATCAAAAGATGCATTGCACTGGGCAAATCTGCTGCAAAAGACCTCTTTAAAGTGTTGAAAAGCAAAGATGTCACCTGGAAGACTAAGGTGCGGCTGATGCAAGCTGTGGTATTTTCAGTCGAATCATATGCATGCGAAAGCTACACAATAAATAAGGAAGACCTTTAAATTGTGGTGTTGGCGAAGAATATTGAATATACCATGGACTGCTAGAAGAATGAACAAATCTGTCTTGGAAGAAGTACAACCAGAATTCTCCTTAGAAGGAAGGATGGCGAGATTACGTCTTACATACTTCGGACATGTTGTCAGGAGGGATCAGTCCCTGGAGAAGGACATCATGCTTGGTAAAGTAGAGGGTCAGCAAAAAGAGGAAGACCCTCGACGAGATGGATTGACACAGTGGCTGCAACAATGGGCTCAAGCATAATAACAATTGTGAACATGGTGCAGGACAGGGCAGTGTTTTGTTCTGTGGTGCATTGGGTCACTGTGAGTTAGGACTGACTTGACGGCACCTAACAACAACAGTCTAACACATTATCAAAAGCATAATGAAAACACACACCTGTTTATGGGCATATGTATATGCATATGTGAGATGGTGGGAAGCACTGCGGAGGGAAAAAACGCAGAGAAGGATGAGACGAAGTTGTGAGGCAGAGCGACAATTTAAAACAGTGTGGTCTGTCTGGGAAATCATCTAGAATTATGTACTTCCAAGTGGATGCAGTTAGATTCACATAAGAAAATCCCATGCAATTCCCTTGGGATCCATACTTTCTACGGAAAAGTTTTTCCTAGGGAAATACGTCTTTGACTTGATTTTATTTATTTATCTGTTTTAATGAATAATTTTTAAATTTCAGTATAATTTACTGACAATAAAATGCACAGATCTTCAAGGTTAGTTTGATGAATGCAGACAGGCACATGCACCTCTGTAACCATCACACAAAACAAGATATAGAATATGTCTGTTGCTTAGAAAGTTCCCTCATCCACCTTTCTGGTCAACCAGTTTCTGACTTCTGTCCTTGAATGATTAGTTTTGCCTTTCTCAGACTTCATGTAAATGAAAACGTGCAGTATATTTTTTTGTTTCTGTCTTCTTTTCATCAGGATAATGAGTATGAGGGGTGTCCGTGATGCTCTGTGTAACAGTATTTTGCACCTTTTTTATTGTTCAGTTGTGTTCCATTGTATAAATTTACTTGGTTTTTAAATAGGGGTGTTGCATGAATGAGAGCCTTTTTTTCAAAATATGGCCAAGAATCTTGCTGCGGAAAGGGAAGCATAAAATTGAAGGATGGAATGGTCTGCATCGCAAACTCACTACTACATGACCTGTCACATTTCTCTCTCCTTTTAGGGACACACCTTTTATTAGTGTCAGTAGGTTTCTTCCTCCCTCTGAGTGTCAACAGGAGGCCCCAGTCTTGACAGCCTCTTGGCCACTGACCTTACCCTCTAGACACTTGTCTGTCAATTCCAGGCTTCCGCACCTGGGGGCCAGACATGTATGGCTGCTCCAAGGGACGAATTACCCAATAAGCAAGGTAGCACGGGTTTACTTGTGTTTTCTTACTAATCTGTATAGGTTAGTAAGCAAGCACAATTAAGCCTGTGCGTAACTTGGTTGCTGGTTAATCCATCCCTAGCTGCTCCTATCACTGCTAATCCGGTTTCTTAGATGTGGCACCAGCCAGCCAGTTCCTTTGCCTGATCTGCTCTAAGTATTGTAAGATGGAGCAGCAGTCCCGTGTCCTCAGCTCCATGTGTCTGCCACACAGGTGTGAGCCTTTTTTCCTAACTAGGTTAAGGAGGCTCCACTGGACTAGTGAGGGTCTCAGGCTCTTCCTTTAGCTCATTACTCTTTATGAGTCCTCACACTTACTGATTTGAATGCCAACGCAGGTAAAGGTGGGTAGGTGGGGGTAGAGGAGAAGGGAATCTGCTCATCTTGGGGTTTATCTTTAAGAGGCAACTGCTCTCCCTTTTAATCAATTACTGAACAGAGCAGGCCTGGAAGATTCAGGGTGGCGCTTGTGACACACACACACACACACACAAAAAAAAACCACCCTACAGGTGTCTCAGGGATACATATCTCCACATATTCAGTTTTAATGAAGTGATAAAATAAATGCTTTTCCTAGAGGAACAGAAATTGCATTCCGAAGGGGTGACCTGGCATGGTATCCAGTTAGCTGATGTATGGGTTCTCGCTGGTATTACTCTACATCCCTGGTGCAATGGAGATGGCCATTACTACCCAGGGAGAGGCATGGGATTGGTCAGTGGCACTTGGCTGTCACCACTGGTCTTACACTCTGTTAATTATTTTCTTTAACAATTCTGCCCTAGCCGTTTACTCAGTCAGTATCCCTGAGTAGCGAGAGGGAACATTTCAAGGCAGCCACGCCATGGTTTGGAGTCATGGTGTATGCAAATTGAAGCATCCGTTCTATCTGATCGTTCTTCCTCATGATATAAAGATTCTATCTAGTTTTCTGAAAATTAGGCTTTATAGTGGAATAATAAGTGACACTGAAAAGGAGTAATCTAGAGCAACATGTATCAAAGTGGGTGCATCTAAAAAGATATGGAATGGAAAAAAGTTACATATGTACAATATGATATCATTTATGCAAATCTTAAAAATATGCATGATGATTTTTATGCTGTTTTAGGGAAATTTACATATGTATAAAAGTATAAAGACGTGCTTCAGGATTGATAATCTCCAAATCAGAATTGGGGTTCCCAATTCTGGTTAGTGGGGTGGGAGGGTTGTAGAGAATGCATTTGGGAAGTATAAACAAGGAGTTAAAGCTATGCTTATAGTATTTAATTTTTAACTGGGTGATGGCCCCTAAGGTACTCTTTATATTATTATTTATGCATTTTTATACATTTGAAAGCATTTATAATAAATAAATTGATTAATAAAATTATACTATTATTGGTTTTTATTCTTTAAATCATTAAACTTCTAAGTGTCTTTTTAATTCTCTAGTTGCTACATTTCAGATTTTGACAAGGAAATAAAGTTTGGGGGATATTCTTTGATTTCAAAACTTCTAAATATAATTCTTAGAAGCCATTTTGATCATCTGAAACAAATAGATGGCATTACGTCAATCTAATTAACGCTGTGGAACACAGGATTTTAGACCCATGATTCTGCAACCCCTTTTCTGAATGAATTCTATAATTCATGCATTCATGTTTGGACTACTATGCCTTTTGCAGAGGAGTTGGTATCAAAGGGGAGTGGGAAAATTTTCGCTTTAAAAAAATGTGCAATACAAAATGAAAGGTAGAAGAAAACCACAATGAACTCTAGCCAGTTTCCAAAGAGGGAATGCAGCAAAGTACAATGAACATAAACCCATTAGGAGCAACTGTACCAAGATGAATGAGTGGGGTTTGCTGAGTCATTTCAGCCTTTACCCCATCTGGAGTGGGGCAGCAGGAGTTGGATTTGGGTCAGGGCCTTCCACAGCTGAGATCCAACCTCTCAAACTTAGTCCTGCCCATCTGCATCCTCCATCCCTGGATTTGCAAGGTCCTGTAGCTCATGGGCGTTGAGGATAGCCCTTTGACCCATGAGAATCTACAAAGGCCACTCTGCATTGGGGACCACTTCGGCCTGGTCTAGAGCTTTGGGAAGGCTAACATCTACCAAGCATGAGGATGCAAGTGACTGTCTATGAGAATGGAGATGTGAAGGCAGAGGAAGAGAAACGATGCAATTTCTTTTCCGGCTAAGGAGAAGGATCGCAGAAATGAAGGAGATCTGTGAGGAAATTTATATTAGGGGATAAACAAATGAGTTCTGTGCCTGCCTCTTTAAGTCTCTTCAATGCCATGTTCATTTCTCTTTTTTGATTACCAGGTAGTGCTGTCCTCAGTCTCTCGGGGCATACTTCTTTCCTGATCTGGCACAAACTACCCCGCAGGGCTTAAAGACGTGCAGATGACAAATGATCAAAGTCTACCTCTCTTAATCAAGCTGCCAGAATTGCCCATCTAAAAAGCTGTTTAAAAAACACATCTAGCAGATCTCAGCCTCCAATGTTCACATCTTATTTCCTCCAACTTTCACTTTTGAAAAATCTAAAGAAATTCTCATGCAGGCTGTGACCAAAGGAAAAGGGCAAGCTAAAAATTACCTGTGCAGGGGAAGGCCATTTCTTTATTGCAAGTTCAGTGGCTCATTTTATGAGCTGCGGTCTTGACCTTCAAGCCAACATATGAATTGTTTAGGCTAACGTTTAAAATGTAAGCTTGCAGAGCCGGAGTTCTTTCCAAATGATGCTCTTTGGAAAGTTCTTCATTTGCTGGATGATAGCGAATATTGGCCTTTATGGCTTTTATGGCTGAAGGAAGGCGCTGGAACATGTTTTCCTTCTCAGTTTACCACACGGACAGCTACCATGTGTCTGGCACTGGGCTGGGTCCTTTCTATCCTATCGTACCCCTCCCCCAAGAAAGTAAAGATCACATGTCAAAAATGTTATTTCAACATAAATGCAGATAGAAGGGACTCAATGGTGGTTCAGTAGTAGAATTCTCGCCTTCCATATGTGAGACTCAGCTTCTAGTTCGGCCAAAGTACCTCATATGCAGCCACCACCTGTGTCTCGGTGGAGACTTGTGTGTTGTTATGATGCTGATTAGGTTTCAGGAAAGCTTCCCGACTCAGATGGACTAGGAAGACAGGCTTGGTGATCTGCTTCTGAAAATCAGCCGATGAAAACCTTATGGATCACAATGGTCCACTATGCAACTGATCATGGGTATGGCACAGGCCAGACAGCTTTTGGCTCCATTCTGCATGGGATCACTGCGAGTTGGGGCTCACTGGATGGCAGCTAATAATAACAGCAGCAACAACAATAGATAGAGGAGACCAGATACTGGGGAGAAACTCAATATAAAACAATACAATTTTGATGTTCTAGAAGGTTCAGCTTGTTTTACTTTTGCTAACATTTTCCCTCAGAAACAGTAATTTTATAGTGAGATGCTATGGATATAGAATGGGACTCCACAAATAGATTAGGTCTATAGATAAAAAGAACAAAAAAGCTTTTCTCTGGTAAACATCCAAGTGAATCCCTCTAGAAGTATTCTGAGTGGGGCCAGCTGTGCTCAGTGGCGTTTCCTCTCATGGAGTCCCCTGCCAGCTTGATCCTTCTGCCTGAAGCCACTGCTCGGCCTCTTCACTGCCCTGGACTCCTGGGAAGTGAATACTAGCTATTCCTCTTCAACCAAACGTTGTCACCGCTCACTCAGAGTTACCTACATGGAATCATTTGAAGCAGGGATTTGGCGATTACCTGCCATTCTGCCTAGTTAGAAAGAAAATTCGGATCTTCACTGAGCTGAGTGATGAAATGTCATAGTAATAAGCCAGGTTTCTACCTCAGATGGTGTTGTGCAGAATGTGCCTTAATGAGTATTTCATACTCAATGTGTGTACTGAACTATTCATCCAATGTACATTAGTTACCCACTGAGACCAAGACTAGAGTGATTGGCCCGATCAAAAGCCATTCACATCTTTTAAAAGTAAAAGGTATTGTTTTTATACAATTTATAATAGCTTACCTTCTTGTGTACCTGGTTTGCATCAGGCCTGTCCAAGGTATTTTTTCATATATGATTGCAAACCCTCACCACAATCCGCAGAGGTAGGCATTATCTATTTCATAGACGAAAAAACTGAAGCCAAGAAATATTAATGGACCTGCTCAAGCTTATGTTGATAGAAAGTGGCTGCATGGGAATGGAAATCCATTTCTTATCTGATACTGGAGTTTGCTGTTTTTCCATTTTATCAAACCTCCCTCATGTTCAGAACCATCAGCACGGTCAGTGTTGACCTGGGTAAGTAAATGTGGCTTCTGACTCTACTCACCTAGTTTAGAACAACCAGAATAGTGGTGCATTTCATTGGCTTGAATAAGAAAGAGTGCATTACAATAGATGTGTTTTATGTATAAACCCATTGCCCTCGAGTCAATTCCGACTCATAGTGACCCTATGGGACAGAGTAGAACTGCCTCATAGGATTTCTAAGGAGCGGCTGGTGGATTCAAACTGCTGACCTTTTGGTTAGCAGCTGAGCGCTTAACCATTGTGCCACCAGGGACTCCGTTTTAGGAATACTGGGCCCAATTATTGAGAGCATCTTTTAAAAAAGAATTTGCCTTTTCTACAAAACGTAGGACATTGAAGGGATTTTGCCAAAAATAATATGCTTTCTACCATTTACTCTTTGCAGGGAGTTTTAGGCTGTTTCTCTTATCATTACATGGGATATCAAACTGGGGAGTTTGCTATCCTAGCTAATGAACTCTGGGACACAGTAAAGTTTTAATTTTCAATCTCTCCAGAGATGAAAGTGTGCAATAAGAAAGATACACATTGCACCTAACCCCTGCGTTCCTATCGGTGTCAAGAAAATTGTTTCTCTGTGGTGCAGAAGGGACTTTCTATCTGACATTTGCAAAATTCGTATAAACTAAGCCCTGGTTTGGGGTGTTTGGGGAGGGCAAACGGTGATGCTGCTTCTCTGATTGCACTTAGTGATACATTTTAATCTGCAGTTCATGCAGCCTGGCATTGACATTCATTTAGCTGGGATTACAAGTGAATTATTCACTCCTCAATGAAGTACACCCGGCATGACATATTGACCATGTGAGCTGACAATCATTGCTTTAAAACGGGCCTAGGTTACATTTTCTTTTGTCATTGAAAGTGGGTTGTCAGTTAATACACTTAAAACAAGGCCTGCTGACCTGCCATTCTCCCTGAAGTATTTTATTGAAGCCGTAGGGACGTACATACAAAAATCAACTATTTTAATGGAGGGAAAGAGTGAAAACATGAACTCCGTGTGAATCAAACGAAGAGTCTTTGCGTTTACTTACACGAGTCCTCCCCAAGATTTTATTTCAAGAATTTTCAAACCTACAGAAAAATAGGAAACATACCACCACAAACACCTATGTAGCCTTCAACTGGATTCACCAATTGTTAACATTTTTGTCACATTCGCACTCCCTCATCTATCTATAGATACATATATATGTATTTATGATTATATATGCAATTATACATAATGTATATACATATATGTAATTTTAAAATAAGTTGCAGATATCATGACACTTTGATCCTAAATACGTTGGCATGTACCTCTAAGAATTAGGAAATTCTTCCATCCAACTAACATACTACTGTCACACACCGAAGGGCATTAACAATTCCATAATATCACATAATACACACTCCATATTACAATTTCCCCAATTGTCCCAAAGTGTATTTTAAAGTTGTGTTTTTAAATTCAGAGTTCAATAAAAATTCACACCTAGCATTTGGTTGTTATGCACTTATACAGCGTTTCACAGGAGTCAAATGAAAGCACGGAGCTATGATCCCAGTGATATGAAAGGGCAAGTGATAAAGTCCTAGTTATGTGTTGTACCAAAGTATTTCTAAGAGCTCTCACAAGTATGAAATCCACATCTGTGGTTATTTTTTTCCTAAAGGCTTTCAATTTACTGTACTTAAGTAGGTAAGTATGTAGAAAATATTATTACCAATTCATAATTTTTAAAACTTCAGTCTCATAGAACTGTTGTGTATTTGATTCTAAGGTTTCAAAATAGCAGTAGGATTCAAGCCCCACATCTAGAGAGGGTTCATCACCAGCCCTGCTCAAAAAAGGGAAAAGAATCATGAGCTTTCCTGCTTAAAGCAAAGTTTTTCAGCAAACTGTTTAGCATGAATTATAAGTTTCAAATGATTATGCTTTCTTCTCATTGAGACTTTTATTCTCCTGAAAGTAAAATGTGTTAAAAATGGAAGGGAAAATGAATTTCAAAGAACATTCACTGGGGCAAATGATGTTTTTTTTAACCGCCGTGGACATTTGGAGATCAAGTTTAAGAGAATGTGGTTGATTTCAGTGTTTCGAATGCACGTCTCATCTATAATTACCCGTGTCTAAGGTCTTGTAAAGTGTCTGTATAATCACTTTCAAGCTGCATTTAAAGGAAATATTGAGAAGCTGCATTTCATGAATTACAGTTTGTGTGGATCTTATGCACTCTAGTTTATGTTGGTGGATTTTCATTAGCAGTGCAAAAACAATTGCAGAAAATAGAAGAGGTGAACTGTGGCTCTTTATGTTCATTTTGTAGAAGATAGTAACTTTTTTTTTTTTTTTAAAGCAAAACAATATTATTCTTTTCCATACTGGCTTGGTTACCTAGTGTTGTTGTAACAGAAATACCACAAGTGGATGGCTTTAACAAACAGAAATTTATTCTCTCATAGTCTAGGAAGCTAGATGTTTGAATTCAGAGTGCCAACTCCAGGAGAAGGCTTTCTCTCTCTGTTGGCTCTGGGGGAAGGTCCTTGTTATCAATCTTCCCCTGGTGTAGGAGCTTCTCAGTGCAGGGACGAGTTCCCCTACTGGTTCTTCATTCTTGGTGGTAGGAGGTCCCTCTGTCTCTCTGTTGGCTTCTCTTTTTATATCTCAAAGGAGATTGACTTCAAGATACAACCTAATCAGGTAGATTGAGTCCTGCCTCATTAACATAACTACCTGAAATCCTGCCTCATTAACTGCATTTAAAAAAAAAAAAAAACCCAAACCCGTTGCCATGGAGTCGATTCTGACTCATAGTGACCTTACAGGGCACAGTAGAACTGCCCCATAGGGTTTCCAAGGAGCGGCTGGTGGATTCAAACTACTAACCTTTTGATTAACAGTTGTAGCTCTCAACCACTGAGCCACCAGGGCTCTGTTTTACAGGTAGGATTTACAACACACAGGAAAATCACATCAGATGTCAAAATGGTGGACAATCACACAAGACTGAGAATCATGGCCTAGCCAAGTTGACACACATTTTTGGGGGACACTATTCAATCCCTAACACATACTAAATTGTAAAAGTGGCATATGACTGATGCAACGTATTTAAAAAAATTTAAAAAGTCTATTGATGATAGCTGTTGAATTTTAAAATTAGCTAGACATGTTTCTTCCATCCTTTTTGATAGTAGAAAATAGATATATATTTCATCACTTCCAAGACACATATTTTTCACATTTTAATATCTCTGAAATCAGACTGCATCTTAAAAGAGACGTCATGAAAGTTTTTTTTAATTAGGAGCTCCCCTGCAACTTTTTTAGTGGTATATAAAATAATAACTGATGACTTCTTAATCTCTGTGAAATATAATACTATATACAATACTATGCTACACTGTAATATACCCACCAATGTGTAACCCATAAAAAAGTTTTTTATGAGGCTTCTGGAACTGAATATTTGTCTGGTTGAGAAATAAGATGTGTGATCCCAAAGACTTTATAATATAAAGGATGGAATATCTTTGGATGAACCAGCAAACTGTAAATATTTTAGATTTACTCAAAAATATCAGTGGCTGATTTAGCAAATGCCTTTTCAAGGAATATAATTTAATGCTTTTAATCTAGTCAGCTTCTGCATTTCTACTTCTGGTTTTTGTTCTATTTATTTAGAGAGCATCAGCTTTCCAATGTCACTCCTTCAGAGCGTCAGGCAGTTCTACCATCAGAAACAATGCTTTCAAAGACCAGGCAATGTGGATCTCAGCCTGGTATTCACTCAGTCTGGGTGGTTTGCTTCTGTAGAACAAACCATTTTGCTACTCAGGGCAATCTTATACTGAAATAATTCACAGATTTCTCTTAAGATACTGCATTGGTAGTCACAGCGTTTCTTTGTATTTAAGGATACAAAGCTAGCTGAATTCTACTGGAACGTCTGTAGTGGCCCAAGGAAAACAACCATTTGAACACCGTGGTTGATTCTGGGCACCCAGGGTAATTTAATACTGTTATAAAAAGTAGATCTATGTTGTTCTGAGTACTCCCCTGCTGTTCTGGTCCACTAGGCCTTCCATATGCATGCACACGTCTGTGTAAGTACACGCACTTTTCAATTTGCTTAGGGTTATTTTGGTCTCTCAGAAAATTCTGTGCTTAAGACTTAGCTTCAAAGCAGGTCTTTGAACTGCTTCCTTCTGGTTCGAACCGCTGCTAAGAATTTGCATTTTGAACAAGTTCCCAGGAAGTTATACATAAGAATCACTTGAAGACCTTGTTAAAACGTAGATTCTGATTCAGTATATATGGAGTGGAAATGCAAATTCTCAGCAGGGAACTTGTTAGAAACACAGATCCTCAACTGGGGTGTTTGAAGCCCTGCTTCAAAGTGCTGCTTTGTTGCCGTCACTACCAGATGGGCAAAGTACACCTGTGGCCCAGCTTGGCCTGCCTGAATTGGGCTGCAACTCTGGAATATCAATTCAGCATGTGCAAAGAACCTTAATCTTTTCATGAAAAAACACACTCAAGCACATAATTTTCTGCCATGAATCCAAGAGGCTCTTAGAACAACATTTTGCCCCAGACTCCTGGACACTGAGGGTTTAGTTTTTCACTTGGTAAGTTCATTAGGACCTTAGTTTTTAATTTTTATTGTTCAAGTACTTTTATTGACCATTAACCAGTTGCTGTTGAGTCAACTCCAACTCATAGTGACCCCGTGTGTGTCAGAGTAGAACTGTGCTGCATAGGGTTTTCAATGACTGATTTTTTGGAATTAGATCACCAGGTCTTTCTTCTAAGGCACTTCTGGGTGGACTCGAACCTCTAACCTTTAGATTAGCAGCCAAGTATGTTAACAGTTTGTACTATCCAGGGACTCTACCTTTTACTGAAATATAGCTTATGTATAGAAAAGTACAGATAATTACAAGCCTAGTAAATTTTGATAAATGGAATATACTTGCCTAACCAGCACTTGGATAAAAAATCAGAACATTTCTAGTCCCTGGTAGCCTCCCTCATGTTCCTTCAATTCAAACCACCCCAATGGGAACTTCTGAGTACATTTCTGTTTTTAATCTTGTTTAATGAGTTGCTATACATTTTACCCAGTCCCATTAATTAAATGACCAGGGTTCTTCTTCATTTTTAATAACAACATAAATGTAGAAGGCCCTACCTCTATTTCTCAAAGCCATCTTCAAGGAGTTGGCAGAAATGACGGAAAAGTGATGGCTCACAATTTTTTCGCAGAAAATTCTTGAGTGATGCAGATGTGGTTTTTCACATTCATGGATGCAGAGTAACTGCTACTTCCTACTGTGATTTCAGAAAGGAATCTCTGGGATGAAATAAAATAGCATGATTGGGAGTCTGTTCAAAGTGGTTATAATGAGATGAGATTACCTTGAGGCAAATACACAGAAGTATTAGTTAAGGCAGGAATCCCTGGGTGGTGCAAATGGTTAAGCGTTCAGCTGCTAACAAAAGTTTGAAGGTTTGAGTCCCCCCAGAAGAACCTTGGAAGAAAGGCCTGATGATCTACTTCCAAAAAATCAGCCACTGAAAACCCTATGGAGCACAGCTCTACTGTGACACACTTGAGTGTGGTTGCCATGATTTGGTATTGACTCAACGGCAACTGGTTACTGGTTAGTTATGGCAGATGGAGAGCTGAGTTTGTTTGTTTTTTTTTAAGTCAAATAAATAGAGTATTTACATGCATTAAATGCTGGGGAGATTTACGTTGTTGTTGTTGTTAGGTGCCGTTCAGTCGATTTTGACTCATAGTGACCCAAAGTAACAGTAGAACGCCCCCATAGTGTTTTCTAGGCTATAATCTTCATGGAAGCAGATCACCAGGTCTTTTCTCCTACGGAGCTGCTGGGTGGGTTTGAACCACCAACCTTTCAGTCGCCAGCCCAGCTCTTAGCTGTTGTGCCACCAGGGCTCTTTGGGAGACCTATATTAAAGACTAACTCCGTTGCTGTTGAGTCGACTCTGACTCATAGCTACCCTTTTGGACAGAGTAGAACTGTCCTCTAGGGTTTCCATGGCTGTAATCTTTATGGAAGCAGACTGCCACATCTTTTCCCTGTGGGGTTCTAACCGTCGATCTTTTGGTTATCAGCTGAGCACTTAACCACTCCACCACCAGAGTTCTTGGGGAGACATATAGCCAGGAGAAAATCCTAGATAATTAACTCTTTCAGCACCAAACGGTAACAAGGGCTACCTTCTCTACGCACTGTTCTGCTACCTATGTGAGCCTCCAAATGTGATCAATGCTACGATCAGAAGAATTGCCTCCCGTGAACTAGCGTGGGTCCCCTTCTTTGCTATTAATGGAACTGCAGGGAGTGTGAGGGGAGGCAAAGGGGGAAGGGAGGTCACTTAGTCCCAGCTCCCCATGCTGAGGGGGTGGCATAGAAAGAAATGGACCAGAACTGCCAACTCCTTTTCAAGGGGTTGTCAATTCAAATTTCAGAAAAATAATTCTAGAGATGTTAATATTTGACTCCAAGGCTTTTGATTGTGTATGGCATAGGGATGGGGGTGGAGTTTAACATGTCACTGAAATTTGCAGTTGATGCATGTCCACCATCCTGAGAACCACATCCCCTCCCTGTATGATTTAGCATGACAACCAGATTACATTTATGCAATTAATTAATGTTTGCTTGACCACTTTTATCCAATTTCTTTCCATAGCACATAAAAGAGAACCTGACATAAATTTCTCTTTCAAAACAATTGACTTAGCAACTGCTGACCTTCTGTTCTGTCATTCTAAGGATTGATTGGATATTGTTGGATTGTTTCATTCTACAGTAATTAAACATAAAATTAATTATGCTAGTAACCCATTATTTCTCTGAACCAAGGACTAAGTCATTTGTTTTCGCTTGGTTACTCTGAGAATCTGCCATCGGATGAACAAGGCAAAAGAAAAATCCTACTGTTGCAAATAGAAACTAAATATTTTGAGGCATATTTTAATGGCGAAAATATAATCTGAAAGCTTCTAATTTCCATATGCACAGCATATTGAATTTGTTTAATGTAATTTAGGCCATAAATCTTTTACTTTATGATATGGTCATTTAAATATTTTCTCAGGTGGCTAATCATTTAGAAAACATGTCAAAGAAGAATATATGTTAAGAAAGAGAGACGAATGACTAAAACTAGGAGCTTCAGCAAAGCCATCACGAATTTCTAATTCTTGATTTGGTTTGCTGCTCAGCTGAAATGAAATTTACTTCACAAGTCATTTTCTTTGTTGGTTTTGCGCAGAAAATGCTTAAAATTACCTGATACTGTGAGCATTGAACCTGGTTCTTAGCGGCACACAAGTATGACAGGACTAAATTATCAAAATATACATGCTGCTAGAAACCACAATAAGTTTTTGCAGTTGTCATTAGCACAGGTCATATTAATTTAATTAACATGATTGAAGACAGTCTCACTGGATGAGGCCCAGATACCTAGGCCTGGCCTATTACTCCCCCGTAGGCTATGAAATGATGCCCCTGACAAATGGGTCTGAAGTGTCATGTATTTCATATCTGGAATTTGCTTTTTGCTACAGGTTTCCCTATGGCTTTCAGGTATGTTGTTTGTTGAGTAAATTTCTGCAGTAAATTTCGCAATTTACATTTGTGAGATGACTTATGGACTTCATCCGTCTTGATGCTTTTCAAAATTCATGACCCTCATCGGTATTTTGAATACTGAGCAGGTTTTTGGATTATAGTTAGACTTCATTTAATTTGGACTGTCACATTATCTACTGTTTGACCTGACTGAAATGAAAGGTTGGTGGTTTGAAACTACATAGCTGCTTCACAGGAGAAAGACCTGGCAATCTGCTGTTGTAAAGATTACAGCCAAGAAAACGCTATTGGGGCAGTTCTGCTCTGTCACATGGGGTCGATGTGAGCAGAAATCGATTAGACCGCACCCAACAACAACAACATTAGCGTGTCAGGTAGCTTCTTATCTGCTGGGAGGGAAAGGAAGAGGCCTGGGTTCTTGGTTTGACAGTGCTGGCTCAGGGGCTTTGGAACCTACTATTTCTGACCCTCTGTTCCCTCATCTGCAAAACAACAGGAGTGGATTAGATGATCCCCAGGGTCCCTTCAGTTCCAAATGATTATGACTCCATGCTCATTTTCCACAGGAATGGGCTGGGAGGGCAAAGGAGAGAAGACATAAATCAATTATGGAAGAAATGTATGCAGAGATTTCCCATAAACACCCATTCCTACAACAAAATGAAAAACAAGAATGACATTACAGGACAACTAGGAATCTGCTATGGACTGGTTGCATAGGCTCTACGTGCTATCTCTCTATGAAGATGATATATAAAGATTAAGAAATGAGACAGGTTTTCCTTGGGATTAAATTACTCCTAAGCATCAAATTTTGGAGCCCTGGTGGCGAAGTGGTTAAGAGATCTGCTGCTAATCAAAAGGTCAACAGTTTGAATCCACCAGCCGCTCCTTGGAAATCCTATGGGGCAGTTCTACTCATCCTGTAGGGTCGCTATGAGTTGGAATTGACTCAACAGCAACGGGTTTGGTTTGGTTTTTGGTTTAAGCATCAAATTTCATATTTGAAGAGGACTTTCATCATCACATACTCAAAACTCTTATAATGATAATAATTATAGATAACTATGTTTTATGAGGAGCCCTGGTGGTGCAGTGACTGAGAAATCATCTGCTAACCAAAAGTCAGCAGTTCGAATCCAGCTCCTTGGAAATCCTATGAGGCAGTTCTACTTTATCCTAGGGTGGCTACAAATCAGAATCAACAGGATGGCAATGGGTTTGCTTTGGTTTCAGATGTACTATGAACTCTGCTAGGTATTTTTGCATGTGTTATCCTATTTCATTCTCACAATGATGCTTGGAGATACATATATGTGCAATATTCCAATTTATAGCTATTTATTTTAATTTTAGTTACAATCTGAGCAAGCCCCAATTTCAAAATGGTGGAGGTTTAGTATGTGCTTTTTTTATTTTTAATAAAGCAGAGCTATTCGAGTATCAATGTTGATTCCAAAGCTTTTTCCCTAGTTTCTCACTGCATATTAAAGGAAATAGTGATCTCCAAAGGAAATGTTGATTGGGGGTAAGTTGTGAAATTGTATCCAAAACAATTCAGCTTATCAATATACTAGCCCAAGCGAGACTTCTTCTCGTGCATGAGTCGGTGGGAATTCTGAGGCATTAATTAAAACAAAGTTGCAGTGTTCTGTGCAAAGATCTGAAATGGACTAAATAACATACTTAAACACAAAATTGCCTTTGTAACAAAATTTGAATTAGACTTAAGAGTCATCAAGCGGCTTCTATCCAGAACATTTTTGCCTTATAGACTAGATTTTGAAGGAAGAAAAAAAGTAACGTGTGGAGCCCCTTTAGTGAAGCAGGCACTGAGCTAGGCCATCTCCACACTCGTTGTTATTGTTCCTTACCCTCAAGTTGGCCCCCTACTCATGGCAACCCCCTGCACAGCAGAACGAAATGCTGCCTGGTCCTGCACCATCCCCATGATCAGTTACAAACTGGACGTGATGCATAGGGTTTTAGTTGCAGATTTTCAGGAATAGATGGCCAGGCCTTTTGTTCTAGTCTGTCTTAGTCTGGAAGCTTCGCTGAAACCTGTTCAGCATCATAGCAACACACAAGCCTTCACTGACACACAGGTGGTGGCTTCACGTTAAGTGTATTGGCCAGGATTCAAACCCGGGTCTCCCACGTGGAAGGTGAGAATTCTACCACTGAACCACTAATGCTTCATCCTCTCCACACTACATTTTATTTAATCTCCAGTGCACCCCTGGGAAGTAGGAATAATTGGTTTTGTTTTACAGAGAGGGGACAGAGAGATTAAGTAACTTGCTCAAGGTCACACGGGCAGGAAATGGTAGACAGAACTGTGAACTCAGGTTTCTCAGCCACCAGAGTCCAAGCTTTTGCAGCATATGGGGTCATATCACTCAAGCAATGTGTCAGTTTTCCAAATTCCCTCATGAGAACTATGGAAAAGTCTAGATGTCTAGTCAAGTAAGGGAAATAATCAGCTGTAGATTGGGATTGGTTTCGTACTTGGAGCTGGCAAAGAGCTGAGAATACAGTTTAACCTGAAGAAAAGTAGTTATGTTGACTACATAACCAAATCTGTTTTTACTCTCCAAAGTTTTCTCTGAAAGCTCTGGGCCCGTGTTGAAAGTATCCTTTTGGTAAGTTTTACTGAGCAAACGTCTGGCTTTCTCCTCGGAGGAGATAGATGTAAGCTTCTTGATTTGGTGCTTTCCTATCTTGTGGAGTAGAGTATCCGAAGAGAAAGATGCCCGGATGGAGCTATTCTTATTCCTTGAGGAAAGGGTATAATAAACTATTTCAATAAGATGTGAGTCTGAAACACTCTCCTTGAAGTGAGAGAAAAGAGAGAACCATTTCATGTCACTCTAATTGAGGAACTAAGGAAGATAAAATATTTAGTTAGCTCACCAAAGACAGTGGAATGGGTTGGGGTCCACCTGAAAATAACTGATGCCCCTTAGGTTCTCTCTTTTTTTCTTCTCCTTCACTCAAGTAAGACTTGTAAATTCTTAAAAATCTCCAGGGAGGTAAATAACAAAAGCTTTCTCTTAGCAACCTTCGAAGCCCATCTCAGTGCTTAATAACTCTGTGTAAGGAAGTTTTTCCTCTAGCGCTAACTTAAGTCATTCTGCTGCAGGTTAATTCCATCTCCCCTCTTCTCTCTAGTGAGGAGAGAACAGCTGCTCACCATCTTCCCGAGACTAGAATTGAACATACCTGAACAGAGTTACCAACTCACCCGAAGACTTGCATCATACAGGCAAAATAACATTGATGGGGGAAGTGGTTCTAAAAGTGTGTCCCCTGACCTGCATCATCATCATTTTCTAGGAACAAGTTAGAAAGGCAAATTCCTGGACTCCACCCAGACTTTCTGACTCAGACTCAGAAAGTCTGGGAGGGGAGGCCCAGCAATCAATGTGTTAACAAGGCTTCTAGGTGATTCTCATGTATGCTAAAGTTTGAGAACTACTGATATAATAGATATTTGATCAGGTATGAGTGATTATTCCTAATAATTGTTGTTGGTGCCATCGAGTTGGTTCTGACTCACAGCAACGCTATGTACAACAGAACGAAATGCTGCCCAGTCCTGCGCCATCCTAACAATCGTTGCTATGTTTGAGCCCGTTGTTGCAGTCACTGTGAAACCATCTAGTTAAGGGACTTCCCGTTTTTCGATGACCTTCTACTTTACCAAACATGATGTCCTTCTCCAGAGACTGGTCCTTCCTGATAACATGTCCAAAGTAAGTGAGATGAAGTCTTGCCATCCTCGTTCCTACAGAGCTTTCCGGCTGTACTTCTTCCAAGACAGTTTTGTTTGTTCTTTTGGCAGTCCATGGTATATTCGATGTTCTTCACAGACACCATAATTCACATACATCAATTCTTCTTTAGTCTTCCTTATTCATTGTATAGCTTTTGAATCCATATTAGATGATTGAAAATACCATGGCTTGGGTCAGCAGCACCTTAGCCCTCAAAGTGGCATCTTTTCTTTTTAATGTTTTGAAAAGGTCTTTTGCAGCGGATTTGCCCAATGCAGTACTTCGTTTGATTTCTTGATTGCTGCTTCCATGGGTGTCAATTGTGGATCCAAGTAAAATACCCTTGACAACATCAATGTTTTCTCTGTTTATCATGATGCTGCTTATTGGTCCAGTTGTAAGGAGTTTTGTTTTCTTTATGTTGAGGTGTAATCTGTACTGAAGGCTATAGTCTTCGATCTTCATCAGTAAGTGCTTCAAGCCCTCTTTACCTTCAGCAAGCAAAATCGTGTCATCTGCATATTGCAGGTTGTTAATGAGTCTTCCCCCAATCTTGAGGCTGCATTCTTCTTCATATAGTCCAGCTTCTCAGATTATTTTCTCAGCATACAGATTGAATAAGGATGGTGAAAGAATACCACCCTGACACACACCTTTTCTGTTTTAAACCATACGGTACCGCATTGTTCTGTTCGAACAATGGAATCTTGATCTATGTACGGGCTTTGCATGAGCACAATTAAGTGTTCTGGAATTCCCATTCTTTGCAGTGTTATCCATAATTTGTTATGATCCACACAGTCCAATGTCTTTGCATAGTCAGTGAAACACAGGTAAACATCTTACTCGTATTCTCTACTTTCAGCCAAGATCCATCTAACACCAGCAATAATATCTCTCATTCCGTGTCCTCTTCTGAATTTGACTTGAATTTCTAGCAGTGCCCTGTTGTACCGCTGCAACTGTTTTTGTATTATCTTCAGCAAAATTTTACTTGTGAGTGATATTAACGATATTGGTTTGATAATTTCCACATTCCATTGGATCACCTTTCTTTGGAATGGGCATGAATATAGATCTCTTCCAGTAAGTGGCCAGCTAGGTAGCTGTCTTCCAAATTTTTTGTCACAGATGAGTGAGCGCTTTAGCATTGCATCTGTTTGTCAAAACATCTCGTTTGGTATTCCATGAATTCCTGGAGCCTTGCTTTTTGCTAACGCTGTCCGTGCAGCTTGGACTTCTTCCTTCAGTACCGTCAGTTCTAGATCATATGCTACCTCCTGAACGTTGACCAGTTCTTTTTGGTATAGTGACTCCGTATTCTTTCTATCTTATTTTGATGCTTCCTGTGTCATTCAGTTTTTTTGCCCATAGAATCCTTCAATATTGCAACTTGAGGCTTGAATTTTTTCTTCAGTTCTTTCAGCTTGAGAAATGCTGAGCTTGTTCTTCTCTTTTGGTTTTTTAACTCTAGGTCTTCGCACATTTCATTATAATACTTCACTTTGTCTTCTAAAGCCGCCCTTTGAAATGTTCTGTTCAGCTCTTTTATTTCATCATTTCTTCTTTCGTTTTAGCTACTCTATGTTGAAGAGCCAGCTTCAAAGTCTCTTCGGATATCCGTTTTGGTCGTTTCTTTCTTTTTAACGATGTTTTGCTTTCTTCTTGTATGATGTCCTCCCACAACTTATCTGATATTCAGTCATTAGTGTTCAATGCATCAAATCAGTTCTTGACATGATCTCTAAATTTAGGTGGGATATACTCAAGATCATACCTTGGCTCTCATGGACTTGTTTTAATTTTCTTCAGCTTCAGCTTAAACTTGCATATAGGCAATTGATGGTCTGTTCTGCAGTCGGCCCCATGTCTTATTATGATGGTATTATTATTCTAATAATTTACAATGCTTTATATGTTTGTGTGTATGTCTGTATATAAGAACATATATATTTATGTATTGATTTGTATAAGATTTTTTCGGTTAGCAGTTGTATACAGATTTCTTGTAATTGAAATCTAACGGATGTAAATGAAGTTATCCTCTGTTTAGTTACAAAAGTTCAGCACTTACATTCTGGTTGTGCCTACCTGGGGTTAGGTAATAAGTGTTTACTATATATAAATAAAACAAAATACAAATGAGCAAATAAAAAATAATGATAAAAGAAAGCCCTCCAAACAGATACACTATTATCATTTTTTTTGTGTGTGTTTCTCTCAGCTTTTGTTTCCTGTGCAAAACTAATAGATATGTTCTCCAAAATGAAGTCATACTATGTATATGGTCTTGTAACTTTCATTGTAAGCTTAAAACACCATGAATGCCTTTCCAAGGCAACACATACAAACACACACGTAATCATTTTTAATAACGGCATATCCAATTGCCTGCTGATGGACCTTCAGGTTATTTTCAGTTTCCCTTCCTTCCCTCCCTCCTTCCCTCCTTCCCTTTCTCTCTCTCCTTCTCCCTCCCTCCCTCCTTCCCTTCCTTCCTTTCCTCCTTCCTTCCTTCCTTCATTCCTTTTGTTTTTAACCATTACAGAAAACTGAATTTCCCTTAAATCATGAATAAAGCAGTAAGATAAACACCAATACCTTCAGCCTTGTGTGGTCCAGGATCTCACTGTTCTATACCAGATTTATTAAACAGTTTGAAAAACAAATGTTAGCTGGGCTTCCATTTTACTGTGAGGTGCTCCACTGTTTGAGGGGTTCTTTGGGCTATCATCAAACATGATTGGAAAGACTTTTCTTAAAGAATACTGATGTATGGTACATTCTACACACAGACAGTGCTGCTGTTCTTAAGGAATGCATTTTGAAACTTTAACTGATTGATTAATTTATTTTTTAGCAGATTCGTTAGTACTTTCCCCCAACTGATTGTGACTGCAAACACATATTTTTAGGAAGTTAGTTTGGATTTAGGACCAGTTTATGCCTGTGATATATGGAAAACCAAACTTGCCAGCATGAAAATTGAACCCTTGGTCTTGCCTCATGAGTACAGAGTTCTAAAAAGTCTCTGAGTATTTCAGTTGTAGTGTGACTTGTATGGAAGAGCTATGGCCTGAGGGGAGTTCTGAGTTTCTTCAAAACATTTTCAGTATATTGCTGCTGTCCTTGTGCAGTTTGTGCAATCTTCATTTTGAAGCTTATCCTTTACAGAAACGTTCATGGTGCCTTCATGATCAACAGATGGTAAGCTGCCATTATACCACAGACACTCTTTATCTTTTCCCCTTACGCTCATGAAAGTTGACCTATATTAAAGGACTCTCTCCTTGTTTTCACTTGAACTTAGTTTTGGAGATCTTGGCTATACTAAAGTGAGATTAATACCTTGAAACATTACCCAAATCCCTTAACTATAGTCTTGATTATTCATAAATTGTGTTGCCCAGTTAACATGTCTCACATTCTTAAAGAGGCTGATAAAACACATCCAGGCTGGAAGACTACAGACAAATGATTTTCTAACGTTTACAACATGGAATGTACAGTAGCCATTGGGACCCTTTGCCAATCATAAGATTTTTGGCATGAATTGTTCATGTTTTGCTCATTGCTGTATAACAGCACCTAGCCCAGGGCCTAGCAAAAGTAAGTTTTCAATGAATGCCCACTGAAAGAGTGAATGAAGGAAAATATTTTCATGACTACTTCAACAGGACAACCAGGAATTCTGCTTTAAATGACAACTGGAAGTGTGTATGAGAAAGCTTGTAAAGAACACAGTCACCCAGAAATCCATTTTATTTAATGCTTAAAATGAGCATGCCTGTTAGCTTAAAAAAAAAAAAAAAATTCTGTTAAAAATATTTGTTTTGGGATCTCAACTTGGGTTGTTAAGATGTTCCAAAATATGGCATCTATTTGCTGAAGTCCAACTTTTAGTAATAAATATTTGCCAAGGTAGATGTTGCCTAAATATTCCACAGTTTATTTAACAAAATAGCTTGTCTAGTATAATCAAGGGTTTACAAAGAAGTATTGGTTATGACTAAGGTTGGCTATTAAGACATGAAACGCATCATATACTTTTCCAAACCCTTTGAACCTGTAAAGATATATTCTTCACATATTTAACTTTTTTGCAGTTTTTTCTTGCATGTTTTTTCCTATTTTGAGCAGAAAAAAAATTTCTCCCACCATTTGATTTCTTTTCTTCCTTTGCTGTCAGCTTAGAAAGTAAAATAATTTTTCTTTGAACAGAGTAGGAAAAGAAAGATCTTATTTTCAAAGTAACTTGGAAAATTTAAAAAAAAAAAAATTTAAATCAATTATTTATACAGCATGCACTCAATGCCATACGATGTTGTAAGTATTTTACAAATATCACCTCATTTAATCTTCATATGAAGTAGGTACAACCATTACTATCATTTTGCAGGGGAAATTGAGGCACAGGGAGGTTAAGTAACTTTTCCAAGGTTATGTAGCTAGCAGATAGGAGACATGGGATTCAACATAGTTTGGCTACAGTCCATGTTCTTAACCACTGTGCTATGAAGGCTTTCTGGGGATTTTGCCTCTAACCTTGGACTTGGGATAAAAAGGTTCTTGTTTGAAATCGTAAGGATCCAACCACTGCCTGGATCCTCCATTTTTCAGATATTAAAAGTGATGAGTTCAGAAACCTGACATTTGTAAAGGATAATCATTTCTGATTGAGGAGGGAGGCTTTTCCCACTATTAAAATGAGAATTTTAGAGGAACAAAGGAATTTACTGAGAAAAATGAGATGTTTTGATTCTGAATTCCAATTACTTTGTATTTTTCTAATAGGGATTAAAAGTCTGAAAGGACGGTTAGTGATGATGACTTTTACTGTAATTTGGACATTTGTAGGTCCCTCCCTCTTCTCTTTTTGCTTTTTTTCCTTTGACCAAGCCTGTAGAATGTAAAAGTGCCAGAATAAAAATGGAGAAAGTGATACTATTAAATATAGCACAGTTGCTGTACATTGGTGTTCATAGTGTAGGAAAGTTTTAGTTCTCCTATTTTTTATATTCTCTATGAAGCTTCATTACAATAAACATATTGCAAGAGAATCGAAGACTACTAGGGAAAGGTATTTTATTTATTACACTTGTCTTAGGTAGATAAAAATTGTGAGAGTGGGAGAAAACAAACAAACAAACAAAAAACAAGAGCCTATTAGATCAGGATCTGTCTTCAACTTGGCATTCAATGGAATGAAATTTCTAGAGTGAAGGAGTGGAGTTTCCTGATTTTATTTATTTTTTTTTATGGTGAATCTTGCTCAGCTTTCTTACAGAAAAACAGATAACTACCATGAGTTTCAACTTCCCTAAGACCAAAACTTAAGTTGGCTGCTGCCAAAATATCCTCCAACAAAAATACACCAATACTATTTTCATCTAAAATTGGTAAGGAAAGACATTACAAATAAAGTGTTGAAATCATAAGGATTTTTTTTTTTTTTTGAGCGGACGTAAGATTTTATGTAATTCAACTTGCAGAGTTCAACACTGCAAATTATAGCTCTGAAACGTTGGAGCCTTTCCACCCTAGTCAATGGATAAAGTTTTGATCCTTAATATATAACGAACATATGCAAATAATGGAAAATATTTTCTAACTGCTGATTCTCTTGCCTGATGTTAACAATTTTTTTTTCAGAGTTTCAAACTGGTTGCTGTTGATGTTAGTTTTACTTTCTTCTCTTATCTTAGTAAAAATATTCTACAGTTGTATATAAAATCCTCATATCCTTTTGGCTTCTGACTGAGAGTTGACAAATATTGCAAACACATGGTTAAAGCCTGGCCATTAAAACTTACGACAAAACTATTTGTATACATAAGGTCTTGAAGGTTATGCAAAGGTAGTTAATTAATCCTCTGTTACAGTGTTTATTTTTTTCCCTTCATTCTTAAAAATGAAGTTGATAAGGAATAAAAATGAGTAGCATCAGTATGATTTTAGACCAACTTACTTTTCTATTTGCTAATATTCTGTACTAGATTCATTTATTGCGGGAGTTGAAAGCCTATATGTTAATGGTACTGTTGAGGAGTAAATGGTCAGGGACAAGGAAGGTGGGCTGGGTGGAGTGGAGAGCAGTACAAAATAAGACCACAGTGTGCTACCATGCACTGCTGGTGTTTTCAGATTAAGATGGGGGATTAAGGAATTTTACTCAGCAATTTGAGATGCTTTGTTAGGGACTGAGGAGATTTGAGCTGCTTTGTTCTCAAACCACATGTTAGTGAAAAAGCAAACAGGCACTTAATCCTGACAGACAGCAGAACTTGACATCAATTTGCCCCTTGGGAGGTGACCAGGAGTTCTCTGTGACGGGTTAAAATGGTTGGCCCTTGTTTTCCTGGAGTCTAGAGCCAACATTCTATCCTAACCTGTATTTCTCGGCAGTGTTGCCATAACTCAGACTGTTGGGCTGACCAATACAGCTGACCAAGAGTTTCTGGGTATTAGGGACTCACATTTTATTCTAAAAACAAAACAAAAAATCCTCTTAAGTAGAAACAACCTATAAGGTGCCAGTTACTTAAACAGATTTTGAGAAGGTCTAGTATTTTGATCCCTCAATCTGGAAATGAAATATAGAAAGGCTGAGTTTTGTTTTTTTTTTTCCTTTTGAAAATAATGGATGATATCTTCCAGCAATAAAATCATAAGTCAACAAATCAATTCTGGAGCCTATACATGACTGTAAACTGCCCTGTGAAATAAACATCAATTCTTACGTAGATCTTTGAGGGAGGTACTACTGAATAACCAGTTATACCTCAAGGTCAAGTCCTTCTAAGTCACTGAAGTAGGGCAAAAGCAAACAAAATGAATAGGAAAGAAATTAATGGCTTATTGAATTGGATTTCATCCATTAGTAAACTTAAGCGTATGCAGTTATAAAGTCTGGCACATAATCTGAAACTGTGGCATAAAGGCTAACCTTTACATCTTGTGTTTGTGCCACTCTGAATCCATTGATATAAAGTGCACTTATAGTGGGCTATTGAGTTACTAAACTTTGGCATATGTCCGGAAGCCATTTTTAAATCAGAATTGAAGCACCAAATTTATAAAGCATATTTCCAAAGAAGTCTTATTACACTCTAAAGATTTTCTGGTTGAATATTTCAGCTATTCAATAGCTGCTGTACTCAGGAAGGATGTAAAAATCTGCTACACCTTAAAAATTAAAGAGCAAGTTTCATCACCAGTGCAAGGTCACTACATTTTTGTACTTTTTAAACACAGCTTTGCGCCACACCATGGCTCTGCCTCTCTGGGAAATGTTCCTCCCCACACCAACATTAAAGGTAATTTTATCTATTCTGCTATGAACTGGACATTTTCTACTTGGATAAATACTGAGTTATTCAAATCATCCTTCTTTCAGGATTGGTGCAACCCTCGTTATGTTTAAACAGCACCAAATTCAGCATCAAACGACCATGAACTCATGATGACAGAACATCTTGTGTAAGAAAATTAAAATCACGTCACATTTCCAAAGAGAGATGGTTGTCTTTGGTTTGGAAGTTTTGATTTGAGGGAAAAATGCCTTTGCATTGGCCATTGGAATAAACACCGATAGGCGTTTATATGTTTAGTTGCTAATTCTGAAGACCAGAGACCACTCCCAATATTTAAGGTGTCCTTAATTATTATGAACACAAGTGGGGGAGAAATTTGAAATTTAAAATACTGCAAAGAAACCCATTCATTCAATTAGTTTAAAACAGTGCGTACTAGGCTTTTGATGACTTTTGAGTTGTACCAGTGCTCTCTGCTTTTATGAAGGTTTACCAGGCATATTATAAGGATCAAATGCGGGGTGAACTAAAATCAGAAACACAGTATTCATTCATTTAACTCTGGTACAGTAGAGCAAATTCAGGGTGACTCAAGGGACACAATGTCTTGTAAAACATATGTACTTAATATAAGGGTCATAAAACTTATTAAATTAAAAGCTAGGTTAAAAATAGGAAGAAAATTTATGCTGCTGTCTAAAACAGCAATAATTTCCCTTTGGCCTTTCCCTTTCCAAGTAATAGGTTCTGGTCAGGAGGGAAAAAAGTCAACTTATAAAATCTTCATTTTGTAGGACCAAATGCAAATCTCTTTTAACTGTACCATGCATTTTGACAGGTAAGCTGTATGGCTGAAAATAGAGGAGCAATAAGATATGATGTAAAACTTGAAATGGATCTAGGTTTCATTTCAAGGATACCAGCACCATGGTACCTGAGCCCAAACAACAAAACACATTACTTTAAGATAGAATAGCTTAAGGGATATGAAGACAATAAAGCAAACAAATAAAAAAAACCTTGTTGGTGTGAATGGTAATGCGCTCAACTGCTGAACACAAGGTTGGAGGTTCAAGTCCACCCAGAGGCGCCTTGGAAGAAAAGCCTGGCAATCTACTTCCAAAAAAACCAGCCATTTCAAGCCTTATGGAGCACAGTTCTACTCTGACACTCATGGGGTTGCCGTGAGTTGGAATCGACTAGCTGGCAACTAGTTGGTTATTTTTTAAATCCTTGATCTGACTTTGGGGCAGCAGTAGAGTGAATAGGGAAATGAAGGAAGAACAATCAGGGTGCAGCAATGCTTCCCTGAATGAAACCTTTCATCTTTGTTCAAGTCAAGTTTGGTTTGTAAAAAAGCCTATGGAAACTGGATATTTGAAGCCAAGGTTGCCCTCCTATTTGTGCCTCTCTCTGCTGCATGAGTTACACTGGGGTAGAAACTACACATTACCCTGACACCAACTTCCAGGGTTTGTTATTGAGGCTGATTTGGCCATTGGAATAAACTTTTGAAGCATTTGTACTCCTTTTTAATCCATACAGCTAAAATATATTGAGTTTGCTTGAGTATTTATCATCAGCATGATGGCTACTTTACTAGTTAATGCTCTTAGGTATAGCGCCTTAGGAGTTCGAAACCAAAATAAATATATCCTTCTACTGTATTCACACAGGCGTTTGTTTGGAATTTTGTCTTCATACAAAAGTCTTAAGGCTGCTGAGAGGGTGCTGTGCTGGTCATTTGTCTGTTTGCTTTCAGGCCCATTCCTGCCCTTTCCCTGCTCTTTCTTATTCCAAGGGGCTTAGCCTTGCAAAGTACATTGTTAGTGCAAAGCACATTGCCAGCTGGCTTCTACACAGATTCTGCAAAGGGAGACACTGGTTAAGGAGGAAGGAACAGACTGCGATATGACTCCCTCCTTTGCTTTGGAGGCGGTACTGGCAATGGCTGCACCTCCTCCAAGCTTCTAGAACTGGAATCTGCCCGCTTTTTTTCTTCAGTTTAGGGATGGTAGCGGCTCAGAATCGAGTCGAGGCAACGAGTAGTGGCTTTCTACTGTTGCTTAACTCTTCGTGGCCTCACCATCCCTATTTGGCCTTTGAGTTCTTTGTAACTAGTTGCCTGAGTTAAATCCCTCTGCTGTGTTACCTGGTGGTGAGTCTGTTTCCCTGATTGTGGTGGTTGGCTGCCATTGAGTCAGCCCCCAGCTCATCTCATGCCAAACCCATGCACAGTGTAACAAAATGCTGCCGGTTCTGCACCAAACACATGATGGGTATGGGTTAGACCCGTTATGACCCATAGGAAGTAGATCGCCAGGCTTTTCTTCCTAATCCATTTTAGTCTGGAAGCTCCTCTGAAACGTGTTCAGCATCATAGTAACAAGCAAACCTCCATTGACAGAAGAGTGTTGGCTACGCATGAGATGCACTGACCAGGAATTGAACTTGTATCTCTCACATGGAGGGCAAGAATTCTACCACTAAACCACCATTACCAAAATCAAACCCACTGCTGCTGAGTTGATTCTGACTCATAGCGACCCGTAGGGTTTCCAAGGCTGTAAATCTTTACAGAACCAGATTGCTATGTCTTTCTCCCTCGGAGCAGCTGGAGGGTTTGAACCATCAACCTTTTGATTAGCAGCCAAGTGCTTTAACCACTGTGCAACCAGGTCACCACTAGACCCTGACAAATACAAGGGCCAGCTTCTTTTTATTTGTAAGTCATTGGTTCAAAAGGGATTTTATCTGAAGTCTTCTAGGGTCGTTATGGAGCCCTGGTGGCGTGGTGGTTAAGCATTAGGCTGCTAACCAAAAGGTGGGCGGCTCAAATCCACCAGCCACTCCTTGGAAACCCTATGGGGTAGTTCTACTCTGTCCCATAGGGTCACTATGAGTCAGAATCGACTCAACGGCAACGGGTTTTAGGGTCATTATTTCTCTGTTGGCTAGTGGGTAGGCTGCTGGGTTACAATGGACACTTTGGCAACTGGCATTCTTTTTGGTAGAAGTGAAAAAAAAAACATGTTGGAAGGTGAAATGAAGAAGGAAGAACTGTCCAAGGGCCTTACGGGATGGACATTTTAGTGGTATAAGAGAAAGTATATGGAATGGGCCATACTGACATGCTGTTGGCTTTGGCTAATTCCCCTAAACCGGATAGCACTGAAAATGGAGACCTTCCCCTGGCCCTTGGAAAAACTCTCCTAAAACCCCATACTCCATGTTTCTTTCCTTAAATTCTGCAGATCACTTCTAACTAGCTTACCTGTGTTAAAATAGCCTCATTTGAACAAAGATGGGCAATACACACACACACACACAAAGAGGTCTCACTAATGTACTTCAATCAATGGAGGAACTCTCAAAATCATAAGTTAGCTTTTCTCCCCCCGACTCCACTTTCTCTACTTGATCATATTCCCTAACAAAATTTAAAAGTTGATTCCCATGATAAAACTTCATAGGCTGTTTCTGTCTGGAATGAGTTTGTCTGAAAGAGCTCTCTGCGTGCTGGGGGAAAAAAAACCAAAAAAACCCCAAACCAAACAGCTTTGCCATTCAAAATACCAACTTGAAGGTTGACATTTGCAGGGACCTTGGGATATAGCATGGGGGGGACTCTTATCCTGCTTCTCCAGTGACAGCTGGGTCTGGTCCAAACAGTTCTGCCGCTAACATTTTCATTGGGTGGAATGAGTGGGACTGGAGGGGAACACATCTTTTGCTTTCTGCTTCCATTCAACATTCCGCGCGATCCCACGGGCCTGAGCCATATTTTCATCAGGATCTTACGAGGGTTTGGAAGACCTTGAAAATAGAGTGCTCATTTTTTCTTTTTCTTTTTTTTGAAGTCTTTCTTTTGAACCCACCAATTTTATGAAATTTAAGTGCATTGTTCATTGTGTAATTATAGATGAAATATTAGAAAAGTGGACTAATAATACACAATGCACTCAAGCCCAATTAAACTAACATCTGTGGCAAATGTAAGGATATTCTCTTTCACTAATAAGAATACTTTCTAAACAACAGAGAATAAAATCGTTACATTGGATATGCTGTAGAGATTATAAATATCCTATTAGCATATAAAATGAGGATTAACCTTATTTAATCACTGCATGCCAGATTGTCAAAAGTCACGGTGCACCTCCATACTGTTACTGTATCCATTCTGCAAAATTAAAAAAAAATTAAAAAAAAACCACACCTATGATTAATAAACCTAGCTCACTTGGTGCTATTCTCATGCACTAAATTAAACTATTAGAGAAACTCAAGTATTCCCTTAACTGCCTAATAAAATAGCAAACATACTCTTACCTTTTCATGGTAATATTATGGCTGATTCCCATTTAAGCCTTCCCAGTGGCTAGAAAGGTACACCTTCCTGGCTGGGCAAATTAGCCCAATTCAAAATGAATAAAATATACAACCCATTCCAGCTAGCACTACTAGTGACCTTTTGAAAATGTAAATTAAGTGATCAAAAACACCAGGGTGTGTTTAGAATGAAAAGGTATGTGCTTGAGACACAGCGCCCCCATTTCTACAGGTATTAATCGGCAGACTGTGTATCCAGGGCATTGAGTTTGAAGATACTCATACCATTGTTTTTGTCATAAATAGCCAGGTCTGGGCAGAACAACTTCTGTAGTTCAGCCACAACATGGGGAATTATGGGTTATCTAAATTCAGATTATAGCTTATTAACTATGTTGATTATGTACAGTCACAAGAAACCAGTGGGAGCAAAGATGAAGGAGGCCAAAGACAGCAATTTCACGTCTCGCATTCCAGGGACTAGATTGTGGTGTTTTACAGCTGAGGGCCAGAAATCAGTAAACAGGGGTGGGTGACTCATGAGGAGGTGTTTATTGGGACAAAGTGAAATAACTGGACTCAATCTTGCTTCCTCTCTCTTCCCTCTCATTTTCTTTCCCCTTCTTTCTTTTCCTTTTTCTTCTTTCCTTTTTCACTCCCTCTTCTCCAACCCCTTTTCTTTCTCTTTCTTTCCCACCTTCAAAAGAGTTCTTATTTATATTTCTTCTAAGACTTGAAGGCCATTTTCCTTTCATTCTTGTGAATATCTTAAGGAGACTGGAGTAAAAATACACGTAGAAATATTGAGAATAATTACGGCTATTACAACTTCATGTTCCTAATTTGGTGCATTTATTAAAAAAAAAAAAAAGGCAACCTACACCTCTTTGTTTTTTTAGCGGAACGGTTGCTATGAGTTGGAATCGACTCCTCGGCAATGGATTTGGTTTGGTTTTCGTTTTCTCTTACTTTGCGTGCTCATTCTTATCTGAGAAAGCAAAGTCAGGCCAAACTTCTATCAAAACCCCGATGGGACTGAGAAGAAACTGGGCGGAACCAGCCTGAGGGGTGCAGAGAGGTGTCACAGGCGGGCCTGTGGGAAGCACAGAGTCCAGGAATATATGTTGGGGGCAGAGAGAGCTGCGTAGAAACAATAATAACAAAAAAAAAAAAAAGCTTCAAAAAATGAAATAAAAAGTGATTGGCTCACATTAGAAATGTAAGTTTCAGGACGCTGGTAGAAAGAACACAAGGTTCATGTGCGAGAGAAAGTACACAGAACTCCTTTCTCGTCCTCGGGAACAAAGCTGCCAGGTTAAAAAGCTTTGCTTTTAGTTCAGTCCCATACAACACTGATATTTCTCTCCAGGTTCCTTGCCATTTAAAGTCACTTGCAAAATTAAAAAAATATGCACATATGTGTATGTGTATATGTGTGTGTTTATATATGTATACACACACGTATATATATATGTATACAAAGTCTTCTATGGTTCCTTAATTCTATGGAGATAACAATATAATATGAACAAAGTGTTAATAATAACAGCTATTTTTGCCTTTTTGAGCAAGCCAACAATTACTAGTGTCAGCTTTTATTTTTGTTCTCCTTAGTTTGTCAATTAAAAGATACTCTGCTTTTAAGGAGCTATTTTTACAATTCATTTGAAGTGCTGGGTGAATTAAAGAAAATCCTATTGCTTCAAAATTTAGATGAGATGTGGATTTGCCCTGATGATATCACTTTAAAGATCATGTATATATATATATATATATATATATATATACATATATATATATATATCTGTATTTTTTTCCCCAGGTTTAGCTTGCATAGCAATTTAGCCTTGCCTCAGAATTGTTACGTTATGGGTAAATTGTTTGGTTGTGACACAGGATCATTTTGACTTCAGAAAAGCAGTAGACAGTCTCCAGAAAAGGGGCAGGGGAGTCTTTATGGAGAAGACCAAAAGGGAAGTAAAGGCAGAAACTGACTTTCCCTGCAACAAAACTGGGGACCATGCCTCCAGTGTCCTTACTGTAATTCACTGCTTGTTTCCAACCCCCATGATACGATTTTTTCATAACAGACAGAGGACTTTGTTAAATTGTAAATGAGTATTACTTCAAGCACTCTGTGGAAATATATTCTCCCCCTATAGCCCATACATTATTTCTGCCTAGTTATGGCGGCTCCCATTTCCGGTAACTATCAGAGAGAACTTAATTCAACTCACACAACATCACTTTAAAATTGTGCAGCTCTCTTAATCTACCTTTGTATCAGCCACAAATGTGCAGTACGCTAATTTGAAAATGTCCTAAAGTGCTGACTCAAACTGTTAGTGAGTAAAGGCTAGTCATTACCATTACGACACTAATGTCATGCAAGATAAGATTGAGTTGCGTCAGCTGAACATTAGTTTGCAAAAATATTAGTGATTGAAGCCATTTTCTGTTCATATTTTATTTATACTTGTTATATATGCATACACATATACATACATCTATTTATTTATTTTTTGCTTGTTTGAAACAGCCTGGCGACAAAAAATTTTAAGTGCCCAATGAAGGAAGCCACATTTTCAATGCTGCAAAAGCCACTAGATTAAAGGTAGATCAGATGTATGTCATGATCTCCCCTCTGTAAAATGAAGACATGTTGTTGCTGAATTATTGTTAAGATATGTATACACGTACAAGCAATAACATATGAAAAAAATATCATCTCACCCTGCACTTTGGTGGCCGATTTCAAGATTTTAACAGGCTACAATTTACTGCTTCCTACTTTCTATCACTCACACATTCTTGGTGACTTCTGTCTTTTAGGATAATAAGGATTTGGGATTATTTCTTCTATGGACCTTTTCCCTACTCCCACTTCCTGACTCAAAAAACACTTTTTTGAGATCGAAATATTCTTAATGTACATTGGTCATTAGTTATTTCTGAAAATAAGCAAGTGGGATACAGAAAGGGAAATTGTTCGGTCTTACCCCTGCTGATAATGCTTTATGGAATGGAACATAAATTATTTTTTTCTTACACAATTCAGATGGTTTGGGGAAAAACTGGAATGACTCACAGGCGTATTTAATACTACACATCCTAAAGCTAGTATTGTTTTCAACTAAAGTGCTAATTAATTATTGAAAACAAACCAGCATGAGTCTTTCCTAAATCAGAGAAATTGTGCTGATGGTCCATCAGAAATTTCACTCTGTATCCCATTTTGGGTCTTCTAAATTCTAAAAATGCTCAACTGAAAAGTAAACCATTTAGTGGTGAAATACATCTGATTTTATTTAGTGAATGGTTCATGACAAGCTGAGCACGCAAATACAAAGGAGATAGTTGCTCTTTACATTTTCAAAGATAAGAAGTTTTGGATATCAAGAAAATTTTTAACCTGCCTGCTTCACGTTGAGAGAATATATGGCTACATATCACTACCAGTGATCGGTAAAGAATACAGCTAAATTAAAATGCTGGCAAACTTAGCTCACTTGCGTCTCAGAAAAGCAAGTAAAACCTTACAGCTAGATGTGTAGAAATTTGCTCCTGTGTGATGATTTAGTATTTTAGCCTGTTTTACATCATGCGCTATGCGGCTTGGACTACTTTTGTGACGTATGTTTTATTTTCACATTAAAATAATCCAGATTAAGAAAAAATAACTGTAAATAATTGCAAAGCAGTCTTGCCAAAACCAGCATTCAGAGCACGAGTGCTCATGTGCTTGCACACACACAGGCCCACTTTCAATTTACCTAAAAAACGAGGATCGCCTGTTATCAGCTAAGATACAATTGTTCTTAGTCTTAGGCCGCAGGAGAAATAGGTATGTGGGTGTGATTGCTGCAAATGGATTGGCAGCCTTTTAACAGTTCATCATTCTCAAACGATAGCAGGATAGCAGCACCCTTCTGAGAAAAATCTCTCCTGTAGATTTTACTTTGTCCATGCCAGGACAAATTATGTGCTAAGTTAGAATATTTCTGAGATGCGAGACACCTCCATGCCTGTCCTTGGAACACGGAGGAGTCGGCATTCCTCTTTGGACGAGGAGGGGAGAAGGCCCCCTGCCTGCTTAATTGATGATTTACTATGCTTTCCCTGGGGGCCACAACTGATGATCTGTAAGCTTGTTGAGTTTTGAGGCAAATACTAAATATAATCAATATATGAAATAAAAAAAAAAGAAGAAAAAATGCAATGAAAATTTATGACCTTAACATTCCTTCAGGGTCAAGCAATTTATCAAATTCTCTCACTTTCTGGTTTCAATTACACAGTCATTGTGGAAGGAACTTATTTTAGCAGGTTCATTTGCCTCAGTGGGGAATACAGGACTTTGGCCTAATGCTTCACCTTTAGTGCAGGCCATTTGAGCCTTAGAACAAATACCAATCATCACTCTTTGGGAAAAAAGAATCTGCATCGGCGTGGCCTATTGGAATGGGGTTTCTGTCAAGGTAAACGGTTGTCGACAATGACTGTGGTAGAGTGGCGATAAATCCCATTTTATTGCTGAAAAGTTCCAGCTTCTCTCCATGCCTGACAGCTCCCCACATTCTCATACCCATTCGGGCAGTTTCTGCACTATGTCCATCTGGTTCTCATTACCTCGCAACCTGCCTGTGTCTGATCCAGAAAAAGTGCAGGTCAGAAACGGGGGAAAGAAACTGAGGGTGATGGACAAAACAGAAAGCAGGGGGGTGGCCCGTGGCGTGGAGGTGGAGGTGAGGGAATGACTAGAGGAGTGGGGATCCCAGCTGATAGTGACAGAGTCCAAGCCAAGACGCCAGTGAACCTGGATCTTTAGACTCAGGCATAAAAAAGACACCTGCTTTAGGGTGGAGGAGAGAGAGAGAATGTGGTGGTTGGGGGCCTGGGGGCAGAGTAAGGGGGAAGTAGAGTGGGGATCTTTCAGGACATCGTGTCTGTCACAGGCATTGCCAGACGGACTTTCTCAGAGTAGAGGGCCTTTTCTAGAAGAGCTTGGAGCCTCATGCTCACAGTTGGCACACTTCTGCCTATGGGATAAAACTCTGCTGGCGATTCAATTTTGGCTCAAAAATACACTTTTTTGAAGAAGGAAACTCTGAGGCTTCCGATATTATTGTCTCCATTCATTTTTCTAAGAAGATTAATATTTAAAAATGGCCTTATCCTAATCATCGAGTTTAGGACTGGTTCATTTATGGAACGGCAGGACTAGGGCTGAACCACTTGGCTATTCATAACACTACGTGATCATTTTCAGAATTATTATGTGTGTATGCCTTCACAAATTTGGCCCTATTCTCTGAAACTGAAATCCTTTTGATCGTAATTACTTCCGATCTAAAATTGCCCATATGTCACCATAAGATATCTCCAAAAATAAAGACTCACTGCTGTTGAGTTGATTGCAACTCAGAGAGACCCTACAGGACACAGCAGAACTGCCCCATAGGGTTTCCAAGGCTGTAAATCTTTATGGAAGCAGACTGCCACATCTTTCTCCCATGGAGCGGCTGGTGGGTGCAAACCGCCAACCTTTCGGTTAGCAGCGAGCACTTTAACCACTGTGCCACCATGACTCCTTATAAGATGTCTCTTGGGGCCAAAAAAGGAATTAATATGATAAATATCTAATAACAGATACAACAATGATTCCGTTTAAATATTAACCTGAATTAGACTAGAAAGAAATGGCATATCTAAATCTCTCTATATATGTATGCATATAATATACCTATTATTATCACTTTGGTAGAGTGGATGGGGTCATTGTAATTAACACTAAAATACAATTGTGGAAGATATATTATAAATGATTACAACCCAAGAATTTTAAAATAAAGGTTAGAATCGGATGGATGGCTAGACGGATGTTGGTTATTTTACCACCTGTTCTCAAGTCAAATTTTGTATGCAAAGGTCTTAAAGCCAGGTACGGTTGTGTATGCTGAAGTATGCTGGAGAACTGTGGCGTTGTTATGATTTGCTGACAGGATCTTTTGTGCTAGATGAGTTTGGACAGACAATCTGCCTTAGTGCCTTCAGGATCCAGGAGTACAGAGTGCGTTCCAGGTCCTCAGATTTCACTTTTTTGATGGTCAGACCCCAAGTGGGGCTGTGAATATTTGTTTTTTATTGGTTGAATTCTAATATCACAGTTACATTACATTTTAAATGCCGAACCGATCCCATTAGACGAGAAATGATGGCTTCCAATATTGGGGATTCAATTTCTAAATTTTCAAACCATGTATGTGCGAAAGGAGTTCTGTAAAAGGTACCTGGAATTGGAAGTGAACTTGACATAGACAGTTAGGTGGAGAATAAGATTGCTTATAACATTTTTAAATGATACAAAGCTAGATGATTTGGCCTGAATTAAACAACAGATGATCCAATATATGGAAGTTTGTTGTCTGGCAACTTTAAAATGAATACATTTAATCAACACATGTAGTTCTAAGACAGATACTTCCACATGGACATATTAAGAGGCATAAACTTTTGGCTAGTATTGTGTATCCATTAAAATGGCCTTGATTTACGACATCTCTGATTTCGAAAGTAATTTCAGATTATTAGCAGAAAGAAACTCTCTTGAACTTTACTTTTCTGGGCTGTACGTACATCAGAGAAACGTGATCATTTAAATTCTAAAGGATATTTGTTTGTTTTAATAGCATAGCAGAGAATTCATGGCATGAGGGACAGAGAAGTGACAACTTAACTTGATCCTTGATAGCTGTTTACTCGTAAGTGTGTTCCACAGATTTCAGTGTCCTCTAAGAGAAGGGTAGACTAAAGAAACCTATGCATTCATGTGGCTTTTAGGGAATTTAAGACACATGGAAGAAAGTGCTTAGGAGGCTATTGAAATATTTACAAAACAAACCATTTATATTTAACTTTTGTATATGTAAAACCTGAGTGCCTGCAAAAAAAGACAGACCCAACTTTTAGCTATAAGAAATATTTCAGCATCAAAATGGTTAATAGTATTATAGCTTCAAAAGAGCCTATTGGCTCACCCTCAAGGATGCCCTGCAGTTGTTCTTAAAAGTCATCAGATGAAGCTAGCCTTCTCAGCTAGCCTTTAGATTTGTCTGCTAACAGTAAAAATACTATAATAAATCGGTAACATATGTTGCCATGCAAGGAACAGTGATATAAATAAAGAGACTAGGAGACCCAATCCAAGTACAATGTGAAAAGAATTTAACTTTCAATCTATTTGTTGGCTAATTACCATCTGAAAAGTAATTTGAAAGTGTTACTGGTATTTGCTTATGTTCTTCCTCATTTTTCTTTTTTTCTCTTCAGATTGCATTCTTACCCAAATACTCTTCGTGATTGCCTGCTTTGCGGCTTTGGGGTAAGTCCCAGTTTTCCACAACCTTAAGGAAAAAAAAAATGCATAACATAAAAAGTGCCAAAAAGACTTATGTGTCCTGATGTGTGGGTTTTGTGAAATATACATGGGTTTGTTGGGGTGGGGTGATGAAATAAAGAGGTTTGTTTCTGCAAGGATCAAGAGTGTGTGAAAGTGTGCATATGCAAACGAGACTTCCATTAGGAAAGCCACCTCTGGAATGGAAATGACAAAGCTCGGAACACATCCAATCAATTACTTTCACTAGCATTTAAAATATAGAAAACAAAATCTGCTTTGGGAATTGACTGAATATTTTATTTAGCTTTTTTATTGAGACATCCTTTGAAAAATGGCATAATATAAATAGTTTTACAAAGCAACAATATAATCAATCTCTAAACTAGAATATAAATCAAGGATTTCATTAACTGCTGGTAGCCAGTTTAAATTGTAGCCTTGTCCATAATGTCTATCTATCTATGTATGTCCAAGTTATATTAAAAACCTTTAATTGGCTTTGTAATATCAGCTACATCTAGCTATTATAATAATTAATGGTACTGTTTTATAAATCGATACATGTGTTCTTGATAAATTCATATCCAGTTAATGGTGTAATTTAAATAAAAAATTAATGTAATAAAGGACATACAGAAACGGGCAGGGAATCTTTAAAGGTTAAGAGACAAATTTGTCTAAATTCATTTTTTAACTTGTTTTTAAAGAGTTTATATTTAAACTCAGCTGAAATTTACTGTTTCTGAAAAACTAATCTTGCTATTTCTGTTGATATCTAGTATTCAATTTGTACGATACTGTCTTTTTCAACTGGTAAATTTTAATTAAATACTTATAATGGGATATTTTACTGCCATTATACTATTTTGCAATATTGAATATCCTTTAGAAAAAAAAAAAAAAGAATAAAACCAAACTAAAAACCTCCAACCAGTAATTTATTTTTAAAAACAAATGAAATATAAATGCTTATAGTTTTCATGCGGGGGGGGGGGGGTTGGAGTAAATTCACTGTTCTGAAAAATCTCCAAAGCTATGTACATATTTTATTTACGGGGAAGAGGGACTGATTAGTTCAATGAATCTGCATGTGTAAGAGCCCAGCGTTTTTACTGCTTTCACTGAATGAACATCCCAGGAATTTTAGAAAAAAAAAGAAAAAGAAATATGCGTGGAAGAGTCTGAAGTGTATTTTAGCGCTGCATACGGGTGGAGAAACATTCTACAAAAAGAAGAGTGTATTATTGTTCTAATTTAAAAAAAATACCCAAGGCATATTAAAGAATAACAAGATTTAGAAAAACAGTTGAACGTTGTATGTTATCAAATGCAACCTTGAGTCTTTCCAAATAAAATTTCATTTGGTTTATAGAGTAAGCATTTTACAAAAAAAAAATGTCTTGCAGAATTATGCAGACTAGTCTGCCCTGCCATCCTCGCTGACATGGTGCAGAAATGTTACTTTAATCCACTGAGCTTTTTCTGACATTTTTCTTAACATTGCTGAGCCTTATTTAGAGCAGCAAAGGAGACGTGCGGAGCTTCCTTTGACACTGATGGGTGTTTCAAAATGTTACAGGAGAGGGGAAAAAAAAGATTTGCTGCCAGTCACTCCATCAATAGAACTACAGGAGCAATTACCATTTGTTAAAAGTTTACGTTTCAAATGAAGCTAAATCTTAAAGAAAGCGCATCCTTTCAGGGGGACTGTTTTTTTTGGGAGGGCGGGGGACGGCGGGAAGAATGCACATTAGTGATTACATACTAAAGTGCACTCAAGTACTGGAACCATTTAAAATGTATTGTGTTTTTAGTCGAAACCTGCAGCAAAACCATTCCTAAGAGGCTTAATTTAGGTTTTATAGGAGGAACATAAAAAAGAAGCCGGTTACAGCAACACACTGAAATATGTGGTCCATTTTAAATATCTTCATTTAAAAACGTATGTTTATTTTCCCTCCTGGGATCACTAACGTGTGTCTCGACAGAGAAAGTAAGGACATGCTACATTCTTAAAAATTATCTGTTAAAAGGATCGCATTCCAAGACAGGTTTGAGCATTTTTATTTCTACAGATAACCTCTTAATTATGTCACTGCCTTCCACTTGTTAATCAGGAACATTCAACATAGTTTACCACGGAGTGGTAGCATTTAGGAGAATACATTATTATTAGTGATTAGAAACACATTTCTCCCTAGCATCATATTATTGCATGTATGATTTTAGCACGGCTAAAAATTTATTTACCTGCTTTAACACCTAAGAAGAGACCAAGATGCCCATAACAATGTTGTTAATCACTTCAAACTGTGCAGCCCATGAAATGCTTAAGTGATAGATAATTTTACTTTTCCTGTCTCTCTCCCGCTACTTCCGCTTCCTGCACCTCCCACACAATCCCTATGTGAACCAATTTTAGGTTTCTTCTGCAGCCACCAGCATCTGAGATACTCTTTTGGAGAGTAAGGTGTAAGTGGAGTAAATAAAATCGTGTTTCACTGTTGCTTTATCAACCCTTCTAGATAGTTTCCCTGCCAGCCAACCTGCGCTGTTAAGACCCATAAAATTATGCAATAGTGACTTCTTTGAGGTTCTCTAATCAGATAATGGCTGGCGTTAGGAGGGAAGGGCCCAAGGCAACATTGCTGGCACTTAACACCGTGGTTGGTCATTACTTGTCTAGTAGAGACCAATAAACAGCTGATTACTATCCTGTAAGGAGCCAATATTTTATATTTACCCTGGTTATTTTTTTCTTTTCTCTCCAACTTCTTAAAACAGCCAGCATTTGTCAAGAAGATCTATGAGGAATAGCCTCCCAGGCACCTTAAAAATAAGCATTTTCCTAGCATGAAATGATGCCTTTTGTGGAAAGGTGAGAATGATTTGGGTTTTTACAAGAGCAAAGGTTGGATTGAAGTCCATTTCTTTCAGATGTAGACACTCCTTGAAGTCCGTCCCCCGCCCCCTGCCCCCAACACACACTATGACAGGTTCACAGACTGCAACCAAGGGGTTTTAAGATGCAAATATTTATATTTGAGCTCTAGCAATCACCGGGCCATTTTGCTTCCTCCTTAAGCCTGTGATAACTGATGCTTCGTACCTGGAAATACGTTTCAGTTATCTCTTTACACGTGGAGATATTCTATAAATAAAAGGCAATTTATAGAAAGGAACCAGCCATTTGAAATAATAATCCTAAATTCGACGAAATAACTGTTTAAAGCTGCAAGAGTCAGAGCTACAGATTTCTAAACTTTTAAGGAAAACTTGATTAAAACAGGGAATTTGTGCATTTTTGAATGTTTATTGAATGTGAATGCCTGCATGGGTAGAAAAAGAATATGAAGCATAAAAGGAAGGTAGGAGAAAAAGTGCAATTATTACATGTGTTTTAAACCAGTGTATCCAACCACATCTTTCTACTTCTTGTTACAATTTTGCTGACTTTCTCTTTATAGTTAAATGTAATTGTTTACTAACCAATGCAAACTGCAAAATCGTAAGCCTTTTCAAGTGCCTTTCCTTGCCTGGGACCCTTTTAGAATGAACAGAGATATACCCATCAGAAATGGACCCTGATTTTACAACCTCGTACACAGCAGGCAATTCTAGAGCCAAACAAACAAAGGGGGTGTAAGTGATTTCATTTATTTTGATAATTCTTCTCCTGCACGGGAGCATTTTGCTGTCTTTGTCAAAGTGAATGACAACAATCTGGCCAACTCTCTCTGAGCTGCACTCAACAGTGACAGGCAAATTATCAGAGGCCCTGCACTTCTTATTATCAGAGGAGAAGCCATCAGGGGGACGCATGGAGGATACCTCTCCCTTGTCACTATTTGTCAGTCGGACAAGGGCCACTGCTATGGGTAGCTGACAGGTAATTTCAACAATAACAATTACTCCTACTACTGGTGTCATAAACAATTCACCCAAGGCATGACAATAGCAAAGCTTTATAATTCAATGCCATATAAATAAATGCCAGCAGGTAACAAGTAATTTAGCTCCAATTAAGCTTTCACCCCAGCATTAATATTGCTACTGCAAGAAAATGGAAAATTAAAAAAAAAAAATTCAATGTTAATGGATTAAGAGGGGTTCAAGGGCTAGACAAGACGGGTTGAAAAAAAGGAAACCAAAATTATTATGGTGTCATATGTGATGTCATCCTAGGGGCCAAACAGCAGTATAATTACTTTAAGATAAGTAGGCGAACGAGGAGGGCTGTTGCCTTAGACTCTGGACCTGGGAAATATGTAACACAGCCTTTCAAAACCTGCCTCTCTCTAATTTCTGAAGAATATAAGTAGAAATATGAGAATGTGTATATAATGTAGCATTTCATTGGCTTTTTTTTTTTCCCCACCTGAAATACTTCAGCTGAAGCGGAGGCATGAGTATCAAAGGAACACCTCCATCTGTTTAAGAAAATCACATCAGCACCTGCTTCCTTTACATTAAGACTGGGAATGAAACTATCTTAATCAGCCCATTTTTATCGATGGTGAAGGCAGAGCTGAGAGTTTCCTCTGATCTTCACTGTCCACCTTTTGGAAGTGGAAGAGAGGATGCAGCCCCATCTCCCCACGTAAAACTTTCTGATCAAACCAATTTGCAATTTTAGTATTTGTCCGGCAAGACAATGTGCCATCACGGTGACAGCAGTAAAAGAATTTGAAAATCTCTAATTAGGAGAGCTGTGGAGCAATTAACGCATGTCAGATTTCACTTCATCAAGTGCCACTCTAATTTTCCCTCTAAAAATTAATGGAATTTTTTTTCCTTTTGGTATGTGCGTGTGTCCCCTTAAGGCAATGTTGATTCAAATCTGCTCAAGATGCAGTGTTGCACAGCTAAGCATCTTCTTGATTACAATCCGCCACACTTCTAACTGCGCTCATTCTCACTGCCAGGGATACTTTGTCAACAGTCAAATTACACCATGCTGGTAACAATGCATAATGGTGTTCCTCCTCCTAGGCCCCTGTCAGGAGAGGGGGGTTCATAAAAATGGGATGTTTTCTTCGCAACTCTTTCTGAAGGAGGTTTGAACGACTAGGTCACTGGCCAGGCCGTAATTTTTAAAAATCAATTTGTTAATTGCAAGAAAAGGAGCAGAATGAAGGAACACAAAAATTCCTCATTGAGGGGGAAAAATCAGAGGACAAATGAGGAACTGAGGATATCTGTGCCCAAAGTTTTGCTTAAACACTTTGTTCGAAGACATTTTCAAGAGCATGATTCTTGGTTAAATACCAGATTTTTTTTTTTTTTTCCCCTTAACTTGTGGACTATAAACATTGGAAGCCTCTCTTGAACAGACAGTATTTAGATTGTGAGAGAAGTTTGTTGAACTGCCCTATTTGCCAGAATCCTCAAAACATCACAGGACGCAGAAGACAAATGACTTTTTTTTTGGGGGGGGGGCGCGGAGACGGGGAGCAGGACTGTATATTCCAGAACATGTTGAATCACTTTAACTATTTTTTATCCTAGCTGCTGCAGGTCAGTGGCCTGAGCCGTCAGCACATGTGAGGATACTGTTCACTGAAAAATGAAAGAAAGAAACGCAGTGATTAAAAGATCTTTAAAATGATCAGATGTGGAACAAAAAGGGAAAAAATTAAACAAAATGTTAAATGTGTCTGTGGGCAAATTTTCAGGGAGTGGAGAATATTTACATGGACTGACACCCCACTTTGTTCCTCATGTAAGTATATTTCTGGTTATGTGTGTGTGTGTGTGTGTGTGTTTATCCTATCTTTTCAATAAAAACAATCTAAAGTCACAGTATGTATACTTTCTTTTTTTTAAATTCACAGGTGGAAGCCAGCTTTTCATTCGCTGACAACTAACTCAAAAATCTAAAACTTGATATTTTGAGGTTTGTATTTCCCAAGATATAATATCTCTCTCTTCTTTCAGGGCCCCACCCCAGCATGTTCTGAAGTGGTCTATTTCAAACAAAAGACAGTGACATCCCCCTTTCAACTAATCAAATGCTCCATTCTCTCATAACGGATGGGGGGCTCCCTGGAAGTTTTGCACTTAGATTCACACAAACTGATTTATTTTCTTTCTCCCCAAACATCATTCTCTGAACTTTGTAAATAGAACAATACTGCGTTTAGGGTTTCGTGTGGCTTGTTTACAAATAAAGGTATCTTGATAAAACCAAGTTCTGTGTACCTTTGAAAAAACAAAACCCCTGGAACCATCTCATATTAAACCATTACAAAAGGATTGTAAAGGGAAATTTAACGGGAGAAAACTTGATTATATAATGCAATCCAGCAGTAATCAATTTTACCTTCAATATCTTGCTTTTGTTTTCAAAATGCTAAATAAACAATACATAATGCATCCCTCATCAGCCAAAGCATGGAGGCTCTGTGCTCAAATAACAGGAAACATATTCAATTTTCCTAACAGAAGACAGTTCATTAAGCTGTGCCACATCAAATAAAACTTTAATTTCTCCAGCATCAGAGTCACAATGAAAGCAATTGAAGAAGATGAGCCATATGGTACTTCTATCAGCAAACACATATTGCTCATTCCCCCAAAGTTTTCTAATTCTGCTCCCCAGACCTGTGTAATATAGATAATGTGCTCCGAGAGCAGCAACCACGAGCTATCCAGTGTACACTTCTAATACTGTAGTTAATGGGAAATAATGAATCATAAAACCGAGAGAAGATGGCTTTTGCTAACCTAAATCTCAGCTGCGATTTCATTGTTCTGTGCCTAAGATGCTGTTTGCCCTTTCCAAACAACAGCAGTTGAACATAATTACGCTGCTTCAAACCTGGGCTGGATAAAGCATCCCTGATATAACCAAGTTTCTATTAACTCTTGAAATTCTGAATTTCATGATGCACTGATAAGGACATTGAGATAACGGACTGCGTGTCATTTTTAAATCCAAATAAGCATTTTTTTTTTTTTACTCCTTCTTCTCTTTGGTCAGAAAGCTCAATGCTTTTATGTTCCCGCCTCCACCGCTGGCTTGCGCCCCCACCCCCCCACCTCGCTGCCCCCATGCAATGCGAGTGGCAGATTAAAAATGAGAAGATTTTCTTGTTATTAGCAAATGTGACATTCGTCTGATGAAATGCACATAAAATTTGAAAGCTACACAGTACTCAGAAGAAATGTCTCCTCTCCAATCCTAGCTCCCAAGAAGAAATAATTTAGGTAAAGGAAAGATCTTTGTACATCTCTACTGAAGAATGCCAGGATTGCATTAGAAATGAAAGAGCCAAATATTACTGAGCCTTCGGAGCAATAGGATTTTGACGTATGTGAAGGGGATAGTGTTTCTTCTCTCACCTTAGCTGCTTTGATTATTCACCTAAACATAATACATATGCTACAATGGAGGAATAACTGCAGGAATTTATGTGTCCTGAGTCCAGCCTCCCTCTGGTAAGATCTTGGGGGCCGTGGCGTAGTTCATTTTTAGAGAAAAATGTTCCTTTTTTTCCCCCTCCAAATAGGTTAGTGATTTCAGTGTTTCCATTTTTAAAGCTCATCAAATCAATATTTTACGAACACACTGCTTATATAAAACACCATCAAATAACACTGTGGATACATATTGAAAACATATTTTAATGGTTTTGTTTGTTTTGGCATTGTATGAACCCAGGACTATAAAATTAAAAAGAGACTTTTAAAAGTTAGAGATTGCCTTTTTAAAGCTTATTAAAATCAGCATGTTACATTGCCTGTCTTTGAATTGGCTCTTCACACTTGATTGCCATCATTAAAACTAGTTGTTTGGTGCTGCTCTGAGATAGTTCAAACCCTTCCTCCAAGCTGATTCTTACTAGTTATTAACTTGGAACCTCTTTCCATAAAAATTTAAAAAAAGAAAATGTAGCCAGTGGAATGAATAGTCACTAAAACGGGAAACAGTACGGCAAGAATGCCAGCGCAACATTAAACAACGAAAAGACCAACAGGTAAAATAACTACAGTAGCATCCGAAACACAGTCAGGGAAAACAAAAACAAAAAAAGAATCACAACACCAACAGAAGCAGTCCATTGATTATATTTCATAAATGCCTTAAAACAAATGTTTAAACAGTTTTCTGAAACAGTGCAGAAAACCTCTGCATGCTCCGCTGGGTTGCAATGACAATGGTCCATTGCAATGTAAAACAAGCTGGAGGATAAAAAGGTGCTTTTTGTTACCATTTTATCAACGCTGTTCATCTTCGAGCTGCAGGCAGCATTTCGCTGGAAATGCAGATATTTCTCTGTCCAGGCTCCTTTGTTTGTGCATCTCATTTGCATATATTTATCTCCAGCTAAGGGTGCTTTCTGCTTATTAAGGCCTCTCCTCACATTATTTCATAAGCCAGCTGCTAAGAGGGATTTCACCTGTGGTGACGGAGAAAAGAGGGGGGAAAAACTAAATTCTTCATAAAAAGGACATCTTCTGAGCCTGTTCCCCTATAAATGGGCACCGTTTGTGTTAAACAGCCTCTTGTCATGATAGATGCCTCCAGAGGTCAGGGGTTAAAGTTGATTTGAAGGTCAGCAGTAAAACAACAGACCAACCAGACGCCAAACTGGTTCCTTAGCTGTCGGTGGGAGCTGCGGTACAACCAGGTCTTGAACATTTTTCAACCTCTAATAAAACAGGGTATGAATCTGAAGTGGATCAACCAGGCCCCTGAGGAAGCAGCCAGAAAAACACAAATAATATCAATATCAGGCAGCCACAGGAAACAATGGGGCATTTCTCCGCGTTACACGCATGCTTCCATTGTTTCAAGGGCCGGGGAATTAATTCCACTTATTTATTTAAGGCGTGTCAATTCACTGCCTAAACCTGTTTCAGTGTCAAGATGAATAAAACTTTTATGGCTCATAAAATAGAGCCATTCATCTCAATGTTCTTTGTGGTGCTTTTTTTTTTTTTTTCTGGCATACTGAGCTAGCCCTCTGCTCCGAAATGGTTACGTCGGAACCCACTGTCGCTATGATCCACTCCATACGAGAGAAAAAAAAAATGATTTCACCGGCAAATGGATCTCCACAGACCTGACACAGGATAACGTTTTAGCTGCTAGGTAAGAGTCCCAGAAATCCTCCTGAACTGTCCACACAGAGTTGCATCTGTTTTGAGCATGCACTATTTACAAAGCAGAAGTCTCACAGTTTTAGAGTAAAGACAAGTTCAAAATGAGAGCAGCACACAAATCAGTTTACTAGAATATTGTATATTTCCTTTGACTTTAGAAATGCAACCTTGTTAGAGTCTCTCCCATTTATCATTTTTTTTTGGCCCAAAGTTTGACTATTGTATAGTCAGCTTGCACTCATGTGATCATCAAATGCCTTCTTAGCTCTGCTGTCCTGAATATGAGGTTTAAGTTTAACCATAAAATGCAGGGGTGGATTATCCAATCAGCAAGCTAAGCACCGTAGTTACCCTGCTTACCAGATCATCTGTAGGGAACAATTTCACATTTTTTTTTACCACATCAAAGATTCTCCTTCTAGGTCTGGCTGGCATTTGTCTCTCGCAACCCCACAGCACCTTCCTACAGAATCAAAGCCTCTTTTCAAATTTATAATCCTGACAGGGGTGGATGACCCAGTAAGCAAGGTAAGCGCAGGCTTACTTGTGCTTACTTACTAATCTGTGGTGAGCAATTTCACATGAGTTTCACCATGAGAAATTGTTCACTACAGGTTAGTAAGTAAACACAAGTAAGCCTGCGCTTACCTTGCATATCAGATAATCCACCCCTGATAAAATGGCAAATGGAAATGGAAAAGAAAATACATTTGTCTGAATTTTTGTATTCTGAATGTTTTCAAAGGTCAGTTGTAGAATTGATTTTACTTTTACTTCCAGACTAATGATTTTAATAACAAAGTAATAGTAATAACAATAATAATGATATAAGTTAACATCTATAAAGTGCCACACACAGAGTTAAGCACATTGGAATTATTAGTGATAATTTAAATCAAGTCACACACGTTCATTCAGAATGGACTGTAATAATTCTCTTCACTACCCAGCACATATTCTTAGTTAAAATAAGAAGTTCCAATTAAACAATATCATCATTACAGCAGATGCTTTCACAGGTAGCATCTTGGTGTCCCAATTGCTGTATATCAGAATGAACAAAAAGAAGTAACTTGAGGATGTTTCACAAGTTCTCAAATCATGACTTAAATCCTACATCACAACTCTTTGCTTTATTATAGCGTAAGTTGATTTGTGAACAATTCACTTATGATGTGGCCCCAGTTGCTTCTGTTTTTGAGTTTTCTAAGGAATATTATAGTCTTTACTTAGGACATTGGATTATTTCTGATTTAGTCAGTGGGCAGGTTTAAGGTTTCCCCTCATGAACTCCAGTTTTTCCAGCAAGTGGATTATTTGAGGATGGCCCCAGATAGAAGCTGTGTTTTCTTATTTTGCCCAAAGATATGGCCCTGGGGAAATTGTTTCAGTTTTTGGGAGCCAAATACTGCTCAAGATTCAACTGCTTTTTAATTCCCATTTGAACAAGTTCATGAGCCTCACAAAGACACCCACTGGTTTGCATAGAAGCAGCCCTGTTGGAAAATGGAATTGCTTTCAAAAGCGGCATCAGGCCCTAAGAAAAATATTTTAATTCAAAATTGATTGGGTTTTGGTCAGCTATGGCAATGTGGTCTCGTTTAACCACGGAGCAGGGGATTTTTCTTCTATAATCAATTACATTTTTTAAAAAATGCAAGTAATCTTGCTTCACACAAGGAGTTCAACTTGTGGTTGGCGAGATTTTCCGGCATATTAACTATTGTTTATATCCTCATCCTTGTAGACCCTCTGTCCTTCCAAAGCATTTTATAGCTCCCTCTGTAACTGACTTAACAATTTTCTTCCGACCTTCACATTAAATTTAACCCTACCCCACCCCCAAACCCAGAACCTCCAAGCCACTAGACTGGAGCAAAAATATATAGTTTACTCCCCGCCCCAAGTCTGCACCCACATTTCTTGTTTTTCTTTCACTCTAATCTAATCACTAATTCTTAAGCTTGGCCAAATAGTTAAAAATGTTAAGTGCTAGCAAAGCCTTCTACCTCCCCCTCATATCTGTCTCTGTTTATGGAATGGGTCCCGGTTTCCTCCTCTTCTCCTTCAGCCCGGGCTCTTCAGGTCAGAACACTGTAAATACACACAGCCCTGGCCCGACCCATAAATCTGAGCAAAGGGCAGGCTTATATATTCAGATAAGCGGGGGTGGGGGCGGGGCATGGAAGGAGCGAGAACCAGCAGAGCCTGAGGTACCCCAGGCATATTCAGGGGTGAAAAGAACTAAAAAGGGCCAAGATTCCTTAGTGGGGAAGGAAAAAAATAGTTTTGTCTTGAAACATCTCTCCTCATTTCTAATGGATGAGGTTGGCACTGCTTCCTCCTCTCCTTTTTTTCTACATTGCTTGTATTCACATCCCTACCAAGCATATTATCTTAGAGGCAATTGAATTAAACAATAGATTTCATTTATTTCGAATGTCCTTTTTTCTTCTTAAGTGTATTTGTGTTCTGACCTGTATGTGTGTGTGTGTGATGTGAATCAGAGTCATTTTACCAGAAATTCGACTCAGCTGTAATTTTTCAGTCCCAAGGTCTCGGACTAAATAACAGTGTTGTTAGTCACCACATTGAATCCAAAGAAAAATACGTTCTGAAGGAGTTGGGAATGACAAAGTGATAAATAATTGGTTACATAGCCTTCAGTCTTCAAGGCTTCTACTTTATTCCAAGTATTTCCTTGAATTTTTTCGTCTCAAAATTCTTTGTGACTTCTGAAAGACCATCCTTCTTAGGGGATGCGCCCATCATGAACACAGATGTTGTTGGGATGGAAAATCCTGAGCAAGGTGACCATGGCTGAGAAAGTTCTATCACTCTCTTGCTCTGATTCTTCTTTAGATGCACATAGCCAGCTACAAATGTGCCTTAGTCATCAAGACTAGAAAAATGCTACACTTAATTTGCTTTCCATCAATGTTTTATATTCCATCATATATATGTATATATGTAATTTTGTATGATTTTTCTAGGTTATTCTTTTGGCTAATAGGGAACTGACAAAACAAGGCTAATTCAAGTTACTCAGCAGGAACTTCTTTACTTGGGTTGAAAAATTAGTGAAAATTCCATGTTGTTCAGAGAATTTTACGGGAAAAATTACCAAGAGAGTAATTAGGCTGGGAGCCCAAAGCGTTGGCCTACGGTCTAGTCTTACTTTTGGCAAATCGCTTAAATGATAGTAATAATAATAATGATAATAACAATTATTACCATTTATCGAGCATTTATTTGGAAGGTAAGGTACCAGATGCTTAAAAAAACCAAACCCGTTGCTGTGGAGTCGATTCCAACTTATAGCGGCCCTATAGTACAGAGTAGAATTGCCCCGTGGGGTTTCCAAACAGTGGCTGGTGGATTTGAATTGCTGACCTTTTGGTTAGCAGCTGAGCTCTTAACCACTGTGCTACCAGGGCTCCACTTTAGATATATATTAATTCTAGTCCTTACAACCACATGGCTAAATATAGATAAAGTAGTGTGGTCTCCATTTTATAAGTGAAAAAACTCTCGCTTAAAAAGTCAAGAACCTTATCCAGATCATATGTCTAAGCCCAGAATTTGAACCTGGGTTTGGCTCTAGAGCTCACTTTTCTGAGCTGCCTCTCATGGCCTTAGGTTTTGCATTTTCAGCATGAGGGTCTTGGGTGGAACAGTTTCTATTTAGCGCTGATATTCCAGGTCTGGGTTTGTTTTCTCCAGCCCACGTCTCTCTTGGCATTTTCAACAGCCCCCTGTAGCCTTGGCCTGGCTCTCACAGACCTCTTGGACCACATGTCTGAACCTGAGCTCATTGATTGCTCATCTGACCTGCTTTTCCTCTGTGATCATGTGTATATGATGGGAGCACTCTCCACTCTGTGGAACAGGCTAAAGGCTCCAGAGCTGACTTGACTCTCCCCTCTCACCTCTGACATTCATCCAGGCAGCCTGGCAGATTAGTGATGTCTACAGGGGATGTTACAATCTGACTACCTAGGTTGGAATCCTAGCTCCTCTATTTACCAGCTGTGTGGTATTGGAAAAGTTACTTAACCCTCTGTGCCTTGATTTTCACATCTGTGAAATGGGTCTGAAATAGTACCTACTTTATTGCTTGCCTGAACGCTTACAATCACTTTCAGCCTGATCTGTCTATAGTCAAGCTCTCCCTTCTGCAACCCAATCTCCTTGCTTCACCAGTTATCATTATAAAATAAGGAACAGAATGCTCTCTTGCTTAAAAACCTTTAAGATTCCCTATTGCCTTTGAGTTTAACTATTGAATCAGGCAAAGGCCTTCATAATCTCCCACCAACTGGCCTTTTCAGGGTCATTTTCCATCATGTCTCCCTAAGCAATTTGCATTCTAGCCACACAAAATTATACATGTGATATTCTTTTATGCCTCCAGACTTTTTTTTTTTATTGTACTTCAGGTGAAGGCTTACAGAACAAATAGTTTCTCATGAAACAGGAGTACACATATTGTTTTATGACATTGGTTAACAA
>NW_004443940.1:16280901-16337667 GCF_000243295.1 Trichechus manatus latirostris | reverse complement strand
CCAATTTTTTGTCTGTATTTTCTATGAATTTGTTTATTTTTTCCTCATGTTTGTCAGCTTTTTGCCTCAGCTCTTGGAGAATTCTGAGTATTAGAGATCTGAATTTCCTATCAGGTACTTCTAGTGCATTTTCTTCCACTGGAGTGTCATCTGGTGTTTTATTTTGGACACCTCCTTGAACCATCCTGTCCTGTTTTTGTAAATGTTTTGATATTGTCTGCTGTCTTCAGGGAATTCAGTAGTTATTTTACTTGTTTGTTGATTGTAGATTTGTTTGTTTCGTCCCTGTTTTTTTTTTTTTTAAATTTGACTATGTCTAAGCAGGCAGAGTGTGTGTTCTTTGTTGTTTGCTCGTGTGTGGGCACAAGACTTTTCACCTCCTTCTCCAATTGGCAGGGTCAGTTGCTCAGATATGGTACGGCAGGGCAGGTCTAGCTGAAGAGGAGTTACTGGGACGGGTTGTTTATGGCACTTACTACACCCACCAGACTGGGTTGGTAATCAGAGCAGGGCAGGTTCCAGCAGGCCTTGCCTGTGCTGTTTGTTGGTGTGATGTCGAGCACACGGTGCAGGTAGGCAGGATGCAGTGGGGAGATTTTTATGTGTGGAGCTAAGATGGATATGGGAGAGAGGAGAGAGGAACAGGAGCCAAAAACATACAAATAAAAAAGAATGTTAGGGGAGCTTGCAGTTGGAGTGGAGAGATGAGAGACTATGAAATGGAGAAAAACAGAAAGGGGAAGAGGAAGAAAAGAAACGAAAAGAATGAATAAATAAAAATTGGAAAGATTAAAGAACTGCAAAGTTCCCAGGGATCCCACCGGTGCAGCTATGAGGTCTGGGGAAGTCGCTCCCAGGTGTTGCAGTACAGCCTGGCTAGAAGGCGTAGAGGTATACAGTGCCAGGTATTCAGGGAACAGAAAGAGAAGGAAGATATAGAGAGATGAGAAGCTGAGCAACGAAGAAAGACAAAAAGGGAAAAAGAGGGAAAAGAAAACAAAACAAATTAAAAAAGAAAAAACAAGAAAGGCCCCCCAAAAAACAGAGAAAAAAAGAAACCAACGATAAAAGAAATGCCCTCAGGGATCCCTCTGCAAGTCTGTGCAAGCCAGGGGGGATGTCTCCTTGCCACGCAGCACTGCCTCGCCAGAAAGCGCTCCTAACTCAAGAAAAGGAAAACAAAACAAACAAATGAACAAAAGCCCCGGGATCCCACCAGCACAGCAGCCCAGACTGGGAAGCAGCTCCACACTCCAAAAGAGCTCCGCAGCCCCTCAGGAAGAAGCAAAGATGGCGCACAGAGCCAGGTATTTGAGCGAAAGGAGGGGGAGGTGGCGAGAGGTAAGGAAGAAATCAAAAGAAGCAGAAAAAAAGAAGCAACACTAGCAGCCAACAAATGGCACTCAGAGAGCCAGCTAGTGCAGGCTGGTGTTTCTGGACAAGAGACTGTGCCCGTGAGAAGCAGAGGAGGCAGAGTGTGGGTGAAGAAGCGTAGAGAGTGGGAAAGTGTATATCACAAATTACCGGAGCTGTGCAGCCTCTCAAGAAGAAGCAAAGATGGCGCATGGAGCGAGGTACTCGATCGAAAGGAGGGGAAGGTGGGGAGAGGCAAGGAAGAAATAAAAAGAAGTGGAAAAAAAGCAACACCAGCAGCCAACAAATGGCACTCAGAAAGCCACCTGTTCAGGTGTGTGGACTCCAAGCAGCCACTGTTTCCTGGTCAAGAGACTGTGGCCGCGGGAAGCAGAGGAGGCCGAGTCAGGGTGAAGAAGAGTGGGGGGTGGGAAAGCGTATATCGCCAATTACCGGTTGTTTTGTCTCTGCTGGAAGCTTTGTGAGGCTGCTTTCTCGTACCCCCTGTTTGCTGGTCTCCGATAGGAGTCCAAGATGGCGGATCTGCGCTGCGTTAGCTGGTAGGGGACCTCTGCATGAATCTCTCCTTACTCTCCATTCTCTGTCAGTTTTCTCACTCCATTTGGTGCTTGGCTGAGTTCTTTATCTCTTCATTTGATGTTTTAGGGCTTCAGGATTGTTCTATTCTCTGTTCGGCTTAGTTTTTCAGATCTTTGCTGTGGAGGGACGGCATGGTGCTTCTGCCTAGAGCGCCATTTTCACCTCCAGACTTTTGACCATGCTGTGCCTTCTACTAGAATGCCGTTCCTTATCATTTCCACCTTATCCTGCATGACTCAGTTAAAAAGTCACCTTTTTTAGGACAGCATAAATTGAGTTGGTGATTTCTACCGTATATTCTTCTGTTTTAGAACCTAACAATTGTATGGTAATCATATGCATTGTGGTTATTTGTGGACCCCTATGCCGTGAACGCTTGTGGTCAGGGACTGTGTCTTTTTCAATTTAATATCTCTTTCAACTTAATACCTCTTTTTACAGGGCCTCATATATAGTGGAATCCCTGGAAATTTAAATTAGTATATAAAATACCATTTCCCATTTCTGAAAAATGACTTAAAACAAATGTTAATCAAACGCTAGTGATGCTGTTAACTAGTTGAATGAACTTCAGTTAGCCGAAGTTAAAGAAGCCCTGGTAGCACAAGGGTTAAGTACTTGGCTGCTAACTGAAAAGTTGGTGGTTCAAACCAACTCAGCAGCTCTGTGGGAGAAATACATGGAGACAGGGGTGGATTACCCAATCAGTAAGGTACACACAGGCTTACTAGTGCTTACTTACTCATCTGTAGTGAACAGTTTGACATGTTTTTCACCACCTTGCTTACTGGGTAATCTGACTCTGTCAGGGATTGTAAATTTGAAAAGAGGCTTTGATTCTGTAGGAAGGTGCTGTGGGGTTGGGAGAGAGACAGATGCGAGCCGTCCCTAGAAGCAGGATCTTTGATGTGGTGAAAAAATGTGAAATTGTTCACTACAGATTACTCTGTAAGCACAAGTAAACTGTGCTTACCTTGCTTATTGGGTAATCCACACTGCCTGGAGATCTGCTTCTGTAAAGATTCCCATTGCCGTTGAGTCGATTCTGACTCATAGTGACCCTATAGGACAGAATAGAACTGCCTCATAGGATTTCCAAGGCTGTATCTTTACAGAAGCAGACTGCCACATCTTTCTTCTTTGGAGCAGCTGGTGGATTAACCACTGCACCACCAGGGGTCTTCAAATCCAAAGACTGGTAACTTTATGAGAAGAGAAAACAGAGACACAGGAGAGTGCTATGTGAGGATGGAGGCAGAGGTTGGAGTGATGCAACTACAAGCTAAGGAACACCAAGGGTTGCTGGCAATCACTGGAAGCTAACAAGATTCTCCCCAAGAGCCTTCAAAGAGAGCATGACCCTGCCAACGCCTTAATTTTGGACTTGTGGTCCCCAAACTGCAGGAAAATAAATTTCTGTTGTTTTAAGCCACTGAGCTTGTGATACTTTGTTATGGCAGTCCTAAGAAAGTAATACAAGCAATGAACTTAAAAGACAGTTAAATTAAAACTCCAGCACAGTGGGAAAATTTGGAAATGGATAATGGTAATGGTTGAACAACATGATAAACATAACAATGTTATAGTACTGTACACATGAAGAATGTTGAAAAGGCAAATGATTTGTTTCACATATATTTGCCACAATAAAAACATTCACAAAAACAAAAACAAAAAAACCCTCAAGCACAATCATAGTATTCTTACTGTCGCCAGGATGAAACTACCATGTTTTTTCCTAGTATGTATGCGTTACATTGTTCCGAGATGAAGAAAATCTGAGAATGGGAATCCATTACAGCACCATCGAGATCTCTATATTTAAAGTGAAATTTCATTTTTTAGAAAAGAAGCCAATTTTTTCCATATCTGCCCTTACTCTAAATATAATATTCCATGAAATTAAGTATATTAGTGGTTAAAAATGTATGCTCTGGATCTAGAATCCCTGACTTTGAATCCTGATGTTGTGTGTAATTGTTGGGAACAGTGTTCGCGGAGCCTATTTTGCCATCTGAAAAATGGATTATTATAATAGCGCCCACCTCAGAGAATAGTTGTGAGAATCAAATCAGTTAATGCATCTGAAGCACTTAGATGAGTGACTAACATATAGTAGGTGCTCAATAAATGTGTCCCTTTACTTGGCTGTTTATAAGAGAAGCACCTGGAATCCTGGCAGAAAGGCTAAAAGTATTTCATCATTAGGGAACAGTGGGGAGAGATGGGGCAGCCTTGAGAGGTTATGAGAGTCAGCCTATTCATCTGTACAAGGACCAGTTTACCATTTCACATATCATTTCAACACTTACGCAGTTTAGCATTTTATTGCTTCATTTTACAAATGGAGATAAATCTAGGAAGGAACCCTAGTTTTAACTTAGCCATTTGGAACCATTAGGCTCAAACTTGTACTGCATGGGTTCAAATCCCAGCTCCATGACGTGCTGGCTGTGCTGCCTTATGCAAGTTTTTTCATTTTTGTAAATCTAAGTTTTCTCATCTGTCCAGTGAGGAAAAAGTAATAATGCTTATCTTAATGAGAAAATAATAATACTTCCAATATAAGGCTGTTTCGGCTACATTGAAAATCTGTTGTTTTGTGTAGCCACCTTCATCAATGATCTTGGCTGGATCTTCTGGATAACTTACCGCAGCTTCTACATCAGCACTTGCTGCTTCACCTTGCCCTTTTATGCTATGGAGATGGCTTCTTTCCTTAAACCTCGTGAACTAACCTCTGCTAACTTCAAATTTTTCTTCTGCAGCTTCCTTACCTCTCTCAGCCTTCATAGAATTGAAGAGAGTTAGGGCCTTGCTCTGAATCAGGCTTAGGCTTAAGGAAATGTTGTGGCTTGTTTGATCTACCCAGACCACTGAAATATTCTTCATCTCAACAGTAAGGCTGTTTTGTTTTCTTGTCATTCATGTGTTCTCTGGAGTAACAGTTTTAATTTCCTTCAAGAACTGTTCTTTGCGTTCACAACTTGGCTAACTGTTTGGCAAAAAAGGCCTAGCTTTTGGCCTATCTTAGCTTTCGACACACCTTCTCACTAAGATTAATCATTTCTAGCTTTTGATTTAATGTGAGAGACGTGTGACTCTTCCTTTCACTTGAACACTTAGAAGCCACTGTAGGCTTATTAATTGGCCTAATTTCAATATTGTCGCATCTCGGGGAATAAGGAGGCCTGAGGAGAGGGAGAGAGATGGGAAAGGCTGGTTGATGGAACAGTCAGAACATATACAACATTTATCAGTTAAGTTCACCATCTTATATAGGTGTAGTTCGTGGCACCCCAAAACAATTACAATAGTAACATCAAAGATCACTGAACACAGATCAGCGTAACAGATACAATAATAATGAAAAAGTTTGAAATATTGTGAGAATCACCAAAATGTGACACACAGACATGAAGTGAGCGCTTTTGGAAAAATGGTGCCAATAGACTTGCTCGACCCAGGGTTGCCTCAAACCTTCAATTTGTAAAAAACACAGTATCTGTTAAATGCAATAAAGTGAAGCACAATAAAATAAGGTATGCTTGTGTTTGACTTTTTCTTTAATGGGTTTTATATGGGTGCAATTGTAATCTATTCTCTGTTTTGTTCCTTGTATTCAACAGATGCAACCGGATTGATGTATGTAGCTTTAGTTCATTGTTTCACGACTGTATACCATTTTATTATATTAATACTCTACCATTTATTTTATCATTCTTTTCTATTGATTGCCTTCTGGACTGTTATTCACTTAATCTTTTTTTCTGTGTGTTTGTGTGATTCCAAACACTGCTGCATAGGACGTTCTTGTACACGTATCCTGGTAAACAAATGAAGGACCAAAAGAGTTTCTTTCGGAAGTTAAATCTTTTAGACTGTCAGCTCCTTAAGGACAGTGGCTATGTCCCCCGGCTTACCGTACTTTCCTCGGTCCTGGCTTACCATACTTTCTTCAGTCCTTACAGCATATTGTTGCTGTAAGTTGCTGTTGAGTCATGCTCCTACTCTTGGCAACCCACGTACAACAGAACGAAATGTTGCCCAGTGCTGAGTCATCTTCATGATCATTGGTAAAATGCTTGAGCTCATTGTTGTGGCCACTGTGTATTTTGAGTGCCTTCTAACCTAGTGGTCTCATCTTCTAGCACTGCATTAGACAATGTTCTGTTGTGATCCATAGGGTTTCATTGGCTAATTTCTGGAAGCAGATCACTAGGCCTTTCTTCTTAGTCTGTCTTAGTCTGGAAGCTCTGCTGAAACCAGTTGACCATGGGTGACCCTGCTTGTATTTGAAATACTGGTGGCATAACTTCCAGCATCATAGCAACATGCAAGCTACCACCTTATGACAAAATAACAGATGGGTCGTGGCCTTAAAGCATCGCTGAACACAGCATGTTGCTGTTGTTAGGTGCCATCGAGTTGTTTTTGACTCATACCAACCCTATGCACAACAGAACAAAACACTGCCCGGTCCTGCGCCGTCCTCACAGTCGTTGCTATGTTTGATCCCATTGTTGCAGCCACTGTGTCAACCTATCTCATTGAGGGTCATTCTCTTTTTTGTTGACCCTCTACTTTACCAAACATGATGTCCTTCTCCAGGTACTGGCCCCTCCTGATAACATATCCAGAGTATGTGAGATGAAGTCTTGCCATCCTTGCTTCTAAGGAGCATTCTGGCTGTATTTCTTCCAAAAAAAATTGTTCGTTCTTCTGGAAGTCCATGGTATAGTCAATATTCTTCACCAACACCATTTTTGTTGTGTGCCGTCGAGTCGATTCTGACTCATAGCAACCCTATATATCCCTATAGGAGTAAGCGTTTCCAAGGAGCACCTGTTGGATTTGAACGGCCGACATTTTCGTTAGCAGCCTGAGCTCTTAACCACTTCACCACGAGGGCTCCTCGCCGACACCATAGTTGTTGCTTAATAAACACTTGTTGACTGACTAAATTGTGCGGGCAGTACAAGGAAAAGAGAACATCTGCAAATAGCAAAGTAAGTTAAAACAAAGCTCTAGATCCGTTGAGACTATTGGCAATTTGGAGTGCCCAGTAGCCTGCTGCTGTTGGTACCAGTTGCCAGCTTTAGGGTGAGTGTCCCAGGACCTGTGCCAGGGAAAAGTTCAGGGCAGCTTTCTGGAAGGGTGTTTGGTCAGTGTCAAGAAAAAGAGATCAGTGTTGGCTTTCTGTATGCAAATGGGGCAACAAGAAGGGGGAGGGAGGAACATATCATGGCTTTCAGGTTTCTTTGAACCATCTAATACCGAATCATATTTGGTTCTCAAAACAAGCAACTATTTTGTTTTATCAGGTACAAAATACTGATCACAAATATTTCAGGTAACAAGAAAAAAATACTCCTGGTTATGGCAAGCACTGGAAATTTATAGTTTGGTGACTTTGAAAGATTTAATCATTCCAATAGCACATTTCCAAGCATTATTTTATTAAGCACTCCATTTATAGGGAATCTTTTAGCCAGAATTGTTTGTTTAGATTTTTTGCAATGCCCTCATCACTGAGGTCTCTGGTTGCAAGTGTAGAAGATTAGGAGATACAATAAACTAAGAAGAATCAACCAAGCAACTCACACTAGACCTAAGCCAAACTAAATAAATATGTTTATTTCTATGTCTTGGAGTTTAACAAAAACAGAAACAAATTCTTACATATTGTCTTAGTCATCTAGTGCTGCTCCAACAGAAATACCACAAGTGGATGGCTTTACAAAGAGAAATTTATTCTCTCACAGTCCAATAGGCTACAAGTCCAAATTCAGGGCATCAGCTCCAGGGGAAAGCTTTCTCCATTGGCTCTGGAGGAAAGTCCATGTCATCAGTCTTCCTTTGGTCTGGGAGCTTCTCTGCACAGGAAACTCAGGTCCAAAGGACGTGCTCTGCTCCCAGCACTGCTTTCTTGGTGGTATGAGGTTCCCATGTATCTCTGCTCACTTGTATCTTTTATATCTCAAAAGAGATTGCATTAAGACACTAGTCTTGTCAACCTCATCAGTATAACCTCATCACAGTGATAGAATTTACAACACATGAGGAGATCACATATAATCTCATCATAGTGGTAGAGTTTACAACACATAAGGAAATCACAGCAGATAACACAATCATACAATACTAGGAATCATGACCTAGCCAAGTTGCTACACACATTTTTGGGGGACACAATTCAATCCATGACACATAGAAAACAAGAGAAAATTTCATAAGAAAGAGACTTCAGTCTTAATTTGACCTGAGTTCGCCCAATTTAAGCAATTGTTTATCTGTAAGCCAGTACTCATAACAATTTTTTTATTTCCCACTTACACTTTTGAAGATAGAATGGACCACAAAAAAGAACAACCAAGAAATTAAAATTCCCCAAGTGTGAATTGAGAACAAGTCATGTGTTTCCGACTCAGAACAAATATTTAAAATCCAGGTTGATCTGTTATTAATAAAATCAATAACAAAGTACAACTCAATACAATTTCTCCTCGTGTCAGGTAAAAAGCCAAATTCCCTGAGCTCAATTTCTAGTTGTGCAAGTGTGATGGTGGATGAATTGCTCAATCTCTTTTTGCTTCAGTTTTCTCACCTGTAAACCGGGAAAAATAATAGTACCCATCTCACAGGGTTTCTGTGAGAATCCTGTGAGTTAATATGTGTTAAGTTTTGAGAACAATGGCTGGCACATAATAAGTGCTATGTAAGTATGGGACCCCTGGTGGCACAGTGGTCAAGTACTCACCAGCTAACCAAAAGTTTGGCCGTTCAAACCCACCAGCTGCTCCTTGGGAGAAAGATGTGGCAGCCTGCTTCCATAAAGATTTACAGCCTTGGAACCCTACTTTGTTCTAAAGAGTCGCTATGAGCTGGAATTGACTTGATGGCAACAAGTATATAAGTATCAGTTGTAATTATTATTAAACATTGCAACCAACATCTGCTTATTGTTATGTATGCACTCATCTTTTTTCTTAATAAGAAAACACACTTGTCCTTCTCTACAGCCTTAGCCTTCCCTGCTCATTGTTATCCTGAATCCATCTTTTTTTTTTTTTTTTGTACAGAAATGTTCCGCTTAACTCTTCTGTTGACAAGTCTGATCTTTTGTTTTGTATTTCTTGACATTCTAGAATTAGCCAGAGCACTTGAGTAGACCTGATCCATTTCTTACAAAGCTTCTTTTTTAAAAAATAAACCTCTTTAAAAAATGTTGTCCTAGACTGTGGGTGATTGAATATCTCACTTGCCATTCTTTTAAAATGGAGAATAAAAGAAAAATTCCCTGTTGAGGATTGTTGTTTACATGACTGTGCATAAAGAAACCGAACGTGATTTTTCTTCCCTTGGATATCTTCGCTGAGAAAGCAGTTCTCCATTTCTTTGGCTCTTCACCCAGCAATCTCTACCGTGGAGAATCCCACGGTGGACAGACGTGTCCAGTCAGAGCAGGAGCTGTACCCTGGTGTTCTGTCCACTATTGCAGGTTCTCTTACCTGGCCCAGGTACTTCGGTTCCTGAGCCTCCCGACCGTGTCAGTGCAGGGACCTGGTGCAGGTGGCATTGTGAAGTTCCATGCAACTCTTAGGCTCATGACTCAGTTTACTTATTTCACTGGGAGAGCATTATAATCACTCTCCCATATTGTAACATCTTTAAAAATCCAGCCCTCAAAGAAATCTCCTGCCATGGACCTTCTTGACTAGGTTTATTTGCCTTCAGCTACAGAACCAGGAAGCCTTTCCAAAAGGAACATTTTTGGCCAGTTTTGGCCATAGTAATCTTTCTAAATGCCACTTGGATCATGTTGCATTCCTACATACCAGAAAACCTAAACCAAACCCATTGCTGTCGAGACCGACTCGTAGCGACCCTATAGAACAGAGTAGAATTGCGCCATAGGGTTTCTAAGAAGTGGCTGGTGGATTCGAACTGCTGATCTTTCGGTTAGCAGCCAAACTCTTAACCACTGCACCACAAGGACTCCATAAAGTTCTTCAATTGCTCCTCCTTGCGTACGGCATAGGACCCCTGGTGGTGCAGTGGTTAAGCACTCAGCTGCTAACTGAAAGGTCAGCAGTTCAAATCCACCAGCTGCTCCAAGGGAGAAAGATGTGGCAGTCTGTTTCTGCAAAGATTACAGCCTTGGAAACCCTATGGGGCAGTTTCTACTCTGTCCTATAGGGTCACTATGAGTCAGAATCTACTTAAGGCAATGGATTTTTTCTTTTTTGGTTTTTAAGTATTGGGCTTATTCAACGTGTCCTATCTTAGCATGCTTTGAACGTCTGAAAGGGCTTAAATCAAGCCTGATAACCCTTGTCAGTGATTTGATAGCAGAGATGATGACATTATGAGGAGATGGACTCGGATGGTGGACCACTAGGAGCACTTCAAACTCTTGCGAGGGCAGTGATACTACTTTATGTTTTTGTTTCTAATTAGAGTGCCATTTTCCCCCCACATTTTAACGTTTGGGAAGTTCTCTTGGGTCTATTAACTTATTGGTTTACCTATAGTGTCTAGCACACAACTAGGCAGTTATGGAATTGAATTACCAGCTTAATAATGGCAAATTAAGAACTAAATTTCCAGTTTAAATTAACATATATTGCTGTATTTTCTTCACACTGCTTTGTCCCTATCAGTTTCTTTTAAAGTACTCATTTTTTAATGGCCATCATATTAGTAATATCTTATTATTACTTGGTTATTTAATTACAAATTGAAATACATCACTCACAGGCTTTTGACCAGAACTAAACAAGAAATTAAAATACAAACAAGAAACGTAACTTAATTTGTAAATAATATTTCTCTGAAATCAATTATCTTACTTTCCTAGGGAACACAATTGGAAGGAGAAATCTGTCTGTTAAATTAACCCAAAACAATGAGTTATGGGAATATAAAAGAAGTACTGCCTTTTTAAATGTTAATGAACACCAGCTTTATCATTTCTAAAGAAGAGGTTTTTGCTTTTATTTTTCCTCTTCCAGCGAAAACAATTACTGCCTCCTGCCTGGCAAAGGGACATGGGCTTGAGCCTGAGATTTGAGACCATATAAGTAGCTGATATGGAAATTTCAAGCCAATTACACCCCCTTTCCCTCAAACGCAGTTATGTGCTCTCCCTTTTTCTTTTTGAATTATCCTGACAACATTCTTGCATCTTGCTAGTGTGGATGCAGCCACCATGTCATGCTCAGCTGCTTAGCTATCTACTTTATGAGGAATCTTTCTGGAGCTCTAACACTCTTCCTTTGTTCAGGTCATCTTGCAGGGCCTAGGCATGACCCTGGACAGAAGGTATCTCTGCAAGGCAGTCGTTTTTGTTGGGTGCCATGTCTTCCATTCCAACTCATAGCGACCCCATGTGACAGAGTAAAACTGCTCCATAGGGTTTTCTAGGCTGTAATCTTTACAGAAAAGGAGTCCTGGTGGTACAGTGGTTAAGCACTTGGTTGCTAACTGAAAGGTAGGAGGTTTGAACCTAACAGCTGCTCCAAGGGGGAAAGATTCTGGTCTATGGTGCAGTTCTACTCTGTCCTATAGGGTTGCTATGAGTTGGAATTGACTCAGTGGCAATGGGTAATCTTTACAGAAGTAGATTGCCAGGTCTTTCTCCTGCAGAGCCACTGAGTGGGTTCGAAATGCCAACCTTTCAGTTGGCAGCCGAGCACTTAACCGTGGAAGGTAGAGGCTGAGGGTATTAACAAGCCTTGTTTTTGATATTTCATGTTGAAGACAATTCTAGCAATAGCACTGAAATGACAGACATTATCTCTTTGGAAGGGATATTCAGTCCTGTAGGATTGCAAAGGCCATGACTGACGGAGCAAAAATCCCCTCAGAGGATTGGACAGCCCCATAAAACAAAACGGGACTAATGAGGCACAGCAGTCCAGGGACAAGGACTAGAAGGCAGAAGCGGACAGGAAAACTGGTGATAGGGAACCCAAGGTTGAGTAAGGATAGTATTGACATGTAGTGGTGTTCTTAACCATTGTCATAAGGCAATATGTGTACTAACTGTTTAATGAGAAACTATTTTGTTCTATAAAACTTCATCTAAAGTCAGAATGGCAGCACAACTGGAAGAACATAATCGATGTAACTGAGTTGTACATGTAGAAATTTTTGAAATGGTGTATCTTCGGCTATGTATATTTTCACACACACACACAAAAGGTACTCCAAGGCCGAGAAGAGAGTGTGTTGACATGTCGTGGGGTTGTTAACCAATGTCATAAAACAATATGTGTACTGACTGTTTAATGAGAAAATATTTGTTCTGTAAACCTTCACCTAAAGTAGAATAAAAAAAAAAAAAAGAATAAATTGTATCAGCCAAAAAAAAAAAAAAAAATCCCCTCAGATATAATTCATAGCAGTGGTTTTCAAAGTGTAATCTCTGGACCAACAACAGCAGCATGGCTTGGGAATTTGTCAGAAATGCAAATTCTCAGGCCCCACCCCAGACCTTCTGAATCAGAATCTCTGGGGAAGGGGTCTAGCAATTTGTTTGAGAAGCTTTCCAAGGAATTCTGATGGTTGCTCAAGTTTGAGAACTACTGTTCATAGAACTTCAGCTTTTGATAAACCAGATACGTGAACATTTGGGGTTCTCAAGAAAAGTTGAAGGTCACCTTTTCATGGAGTGCTTCGTCAGTAAAGAAGGCTTTGGTAGCATTGAAACACAGTTAATTTGTGCAAGTTTGTATGGGAGTCTATGAGTGTGTGTGAGTGCCTGTGTTTGGACGTGAAGGGATGACTGGGAAGCCCCCTGCAAAGATTTCCGGGCTCCTGACTGCAGTCACCCAGGGAGCAGGGGCAAGGTGGTTTCTTCGGACGGTCTCCTTTAGTCTGTGGACTTGTATTCCTGGAAAATCTCCATCTGGGTCTCCAAGGATTTATAAAGCAAGGACAGCGCAGAGTGGGCCTTGGCACAGTGTGGCTTTGGAGTCTCTAGGCAGAGGGCGAGCTGGGCAGCCTGCCCCTACTTTGCTGGGACTGGGATGCCCTAGGCTCTCCCTGTCAGAAAGGACAAGACAGGGTCTAGAGGTCTGAATATGCATCCCAGACCCACCTCGACTGAGCTGCATGACCTTGAGCAAGCCCCATCCTCTCTTTGCCATATATGGCGAGTCCCCAGGAGCCACTCTGGGGAGGTAGGCAGTGACAGTGCTGACTGCACAGCCCTCCTCTCCTTGTACCCCAGCCCCTTCGCCTCCTCTTGTGTACCGAGGACCTCAGCATAAGATAGCCTTCTAGAAAAAGCCTTCATAAAGAAAAGGTGAGTGATTTCTAGGTTTCCTTCTAGCGCTAAAAATCGACTCCTCTGACGTCCCATAGTCAGGCTTTGGCTCGATGTCCTAATTTTGCAGCCCAGTTGTGATAGGTTTCATACATTGTTTCAAATGGCTGGAGCCCTCCTCTGAAGCTTTGTCTTCTGGTGGGCTTAACAATTCTAATATACATATTTTTCTTAATCTATTTTCCTTTACAAAAGAACAAATGCCCACAAGGACAATTTGAACTCAGATTATTAGACTTTCAAACATTACCAAAAGCTATGATTTTGAACTTCTTTTATCTATCCCAAGCTAACAGCAGTTTTGCATGTCTTTATATTGTTTTCATCTGTTTTCCTAAACCCTCCCCTTCACTTATCGTGTTCGGAATGTGTGCGGGCTTGTTTAATTTTCGTGCTGAAATTGGGATGTGGAAAAGATTACTCTTAATTATATTACTTATTTATTGAAACATAATCTATTTATATGGACCTTCTGTACTACAGAAGCAGCATGCTCTTTCGGGAGGCCATTGTAGGAAGGTTGCCGAGGCAATGATGTAAATTAAGTTGGCTCTGAATCTAGAGTAACCCAGGAGTGATATATCCTTTAGTGTATTCAGACCAACTTCTTAAATACTTCCTTCAGCATGATACATTCACCCCGTTTGTAGGCAACTGGTTCAGCCCTGTTTTTCTACGATTCAATGCACCCCTCGGAACCCTTCTAAAACAATCACCACAGTAGAATCACTGTGATGCACGCCTGAAGGCAAGCGCCTCACAAAGATTTCCTTCACTGCACATGAATACATATTGAATTGGGTTAAGATGATGGGGCATTTTTCCTCTTGTTGGCCTCCTGATTACAACCCTGTCTCTTGCATAGGGTCAAACCACAGTCCAAGTAACTTTGAAAAAGAGATGTAATGCCCATAAAGAATAGAGAATTAATCCTTGGTCAAGCTATTACCAAGGAAGAAAATACAATAAAATAAAATCCATCTCGTCGAATTTCTCACTTTGTCAAAAATATTAACAGCCTTGATTTCAGCCGGAATCGACTGGACAGCAACGGTTTTTTTTTTTTTTTTTTTTTAAATCGGTAAGTTAGAAACCCCAGCTCTGGGCGATGTCATAGGGCCTGGACACCACGTGCTGCTCTCTCAAGAGAGCAGGGCCAGCAAAATGAACTTTCGAGCCCCGTGTTTTAAAATTAGTAAGAATTCCAAGATGGCGACAGCATAGCTTAATCCAAGCGCGGGGCCCTTCTAAGCACCACGCGTGTGGCTGCATAGATCATAAGCCCATGGAGCCGGCGCTTTTTCAAGGAGAGACCCCTTTCAAGAAGGGGAAGCATCTATTTCCTTCTCTCGTGTTCTTCAGTCCCAACACTTAGGTTTGTCTCCGAGGTCTGCATCCAATTCTCCCAGCTCAACGAGCTGTCTCCCTTCTTTCCCCATTGGCTCCAAGCAACGCGTACAGTGCGGTGCCAAGTCAGTCACTTTGCCACCGAGTCCTCAAAGGCCCAGTGAAAGCCGTGAGACGGTGCCGAGGAAAAGCAGCCTCTTCCTCTCCGTCAGGGCTGCTCTGTTCCACCGGAGGTAATCAGTTCGCAGATCAACTCCACTTGCAACTATGGAGTTTTCTCTCCCTTTGAGTCTGACAAAATCCTTTCTAATTCTCTCTAGACGTTCCAGGGCTTTTTTTGCTTTTTCAAATAATTGTCATCAGTGCCTGTCAAATGCCTTAGATCTTCCCCTTCCTTGTCTTTACTGTAAATACTTTCCTTATTCTTCAGCAGCAGTATTATGGCTGTACATGGTAACAAAATCTCCTTAACTGTCTGGTTTTCTTTATCCTTATGTTCTCAAAGAATTCCAAGTCACACTGTATTGGTGTTTATTTAATTTGTTAATAAGGTGATTTTTTTTTTTTAAGGAAGCCCACTACCTGTTCATAATCTTTTCTATACAAGGTGAACTGCTACCCCCACCCCCCGAGCTGTCACCATATTCACAGTTGGTTTAGTGATAACTTTACCAAAATTGGAGGCATTTGGAAATTGCTGCCTTTAAACCAAGGTGAGGCATTCTCTGCAAACTGGAGGTTGCCAGTGGAGAGGGCAAGAGGCTTTTACAGAATATTCTCGCTGGTGATAGTCACCGCTAGGCAATGGAGTTCACAGATATTAGCAAATGGGTAGTTTAATGAAAAGAATTCATAAATCAGGTTCAAGACTTCTGAATTACTCTGCCAAAGAAAAATTGACAGTGCCTGGAAAGTGAAAATAAAACGCCAAGCCTCCGTGGACCACTCCTCTGTGTTCTGCTCAGTGTTACCATTTGTCTTGGGGGTACACTTGGAACTGCCATTTCTCTAAGTGGCTGCATCTCTCACTGGACCTTCAATTCCTTTTGATGACAGGGGGAGCATGGCCGTGGCTGCAGTCCCGGGCAGGAGAATCAGAAGACATGGAGCCCACTTTTCTAATGCACATATACATTTTTTTTTCCTGTTCCCACATCTTTTTTTCTTTTCCTCCTTTTTTTAAAATTGTGATTTTAGGTGAAAGTTTACAGAGCATACACATAATTTTTAATGCAAAAGCAGTTTGCAGATTAGTATGTATGAAGTAACATTTGTAAAAATGCGGAATTGTACTTAATAGTGTTTATGGATATACGTTGTCATTGTTAGTTGCCATTAATCCAGCCGCCAGCTAATGACAACCTCATACACAATGGAATGAAACACTGCCCAGTTCTGTACAGTAGCCATGAATGGCTGTGGATCCAACCACTGATATCCATAGAGTCCCCTCCCCCCTTTTTTACTGTCGTAAAAATATATATGACATAACATTTGTGAATTCAACAGTTTCCACATGTACAATTCAGTGTGTAAAGCTTTCTTTGTCTAATAATTCCTACATGACTTTGGTTGTATCACCTGACCTCTTGATTTCCAGTTTAAAAGACGACAATTGTATATATAGTAATGGACCAGTTTTTCTTTGCAAGGAGGTATGTGATGTGAATTGAGAGAATATCTGTTAAGAACATTTAGAAATATTTGAAAGAAAGTAGTCTTCCTTCAAATGTGATGTTTTTCCTTCTAGATTTTCTTATCAGATTTCCCACTTTTTGCGGGGGAGGGGTCGTTATTCTGAAGTATAAGAGGATAGGATTCACAGCTTTGAATGCTTTCTCAATGTGTAAGCAAATTTGGACTTAGATTTTTGACCAATGGCCTAATTGAAAAAGAAGTCTCCTTGAAGTCTCTGAGGGTGAGGTCTTAGTCCATTTACTCTCCTCTTCTGTGTTGTAATTCTCTTATAAGAAAAGTTGGCTGTTTGAATCCACCCAGAGGCGCCTCTGAAGACAGGCCTGGCAATCTGTTTCTGAAAGGTCACAGCCTTGAAAACCCTGTGGAGCAGTTCTATTCTGCACACATGGGGTCACCATGAGTCAGAATCAACTTGATGGCAACTTAACAAGTCAGAACCTTGTTTTTTATTTTTATTTTTTTTGAGTATGATTCTTTTCTTTCTTGAGTTGTTCTGGGTGGGCCCTTGTGCCTAATTAAAAGAAAAAAAATTCTGAAGGAGTTGAGGCCATGGGGTTTGTTTGTGGATTATTTTCTCATTCCTAATAATTGTTATGTGACTTCTGATAGCAATGTTGTTCTTCCATGTTAGTAGAATGGTAAAAAACCAAACCAAACCCATTGCCATTGAGTTGATTCTGACTCATAGTGCCCCTATAGGACAGAGCAGAACTGCCCCGTAGGGTTTCCAAGGCTGTAAATCTCTGCAAAAGCAGACTGCCCCATCTTTCTCCCACAGAGCAGCTAGTGGGTTTGAACTGCCAAACTTTGAGTTAGCAGCTGAATGCTGAACCACTGTGCCACTAGGGCTCCTTAGTAGAATCAAAGTGGGAGGAAATAGCCCTTCCCGCATTGCTATGGGAGTCCTTGGTTGGTGCAGTAACCAGCTTGGCTGCTAACAGGAAGATTAGAGGTTTGCGTCCACTCAGAGGTGTCTTGGGAGAATGGCCTCGTGATCTACTTCTGAAAAATCAGCTGCTGAAAACCCTATGGAGCACAGTTCTACTCTGACGCCCATGGGGTAGCCATGAGTCAGAATCGACTCAAGGGCAGCTGATGGCTAGTCAACAATGCTGTAAGTCCGGTTCATTTCACCCCTGTCCCATTCCTCAGCCCCTCAGCTCTCTTCACAATACCGGGGAAGAGACCTCATTCTTTGAGACGTTCTCCTTTACTCTATCATGTCACCAAATACTTTAAATTTCAAATGGGGCAGTTGCAGTTTGTTTCACCAGAAAATAAATCTTTATTCAAAGCTTCATAGCTTTTCATTCTTCCCAAGTTTCTCTTAACACATGTTCGCTGGGTTTTCATCAGCTCATCAAACACTTTCTTCCAAGCTCTTTCCACTTCATAAGAACATACCCTATTGTCTTCCTTGGAGTCTCTTTCTTAAACTCTTTCTGACTTGTCAAAATTATGACTTCCTAGGGAAAGGGTTGTGTAGTTAAAAGGCCGTGGGATTTGAAGTTTTTAAGTTCTAGTTTTACCTACTTCTGTAACTCACTAGCTGTGAAGTGTTAAGCAATCCCTTGATTTTCCCCAGCCTCAGTTTCCTTAGTTACAAAGTTATTTTTAGACATTTCTTTAATGAGTGTTTGTTATTATTTCTGCATGTTGTTTTAAATTCTAATTTTTACTTTGGTAGATTCCCCCACTTCATGTAAACAATGTATAGCTTATTTGTGATTTAATTATTGATTCACAAAACATACTTTTACTTTCTTCTGGCGTTAATTTTTGGTACAAAGTCAGGTTTTGACCTTTTTTTAACCCAAGGAATTTAAAGTCAGAAATAAAACAAAAAATTATAAAGGAGAGACTTAAGTATAGTTCAAATCCTATAAAGTATGCTAATTAACACATCTGTTTGCCTTTGCAACATCTGGGAAAGCAACTACATACTAATTCTCTTAAAAATGATTTATTTAAACATTTGTGGAAGATTCGGGTGTGTAATTTTAATTGAACTATTAATTACTGGTGAGGTCTTTTCATTTATTCCTAGTAAACATAATAAAGCAGTACCGTATAAATTGTAGCGTAAGAGAAAATTAGTAAATGTAACTGCAGTTTTCATTTTTATTCTGAAAGTATGTTAAACAATTTATTTTTGATGTTAACTAGACTTTTTCCCCCATTTCTCCTTTCTTCTTTCCTTCCTTCCTTCTTTCCTTGTTTCATCCTTCCTTCCTAAGTTTATGTAAGCAAAACATAATAACAACAATGTTATATGGAAGGACTTAATCTAAAAATCTGTTAACTATAAAAGGATGAAAACAAAAGAATGGACAGCAATAGCTAATCTGAGCTATGTCTGTGAATTAATTAGGTAAACAGGAAAGAAGTTTGCTGATCTGTATATGCGTGTATGTGTATGTATGTATATTTGTGTGTGTGTGTGTGTATATATATATATATATATACATATGGATTTAGCAATTTCAATCTTTTCTGTGTTTATCATGATGTTGCTTATTGGTCCAGTTGTGAGGATTTTTTTTAACTTTCTTTGTGTTGAAGTGCAATCCGTACTGAAGGCTGTAGTCTTTGATCTTCATTAGTAAGTGCTTCAAGTCCTCTTCACTTTCAGCAAGCAAGGTTGTGTCATCTGCATATTGCAGGTTGTTAATTTTCCTCCAATCCTGATGCTACGTTCTCCTCCGTATAGCCTAGCTTCTTGGATTATTTGCTCAACATACAGATTGAATAAGTACGGTGAAAGGATACAACCTTTACGTGTGCTTCAGGGTTGTATCCTTTCCTGATTTTAAACTACGCAGTATTCCCTTGTTCTGTTTGAACAACTGCTTCTTGGTCTATGTACAGGTTTCTCATGAGCATAATTAAGTGTTCTGGAATTTGCATTCTTTGCAGTACTATCCATAATTTGTTATGATCTACACAGTGGACAGTCTTTGCATCATCAAAACACGGGTAAACATGTTTCTGGTATTCTCTGCCTACAGCCAAGGCCCATCTGACAGCAGCAATGATATTCCTTGTTCCAAGTCCTCTTCTGAATCTGGCTTGAATTTCTGGAAGTTCCTTTCTGGTGTACTGCTGCAACTGCTTTTGAAGGATCTTCAGCAAAATTTTACTTATGTTATATTTATGATGTTGTTAGATAGTTTATGCACTTGTTGGATCACCTTTCTTTAGAATGTGTACAAATATAGATCTCTTCCAGTCGGTTGGCCAGATAGCTGTCTTCCAAATTTCTTGCCATAGATGAGTGAGCATGTCCAGTGCTGCATCTCAGTTGGTATTCTGTCAATTCCTGGAGCCTTGTTTTTCACCAGTTCCTTCAGTACAGCTTGGACTTCATCATTCAGTATCATTGATTCTTGATTATGTGCTACCTCCTGCAATGGGTGAATGTCAACCAATTATTTCTGGTACAGTGACTCTGTGTATTCCTTCCATCTTCTTTTGATGCTCCCTGCATTGTTCAATTTTTTGGCCATAGAATCCTTCAATAATTCAGCTAGAGGCTTGAATTTTTTCTTCCATTCTTTCAGCTTCAGAAATGCCGAGCGTGTTCTTCCCTTTTGGTTTTCTAACTCTTGGTCTTTGCACATTTCATTATAATACTTTACTTTGTCTTCTAGAGCTCCCCTTTGAAATCTTCTGTGAAGCAATTTTACATGATCATTTCTTCCATTCACTTTAGCTACTCTATGGTCAAGAGCAAGTTTCAGAGTCTCTTATGGCATCTATTTTGGTCTTTTCTTTCTTTCCTGTCTTTTTAATGACCTCTTATTTTCTTTATGCATGATGTCCTTGATGTCATTCCACAACTCCTTTGGTCTTCATTCATTAGTGTTCAATGTGTCAAGTCTGTTCTTGAAATGGTCTCTAAATTCAGGTGGGATATACTCAAGGTTGTATTTTGACTCTTGTGTACTTGCTCTAATTTTCTTCAGCTTCATATGATAGCTTGATAGAATTTTGCAAGACCAATGACCTTTTCATTGGAAATGCCTTTTTTCAACAACATATACAGCAACTATACACACAAATCTCGCCAGATGGAATACAGAGGAATCAAATCAACTACATCTGTGGAAAGAGACGATAGAGAAGCTCAATATCATCAGTCAGAACAAGGCCAGGGTCTACTGTGGAACAGACCATCAATTGCTCATGTGAAAGTTCAGGTTGAAGATGAAGAACATTAAAACAAGTCCATGAGAGCCAAAGAACGACCTTAAGTATATCCCACTTGAACTTAGAGACCATCTCAAGAATAAACTTGACACATTGAACACAGGTGACCAAAGATAAGATGAGTTGTGGGATGACATCAAGGGCATCATACATTAAGATAGCAAAAGATCATTAAAAAGACAGAAAAAAAAAAAAAAGACCAAAATGGATGTCAGAAAAGACTCTGAAACTTGCTCTTGAATGTAGAGTAGCTAAAGCAAAAGGAAGAAATAATGAAGTAAAGGAGCTGAACAGAAGATTCCAAAGGGGATCTAGAGAAGACAAGGTAAAAGTATTATAATGAAATGTGCAAAGACCTGGAGTTAGAACAGCAAAAGGGAAGAACATGCTTAGCCTTTCCGAAGCTGAAAGAACTGAAGAGAAAATTCAAGCCTCGAGTTGCAGTATTGAAATTCAGCTGCTAATCAGAAGGTCAGCAGTTTGTATCCACCAGCTGCTCCTTGGAAACCCTATGAGGCAGTTCTACTCTGTCCTACAGGGTTATTATGAGCAGAATCAATTCGACGCAACGAGTTTTTCTTGGTTTGGATGGGCAAAATATTGAATGACACAGGAAACATCAAAAGAAAATGGAAGGAATATACAGAGTCACTGTACCAAAAAAGAATTGGTCGATGTTCAGCCATTTCAGAAAGTAGCATATGATCAAGAACTGGAGGTACTGAAGGAAGAAGTCCAAGCTGCACTGAGAGAATTGGTGAAAAACAAGGCTGAAGGAATTGACAGAATACCAATTTAGATGTTTCATCAAGCGGATGAAGCACTGGAGGTGCTCACTCCTCTGTGCCAAGAAATTTGGCTACCTCGCCAACCGACTGGAAGAGATCCATATTTGAGCCCATTCCAAAGAAAGTTATCCAGTGGAATGCAGAAATTATGGAATAGTATAATTAATATCTCACACAAGTAAAATTTTGCTGAAGATAATTAAAAAATGGTTGCAGCAGTACATTGACAAGGAACTGCTAGAAATTCAAGCTGTATTCAGAAGACGACCTGGGGTGAGGGATGTCCTTACTGGTGTCATATGGATCTTGGCTGAAAGCAGAGAACACCGGTAAGATGTTTATCTGTGTTTCATTGACTATGCAAAGGCATTCAACTGTGCGGATCATAACAAATTATGGATAACATTGCGAAGAATGGAAATTCCTGAACACTTAATTGTGCTCATGCGGAACCTGTGCGTAGAACAAGAGGCAGTTGTTCAAACATAACAAGGGAATACTGAGTGGTTTAAAATCAGAAAAGGTGTGCGTCAGGGTTGTATCCTTTCACCGTACTTATTCAATCTGTATGATGAGCAAATAATCTGAGACACTGGACTGTATGAATAAGAATGCAGCATCAGGATTGGAGGAAGACTCATTAACAACCATGATATGCAGATGATACAACCTTGCTTGCTGAAAGTGGAGAGAACTTGAAGCACTTACTGATGAAGATCAAAGACTACAGACTTCAGTATGGATTACACTTTAACATAAAGAAAACAAAAATCCTCACAACTGGACCAGTAAGCAACATCATGATTCATGACAAATGGAGAAAATATTGAAGTTGTCAAAGATTTCATTTTACCTGGATCAGCAAATGACACCCATGGAAGAAGCAGTCAAGAAATCAAAGACATAGTACATTGGGCAAATCTGCTACAAAAGACCTGTTTAAAGTGTTAAAAAGTAAAGGTGTTACTTTGAGGACTAAGGTGTGCCTGACCCAAGCCATGATATTTTCGATAGCCTCATATGCAATGAAAAGCTGGACAATAATAAGGAAGACTGAAGAAGAACTGATGCCTTTGAATTATGGTGTTGACGAAGAATATTGAATATACATTGGGCTGCCATAAGAATGAACAAATCTGTCTTGGAAGAAGTACAGACAGAAAGCTTCTTAGAAGCAAGGGTGGGTGACCCTTGGTCTCACTTACTTTGAACATGTTATTAGGAGGGAGTGGTCTCTGGAGAAGGACATCACATTTGATAAAGTAGAGGGTCAGTGAAAAAGAAGAAGACCCTTAACAGGATGGATTGACACAGTGGTTGTGACAATGTGCTCAAACACAGCAATGATTGTGAGGATGGCACAGTGTTTCGTTCTGTTGTACATAGAGTGGCTAAGAGTTGTAATCGACCGCAATGTTTTTTTTTCCTATGGCACCTCACAACAGCATTTTGAGTGTGTGTGTGCGTGCACGCACATACTTATATACACTTAAATCTCTTTAAGAATCCAAAGAAACTATACACAGTAGTTGTCTTGGAGGAGGTAATTGGGGGTCTGATTGAAACAAAGACTTTTTTCACGGTATATCCTTTTATATGAGTAGATTTTTTAAACTCTTACGTATACTACATTTTCACTTAAAAATGCTACTTAAAATAAAAGGGACATAGTCTTTTTGGTTCCAGAACTTGGGTTTCAGTTTAATGTCTGTTATTTCTCAGCGTTGTGATCCTAGGCAAGACACTTCATTTCTCTGAGCCTCAGTTTCCTGGTCTGTAAAATTAAGATGGTGGTATACATCACACAACACTGTTATGCATGTTAACTGAGAAGAGGTCTCTGAAAGCGCTTTCTAAGCTCTCAAGGGGCATATACCATCGCTAGTGATTGCTGTGTTGTGTTTTTCTCGATGACTATCTTTGTCCCAGACCACCCCCACACACCTCAGGGATGATGCCTTGGTTATTAAAGCATAAAAAAACTCTTTAGAATTTGTCTCCATCCAGGAGCACTGACCTAGAAGGGAGGCTGAGGAATTTAAGGAAGGTCTAAGTTGGACTCCACCAGCCTGTTTCTGCAATTTGATGAGTATTTGAATGATGTGCATCTGGAGTCGGTTTTCCTGGAAATAAACACAACTATAGAACTGGGATTCAAAAACCCTCACTGCATCTTTACCCTGTCCAGAAAAGATGGAATAGTCTAATTCCACTTCATTATTTGTTCAACCTGTAGTTATTGGCCTGGAGGCTCAAGACACTCCACCTGCCTCCGGAGTTTACAGGAGAGCAGATTTGTGCATTGTCATCAGCATTTATTTTAAACAAAGGATGCTGGTGAACAGAACAATTTCTAGCCACTAACTCTTAGAGCTGCAGTTACCGTAATACCCTGTGAGCACCTATTTCTAGTTCTTCGTTGCTTGCATAAAAAGTAAAGTTTGCATACACCCATCCTGACCCTATTTTCAAAACACACCAAGTTCAGGGGGCAGGTAGGAGACAGGCACGTGGGTTTTCCAAGGGTTTCCTCATGCCTTCTATTCTGAGTCTAGGAGTTGGATCCTTGGCATCCCCAGGTATCCTCAGAGGGCTCTGAAAGTGAATGGGGGATGCAGAACAAGTAGAGACCTCCAGAGACAAGGAAGACATCTTTTTAGAACTCAGCATTATTAATGAGAGCTTGGGAGGAACAATAGATCCCAAACCAACTTTGGATCTTCTTTCATAAAAAGGCCATAACTCATATGTAGCAACTTCCTCCACTCCCCAGCCTTCCCCCTGTCGCCCTTTCCCTCAGACTTGTCTGCTCGCCACAGAACTCCACTATTAGAGAGCTTGAATGCAGATAATTTAGATCTGAAAAAGAAACCTCTTGTTAGAACACAGACATCATCGACAATTATCCAGAACTCCAAGGAGAAGAAAGGGAGGCCCAGGCAAGGTAAACGCGTTGGTGTTTATATAGTATGTGATGTGTTTTGAAGTTCTCCCCAAGGAGAAAGGCCCTCTTTCTTACTTCAAAAGCCATTTTCATATTTTTAAAATTACTAGAAATTATAGGCTAAACCCCCTTCACACGTAATTTATTTCACCTGGTATCTCATATTTTGTGATAACATGCAAATACCATATGTTGCACTTTCTCTTTATGGATGGAGGAAAGAAGGAGGGAGAACTGGCAGAATTATCACGAGGCACTGCAAAACCTTCCACTGAAATCCACATTTACCATGGTGACATTTACTCGTTATGGCAGAGCTGATCAACTGCAGATTTCCCTGCTGCTGAGTCTAAATTGCAAGCTGCTCATAATGCCATCAGATGCTGCTGGGTTTTCAGCCAATGAGAACTTTGGGACTGCTTCCCTCCCTCCCTGTTTTCTGTTGCAGCAGAGCCCCCATGCCACCATGCGTGCAAAGGCGGCACACGCTTTACTGTGCTTGAACTTGATTGACCTCACACAGCACTTGCCTGGTATAAATGCAACCCCCATCGTCTATGGGTTCCAAGCACTCAAACCAGAAATCCCAATGTATTCCCAGGGCCTTCATTTTTGAGTTCCTAACAGGTATTTATTTTCCTAAATGAAATGGTCAATACCTAGGAGTATATATTATTCATAAGACTGAAAGAGAGAGAGAGAGGAGGGGGAAAAAACACATATTCTGCTATTCTATTTCATCTGAGGCAAAATGTTTTATGCCAGGCCAAGTGAGTCAAAAACATAGAGCTGTTATTCAACTCAGAGCAGCTTCAATCATTTTTGTACCAACAATGGTGAAAAGATGTGATTTTACAAGCAAACAGGAAGAAAAAGCTTGAACACACCCTGGGAACGTGTTTAAGAAGTTGATTTATGTTTCATGCTGAGTCTTACACCTGCAGTTCAAGCAAAACCCAACTTGGCTGCCCCACAGAGTCTGGTTTATTAGGTAGCAAGGAGTCGCAAGAAGCCATGTAATTAAAACCATAATTAACTGGAAAAGGAACGTGCCACCTGAGTTTTGAGAGGCTGTCAATTTTATTTCCATTACAGTGCTCCTTCTGGTTCTCGTCTCAAACTTCTTGCCTTTGCTTCATATATATATATAGAGAGAGAGAGACACTACAAACATGTATGTTTTTCTATGTCCCAAAATATGTATTAATAGCTACTTCTTAAGGAAAATGCCACAAGAGTTGTTATGTGTTTCAGGTTTTCTAGGTCAGCTTATTCATGGGAGAAACGTTGTAGAGGTGCCCTGTCTAAGACGTTGGCAGCCGCATATGGCTGTTGAGCACTTGGACTGTGGCTAGTCTGAATTGACATGGGCTGTCAGTGTAAAGGAGCCCTGGTGGCGCAGTGGTTAAATGATACGGTTGCTAACCACAAGGTTGACAGTTCAAATCCATCAGCCGTGTGCTGGAAACTCTATGGAGTAATTCTACTCTTTCCTGTAGGGTTGCTATGGGTCAAAATCAACTCAGTGGCAACGGGTTTGGTTTTTGGTTGGTTAGTGTAAAATACACCTTGGATTTTGAAGACTTAGTAAAAAAAAACGAAAAATATCTCAGTAATACTTTTCTATCGATTACTTGTTGAATGATGCTATTTTCGTTATATTGGATTAACATTCATTTCACCTGTTTCCTTTTGCTTTTTTTTAGAATGTCTACTGGAATATTTAAAATTTCATATGCGGCTCACATTATATTTCTATTGGGCAGCACTGTTCTGGAGTTGGGTACTGGGTTTCTTGCTGAATTGGGACAACAAAGCACTGGAAATGCCTTTTCTTGTCCTTCCTGCCGTCCTGAGAGCCACGGAGGCTGGCTGGCAGGAAGAGATGGGAGCACTTGGTGGCAGTGTGCAAGAGCGCTGGAACGCATTATTAAGGCACATGTTTGTGATTGCCGGAATGTTCAAGTCAATTTCTCAATAAAGGACTCAGAGGGAGATGTCTGAGCAGCACAATTGGAACTTCAAGGGTCCTTTCTTCTCTTACTGCTCTTGGCCAACAGAGGTTCAAAGGCACCATGAAATACGTTAGCACTAGAACGAGGAGTGCTAGGAACTTCCAGTGAAGGTACTGAAAGCGAGTTCAAAACCAACACGTGTGCCTTAATTTGTGAATTAAAGTGCTGATAACACAATCTTTTGTAAAGGGTCAATCCATTTAAATTCGATTCTGATCCTGTAGACATCCGTCTCACATTTTTCCACCATCTTTGTGAACCGCGTCCTTTGAGGGTTATAAAGAGGATTTGTAATAAATAGTTTTGAAGGTGGCTACGAATGAAGCCTTTTTGGCACTTTATGTCAGTAATATGCATACTTTTTAAAATAATTTAGCCTTCCTCTTTCCTGGTTTGTTTCTTTTTTTTGTTTTTTTAGTAACAGAGCTACGTAGGTTTGACATATTCTTTCCTTGTTTACAATATAATAGTCACCAATCTATCTATCAAAATTCCAAACACCCAAAGAAAATTAAGAGACTGAGAGCGCCTTTCTTTGGGCAAAAGGGAAAAACAAAATCATGTCTCCTTTTGAAAGCTTAAATCTTTTCCAACTTCAGTTGCAGCTGAACATTTTGTATTTGTATTTGTTACAAAGTAAAGGTCTCTGGAATCTTCCAGTTCAGAACGGAAGTATGTTGGGGGGTAATTATGGGAAGTGAGCCTGAGGTACCCACAGCAGATGACACACGGGGCTTCGGTCCTGATTCAGCTACAAGTCAGCGGGGCACCCCAGGACCATCTGCGTTCTATAAATTACAGTAACGCTGGCACATGCAGCTTGTAAATCACCGGCGAACAAGCTTCACCTTGTGACATGCGACATGAACCCTGTTGTATATTCCAATAAACTCCCATCAACCATCGGATATAAACTCAGGATTACGTTTCTTTAGGGGCTGGAATACTTAGACTTTTGAATACACACGGTATGTTCCCTTCCCTTGTCCCACACACTAAGCATTTTGCGATTTTTCGAGTCCACAATTTTACTTAGTGGCTGACATGCGCAATTTGGTGAACTTTAAAGGACCGGTCTTTTTTTCCTCTGCCTTCTTTAATAAACTTGTTTCTTTCAACACGACTGTGAATGTCAAAGTTTTGTGGTTACTACGCATGGAAAATACGGTATATAAACAGCAAATTAATGGCTAAATTGTCAGTAACCTACTACCCTGAATATAAATAAACGTATATCATAAAGGGTTGTATCATTAGTATGGCTTTACTGGGTTTCTGGCGACCTACACAGCTGTCTTCTACCATAGTTTTTTTGTATGCAAGAGAAGGAGGAGGAAGGGTAACTGGAGTGGAGTTGGCAGTCAGTTCCATTTATGCCGTCCATAGCACGGTCAGGGTTAACCTACTTCAGTTCACAGTATTCGGTATTTCCTCCATCTTTCGGTAAATCCTCTCTGAGGACCGTCTTCTTCAGGCGGGTGACAGCTGACTTGCTGTCTCATAGGCCCGAGAAAGGGACAGATAAATACCCAAACATGCATGCTTCACGAGACACCAATCTTTGCTTCAATTTGAAAAGATAGTAAACAAATTCCCTTCTTTCCCTTTTTTTTCTTAAAACAGTAACAACAAGACCTACATTTTCATGTAAGTTTCCTTTATGCATGATTACACGAGTGTGTCACTTTAGAAAGTTCTTCCAGTTCAGTTTTTTTTGATGCAATATTCAGTTATTTCCCTTCTGTCACTTTTTACAGTTGCACAGGTATAAACATAGAGATCGTTCCTATTTGGTGTGCTGTTTAAACTGAACATAATTGTGAGACAAAATTCAGTAGCTTCTTGAGAAGCTAAAGGATAAGGTAATTCAGAATTAAGTTTATTGGTCTGACTTAGCCTACCCATATTTAGCCAAAATTTATGCTGAATTTCCACATTCGTTACCTGAAAAATGAACTGACTGTTATTTTCTATAGTAGCCCTCAAGTATCCAGAAAGAAAATACAATGCTGTTTTTGTTTACAATTGAGATTTGTAGAGGGGCCATGTGCTCAATAGAAATTAGAAAAATTTTCTTCCAAGTTTTGAGAGTTTCTTGAGACATAAACATACAATATGTACATGAAGTCTAAGTGTTCACGTTCTGCAAAGAACATGCCCCTATAGCTGAATGCAATAGTCTTAGTAAAAACAAGGTAAAATTTACATTTTACTCAGACAAACAGCAGCACCACTGTGAATTCAAAAACACAACTTCCAGGAACTTAAAAATACATAGTACCATTCTTTAATTAATACAGTTTATCCAGTAATTTTAGGGATTTATTGATACTGGCAGAAGCATTTGCAAATAACTTAGAAAATTTCATGACATATTATGCATCTCAAAGGATTTCATTCAGTCTTCTTTTTTAACTTTTTCAACTGCAATCAATAATTTCTTTCAAAACTCTTAATATGCTGAGATAGAGTATAGTTAAGAGACTGTTGGAAATTCTCAAAAGAAGGATTTGAGAAAACAAATATGAACAAAGATGAACTTTGTAGTATTATGTTATTTTCTTTCATTCACATAATTTTTGAACAAGTTCTGTCTCTGTTTTCTATTATACCTAAATAGTTCTCATTTTTATTCGACATCAAGAGGTATTAATGTGGGTGCATCAAATCAGAGTTTGGGTTCTTTGAACCTATCAAACTATTTTTTCCCCAAATATTTGGGGTTTGATAAAACCCAAACTGCATGCTACAAGCACTTTTTCCATTAATTATTAAACCCATGTGCATTTTGAGGAAAATTTGATCCATATGGGTTCTGGTTCATTTATGCTTTACTCATCAAAATACTTTTTCTTAAAGTCCATGTCCAAGAAATCTTTTGAGTCCTGTTAAAGTTTTTGAGCTTTGCCAAGAACAAATAAAGTTGAACACCAAAAGATTAAGTTGGTTTGAAACCCTATCTCTATGAAGCATTAGTGGGTTCTAAACTTGGATTAAACACACGCTGTCATCCCTAATAGGTGGTTGGATGTACCTCTAGAAGGACATTTGAGGCCTTGTACAGAAAGCAAAAGTCAGATGTATGTCAACAGAAGCACCAGAAAATTCCAGAATGCATCACAATTTTTTGAAAATTTACTTCAATTACTTTGAGTACATATACACAGAGATGTTCCATAGACTTAGAACTGGAAGGTCAAGAGGCAACTGAAGTAGATAACCAACAAAAGAAACAAAAAACGAAAGAAAGATATAGCTGAAGTTTTTTTACAGAAAAATTAAATATGTATTACTATCTGAAATGTAAAATCTTAGTATTTGAATAACAATTCCCAAATATTGGGACTTGGTTGAAAATAAATGATTATGAGAAACATACAATTTTCTTTTGATAGTAGAAAGTGGTAATGTGGCCTATGATGGCTTATTTTTTGTGTTTTTAAAAGTGTCTTATTAGGAGGTTTTTTTTTTTTTTTTCCTTTTCTTTTTTCCTTTTTCTTCCTTCTGGAACTAACAGGCCTAGTCAATCTGAAGTCATAAGTAAATATAGATTGGATTGTAATTCACCAGTTTTTGACTTGATTGGATTTTTATTCCCCGAAATTCCAGAGGTGGATATATTGAAAAGATTATTACAAATAAAGTGATACACTATTTCTAGAGGCCAGAGAAAATAAAGTCTTCTGAGGCTGCCATGACTGGGTTTACGTTAACAAAGAGTCCTTATCTTTTAGAGATCCCTACTGAAATATGTGTAGATGAAATGATATGATCTCTGGAATTTGCTTTGAAATATAATGGTGGGAAAAGATACAGGTGGAAGTAGAGATAAAGCAAGATAATTTTTGAAGTTAGAAGCTGAGCACATTGGTGTTTGTTATACCATTCTATCCTCTTAGTTTTTGCATTGGACATCTCTTATGCATGAGACAATCCTTAACTAATGGGGGGCAGAAACTACTGGACAATTCTGGGCAAGTCTTTCATGGCTCTTCAGAGGATGTATAGTGAGATTGTACCCTTGGTTCCCACAGAGTGATCAGCTTGATGATACACCTTTGGATAGGTGTCTCCTCCTTCCCTGTTACACTCTTCCTGGTCTCCCTCTCCTGGTCCTCAGGATAGTTTTCTAAAATAAACTACCAGCATAAAGCCCTTATGATAAATTCTAAGCTCTTGTCTTAGGCTAAGGATATTTATGTTTAAAATTTATCTTAATAAAAAAAAATTTTTTTAAGTTTTTACTTTACCCTTTTAGACATATTTATAATAAAATCTAAATTTTATTTAAAAATACATGAACAAGCTCTTCTTTAACAGTTGGAATTTTATATTGTTACTGTTCTCTTGGAACATCATATTTATATTTCATTTCCCCCATAGGATTTTATCTAAAGGTGATATGTTTTGTGATTTAAAACCTTCTATTGATTATCCAATCATAATTCTCTGTTACAAAAATATGCATATAACTTGAAGTTTTATTATTTTTTTTAATTTCCTATAACCATAAGGCTTGAAGCATTAAAATATTTATTCTGGACCAAGTTAACATTACAAATATCCATAGCACCCAATTGATCAAAAACAATAAAACTGTATTTCCAAATTTTGAAAAAAAAATTGTTAAACATAATGAGTAAAATTTATTGGAAATATACCTGTAAACGAAATGGAGAGAGCTTGCTTTTTCAATTGGCTCATGTGTTCTGGAAGAATTATTACTGTGAGAATGAGGAAGATTTCAGTATCAATTCTAGTCCTACTTTTCCTTGTTATGGATGTAAGTTCTAAGAAAACTTGTCCGCATATCAGCAGGTGCAATTGGAAGGCATGCTGTAATAGCAGTGCTACTAATCTTTCTAAGTTACATGTTAAAAAGCATATTATGATTTTTCATCAAAAATTATTTTTATTGATATGCTACCTCACAACTTTATTAGTTCTTCCTGCAGTGATATTGGTAGCAAAAAGTTGGAAACCATGTGACTTACAAAAGGACGCGTTACAGTCATTCACTTTATTAAGACACTTTTGAATTATGGTGTTGGCGAAGAATATTGAATATACTACGGACTGCCAAAAGAACGAACAAATCTGTATTGGAAGAAATAAACAGCCAGAATGCTCCTTAGAAGCAAGGGTGATGAGATTACGTCTCACATGCTTTGGACATGTTATCAGGAAGGATCAGTCCCTGGAAAAGGACATCATATTTGGTAAAGTAGAGGGTCAGCGAAAAAAGAGGACGAACTTCAACAAGATGGATGGACACAGTGGCTGTAACAATGGGCTCAAGTAAAACAATTGTGAGGATGGTGCAGGACAGGGTAGTGTTTCGTTCTGTTACACACAGGGTCACTATGAGTTGGAACAAACTAGAGGGCACCTAACAAAAACATTTTGACTCATTCCTTTGTTTGGCAGTGCACTCCAGACACCACACCATAAGGAATTAGGATGGGTGAGAGAAATGCCATTCTGAAGTAGGAGAGGAGCAATTGTGAAAGGAGAGAGTTTTTTGTTTTTTAATACAATTTTTTTTATTGAGATATAATTCACATAGCATAAATTAACTCTTTTAAAGTGTATAATTCAATGGTTTTTAGTATATTTACAAAACTGTACAGCTATTGCCACTATCTAATTCCAGATTATTTTCGTCACTACAAAAAAAAAAAAATTCTGTACACCTTAGTAGTCACTCCCCATTGCCCCTCCACTAAGCTCCTGGAAACCACTAAACTGCTTTTTGTCTTATGGATTTACATATTCCGACATTTTATATAAATGACATGATACATGATGAGTGGCCTTCTTTCACTTAGCAAAATGATTTTGAAGTTCATCCATGTTGTAGCAAGTATCAGTACTTTATTCCTTTTCGTTGTTGAATAATATTCCATTGTACGGCTATACCACATTTTTTTATCCATTCATCAGTTCATGGACAATTTGGGTTGTTTTTACATTTTGACTGCTGTAAATAGTGCTGCTATTTACAAGTTTTTGGGTGGACATAGGTTTTCAGTTCTCTTGAGTATATGCACAGGAGTGGAATTGCTGAGTTACACGATAACTCTATGTTTTACTTTTTGAGCAACTGCCATTCTGTTTTCCAAAGTGGTTGGACCATTTTACATTCTTGCCACCAGTGTGTAAGGGTTCTAATTTATCCACATCCTCACCAACACTTCATTTCCTTCCTTCCTTCTTTCCTCCCTCCCTCCTTCCTTCGTTTTCTCATTGTGACACCTCATTGTGGTTTTGATTTGCATTGTCCTAGTGACTGATAATGTTGAGCACCTTTTCATGTGCTTATTGGTCATTTGTATATCTTATTTGGAGAAATGTCTATTCAAATCCTTTGCTCATTTTTTAATTGGCTTGTCTATTTTTTTTTCTTTGATGAGTTGTAAGTATTCTTTATATATTCGGGATACTAGTTCCTTATGAAATACATAATTTGTAAATATTTCCTCTCATTCTATGGGTCGTTTTTTTACTGTCTTGAGAGTGCACTGTGATCCACAAAAGTTTTTAATTTTAACAAAGACAAAGTTATCTATTTTTTTCTTTTATTGCTTGTGCTTGTGGTGTGCTATGTAAGAAACTCTTGCCTAATCTAAGGTCATGAAGATTCATATCTTTACATCTTTCAATGATGTTTTGTAATTTTCAGTCTACAAGACATTTTTGTACATAAGAAATTTTTGTGTATAACAAATTTTTGCATATTGATATTGTATCCTGCAGCTTCACTGCCCTCATTTGTAAGTACTATTGTGCGTGCGTGTGGATGTGGATTCCTTAGGACCTTCTATACACAAGATCATGTTATTTGTTCATTTGTAAATAGAGATCAGTTTTTTTTTTCTTCCTAAACAATCTGAATTCCTTTTATTTCTTTTTCTTGCCTAATTGTCCTGACTATATCCTCCAGTACAATAATGAATCTAATCAGTAAGAATGGACAGTCTTTCTTGTTCCTGATCTTAAGATGAAGCTTTCAGTTTTCACCATTAAGTAGAATGTTAGCTGTGGGTTTTTTGTAGATTCCCTTTATCAGGTTAGGAAGTTTCTTTCTATTCTTAGTTTGTTGAGTGTTTTTATCATAAAAAGGTGTTGGATTTTGATAAATACTTTTTCTGCATTGATTGGAGCAAAAACCCGGACTTGGTTTTTGTCCTTTAATCTATTAATATTGCATATTACATTGATTGATTATCCTATGTTGAGCCAATCTTGCTTTCCTGGTATAAATCCCACTGGGTCATGGTGTATAATCTTTTTTACATGTTTCTGGATTTGCTAATTTTTTTTTAAAATTGTACTTCAGGTAAAGGCTCACAGAACAAATAGTTTCTCATGAAACAGTAGTACACATATTGTTTTATGACATTGGTTAACAACCCCACAACATGTCAACCCTCTAACTTCTCAACTTTTTTTTTGGTGAAAATAGATTTGCTAGTATTTTGTTGAGGATTTTGCAGTTATGTTCATAAGGGATATTGGTCTCTCATTTTCTTTTCTTGTGATTCCTTTGTCTGGTTTTAGTGTCAGGATGATACTGGGCTCGTAGAATTAGATGGGAAATCTTCTGTTTTATTTTTTTGGAAATGTTCCTGAAAGATTAGTTCAGTTGTTTCTTAGGCAATTAGTTTTATAGAAGCGGAGGAAAGTCTGAACAATGTGACTATATACATTCTTATGCATGCCACGCTTCTAGGTATTTGTGTACGTTCCTGAATTTTTCCTAACATGTTAAACAGTCATTCGTCTATTTAAAAAAATTTTTACCGAGCAACTGTGGCAGGAGCTGTGGGTACAATAGTGAACAACAAAATCTTTGCCCTGCTGAGGTTTACAGTCCCCTGAAGATGAGTGACAATAAACAAGTAAACAAAAAACAAACATATGCTTATTGTTAACAGGGACGATACTTTATATATCTCTTTAACATCAGTTCCTTAAAATCTAATAAGATGTCTTACACATACTCAGTACGTAATAATGTTAGGATAATTTATTTGGTACCGTTGCTGCCCTATAACTTGGTTGGGAAGATGAGGTTGTGTCGAGAAAAATTCAAGACACAAAATAATTGTATAGTTCTACTGCTACAGTTAGGGGAAAGGAATACAAGAAAGTTTAAAATCTTGGCCCTCGAAGTCTGATGCATAAGGCAGAATCGAACCAAACAATGCGTCTTATCCACAAATCTGCCATCGTACCTGTTTATGTCTCTTAAACCAGTGTTTCTCAAACTGTCATGTGCAAAAGAATCACCTGGGGATCTTTTCAAAATGCAGATTCTGACTCCACAGATCCTACATTTCTAATAATCCTCAGGTGATGTCAGTGCTGCTGGTCCATAGATTCATTTTGTGTAGTGAAGCTCTGCACCCCCTTCTCTCTGTCCATAAGCAAGAGATATCAAATGAATTAGATAGAAAAAATTTTCTTCAGGTTTCCCGAAGAAACTGGGTTGCTGCAGAACTGTCCATTGGTAAGAAAACCTAGCCAAATCATCTGAGTCTGCATATAAGCCACAATAGTGTATGAGAAAACCAGCAGAGAGGGAATAAGGGAACCCTTATCCTTCTGAATGATGTCATTTATGCTGAAACTTAATTATAAGCGAACATCCATCTTTCCTGTCAAACAATGCAGTGTACATAGGCCAAATCATTTTTAATGTAAATATAAATGGTTCTTGTGTGTAGCCGCTGGGGAGATGGTTACTGGGGGGAGGGAGGGGGAGAGTGGAGAGCTAATTCTACTTTGTAAAGGGAAAATTGCCTCAGTGCCTTGAGATTCTGTACCTGTTAGAAGAAATGTTGGGGATGGGGAATTGGTTTGCTAGTGTCCACAATGCAGCACTTTATCTTGAAGAATTTTACTGTATTTTTGCCTTCCAGTCAGATATATAATCTAGAAATATGTGCTTTTTCTACCAGCATGATGGGCTGTTTTTTTTCACTTACAAGGTTGAGTTTTCTGGCACATTTCTGTTCCCACAAACAGTTCTCTGGAGTTTTATATATAATGAAGCTTTAAATAAAAGACCAATTTGGTGAAAACCAAAAATTACTCATTGAAATGAATATACTATGCTGAAAAGCCAGAAAATATAGAAACCGTAGGTGCCCTTATGGGTATATACACACATGTACTTGGGATTATTGCAAAACTGAAATCATCCAATTTCAAATGCTCTTAAAATACTACATAACAGTGTGAATCTTGATGGGAAAAAATAGACAACCAGAGTCACAAAGTGTATCGGGCATTGGTCTAGCGAGGAGTTGATTCAAGAGAAACAACAGTGTGCATGCTAACCACATGAATGCAATTGGTATGGGAAGTATTTTTATTCTTCTATAGACGTATGTACATGATATAACTTTTACACATTATCAGCAAAAAGATATTAAGCAATTTTGGAGCAGAGTTCTAAAATCAATGTCTATCAACCTGCAGTTTTATGCCTGCTAATGTGCTAGGCATTGGATTAGGTAACGTGAAGACATAAAAAAGTATAAGGCGTTGCTCCTACAATAAAGAAACCTACAGGCACCTTCTGGTAAGTACAGATAGTCCTTGACTTAAGACATGCGCGAGTGACAATAAATGACACGATCGTCCTTTTTTTGTACATCTTATCGTTAGTAATATGTACTACATACAATGTTGTAGCTTGTAATTTGCTGATGTTATCATTCTTACATGTAATGTTTCCAACTCCCAAAGGCAAATAAAGATCGGATTTATAAAGATACTGATAATAAAATGCAATAATAACGAAAACTAAAAAGAAAATGAGGTATTCAACTTATGTCGGAACTGAGTTATGATGGACTAGTCGTTGGAACAGAACCCCGACATAAGTCAGGGACTACCTGTTTATTCATTCACACATACACACATAAAAAATTAGTAACATTGTAGTGATGTTCCCCTGAAAGTGATGTGGGGAGGAAGAGAGGGAGAGGAAGGAAAGAAGCAAGTGAGCAAGTACGTTATGTACTTCTGTCTGTGATGCCTAGGAGACTTCTTAGAGAATGTGTGTTTAGATTAGGGCTTAAAGAGAGTTGAATCATCCCCATTAAACCAGGGAGGACAGTTTCCTGTCTTTGGCCTCAGGCTTTTCTGCTGTCCTCTGTGGTGTCCTCTCCATGGGGCAAGAGTCTGTGGGGCCAAGTGTATGTGCTCACGTAGAGCCCGTGTCCCCCGTTCCAGATCACATCTTGTACACCCAGGACTCTGGAGATCCCTTTTCCAGTGGGCTGGCCTCCTGGGCTGTGTGGCTGTGGATACTCACTGCTACAGTGCAGATCTAGGTCTGAAGGGTGAGCAAGGGCAGCTTTTGTGGAGTACAGATGGAGCTTAGACATGTGGGCTGAGGTGTCTACATAAGGGTGACTGTGATCCTTCATGGTACAGGACAGAGGAAGGGATGGGATGAAAATGCATGTAGGTGGGTGGGGTCTGAGCCAGGGGCTGGCTCTTCCCACAGTTTTGTGGTCCTCTGTGGAAATCTGGGGAATCCAATAATTCTAAATCAATAACGAGTCTTCATGAAAATATATTTGTCAAAGTAGGAGGAAATAACATACTCTATATATGAATTTGTTAGCTTGATTTTTAACTTTTAAATATTAGTATGTGGACATCCTTTGCAACTACTGCTCCAGGACCCATAAATGTGAGAGGTATGTCTCCCTGCTGTCTAGAGCTTGGGGGTGGCTGGGGGAAGGTGGGTGGTGAAGCTTGATTCTCCTGGGCTCACCTGGCTGGCCTGCCTTCCTTTGAAAGACTGGAACAGAAGCAGAGCTCCTCTGCTCAGAGCCAGGAGGTCATACCTGTGAAAGGGAAGACACCCCACCAGAGAGCTGGAATGAACCAGCTGTCCTCTGGAAAGCTCAGTGAGGGCCACCCATTTGCTGAAAGACTGTCAGGATGAGTATAAATCTGAGCAGGATTTGAAATTTAGAAATCTGTGACCAAGACCTTGGAGGTAGGAAGTCACTTGAGTCAACAGAAAGTAGGTCAGACCAGTTTCAAACTCTTGAGGTGAAGGGTGAGGGAGGCAAGGCCAGACATTGCCTAGGTAAGAGTTCTCATCCCTGGGGGGAGTTTGGAAATATAGGTATCATTTTATTTCCTTCTTCTCCACTTCCTCCTCCTCCTTCGTTTTGGCTATCACAATGGCTGAGAAATGCTCCTGGCATTTAGTGGGTAGTGGTCAGGAATGCTAAACATACTGTCATGTCACCAGAAGGAGTTGTCTTGCCTGAAATGCCACTCATTGAGAGGGCCTGCAGGCCACCGGGTGAGGCTGCCTGACCCACAGGGCCTGTGGGAGGCCTGAGAGAAAAGATGTGGGTAGACAAGGGCAAAAGAAGTGCAAACCTAGACTTGTTTTGAGAAAGGAGGGAGAAAGGGCACAGGACTATTTGGGTCCAGTAGGAAAATCAGACTGGTTATAACATGGCACTCATGAAAGATAGCAATCAGAGATAAGATTGCAAATATGAAAAATTACTAATACAAGGTGGTACTTATCTTCAAGGAGAGATACAGAATGAGAAAAAGAGAGAGAGAGCTTATTTAATTCTATTTGAGATGCTTAGGAGACTTCCTAGAGAATGTTAATTTAGGTTGGGTATTAAAGTGAGTGAAGGGCCTGTTATATAAATTCAAGTTAAAAATTCAGTTTCTCAGTGGCACTAGCCACATTTCAATCTCTTAGTAGTCACATGTGGCTAGTATCTAATATCAGATTGGACTTTCTGTTCTGTCACAATAAGCTTGTCTGTACTAGATTTGGGAGGCATCTGCTGAAGATGCTGCTCTCACTCAGGGAGGTGTGGCTGGGTAGGTGGGGCAGATCCTGAGGGTAGACACCTTTTGTGGGATCTGTCCTCTTTCTCTGCCAACTACCCTTTCCACCTACAAGATCCCATCCTTCTTGACCACAGCTCATGGGATTGCATGTGGACAACTATCAGATTCTCCCTCCTGGTGACTGAGGTTGGGGTTCTTATGTGACCAATTTAATTCTCAATGTATGAGGACAGAAAAATTTGGCCACTGAGGTCACCCTTGTGAGTCAGCCATTTTCCATCACAGACACAGAGAAGCAGAAAACGCTGTTCTACAGAGAGAGTAGAATGAAGAAAAGATGAAGAACATGTGACCTCAGGAGAGAAAAAGGGAGACTGAGACAACAGGTGCTTTGTTCTCCATATTTTCTGTTCCTGTATCCAAAGAAGCACAGTTACTTTTCTTGCCCATGTTCTGTGTAATCAGGACTGATCCTTAGCTGGTACCCACTGGAATGACCTCCTAATGACTAAAATATTGAAATACTTCTCAACAGTTGGTAAATAATTATAGCCCTAAGGTCTCCTGATTGTGCTTTCCCAAGACCCCCAAAGCCTTACTTCTCCACCACCACCACCCTAGCCATCCTGCACTTTCCTTTGGATCCTAGCCTAGCAGGGGCCTCTAGAACCTGGCTCCAGCCTGAGTCCAGAGTCCATTTCCATTGGTCAGTGCCTATCTCATAATGGTTGTGAAATAATTTAATCATGTCTCTACTTTTTAAAGTTATTTTTTTTTTTTTGGCTTATACTGGCTTGAGTGGAGTTTTGGTTATGTTAGACAGGTCTACCTAGTCATATATGACTCCCCTAGTAGCCCTGACTACTGCATTGTTTGTCATCTGCAGAGCTACCCACCCTCTGAGTATGCCAAAGCTACCCTAGGCTTGGTCCTTTCAGGATGATCTCTAATAAGTGCTGTGAGGCTATGTGGAGGGAGCTGTATATGCATATATCCATGACAAAATGTGGAAAGAAGATTGACAGGCCATACTCAGCTTTATATATATATATATATATGTCATATATATGTATATGTCATATATATATTTGTTGTTGTTAGGTGCCATCAAGTCAGGTCTGACTCATAGCAACCCTACATAAAACTACGGACAACAGAGTGAAACACTGCCTGGTCCTGCATGATCCTCACAATCCTTGCTATGTTTGAGCGTATTGTTGCAGCCACTGTGTCAGTCCATCTTGTTAAGGGTCTTCCTCTTTTTCACTGACCCTCTGCTTTAGCAAGCATGATGTCCTTCCCCAGGGACTGGTATCTCCTAATAACATGTCCAAAGTAAGTGAGTTGAAGTCTTGCCATCCTCGCCTCTAAGGAGCATTCTGGCTGTACTTCTTCCAAGACAGACTTGTTTGTTCTTCTGGCAGTCCATGATATATTCAGTATTCTTCTCCAAAACCATAATTCGAAGGCATCAGTTCCTCTTCAGGCTTCCTTATTATTGTCTGTCTTTAGCATGCATATGAGGCGATTGAAAATACCATGGCTTGGGTCAGGTGTGCCTTAGGCTTCAAAGGGACATCTTTGCTTTTTAACACTTTAAAGAGGTCTTTTGCAGAAGATTTACCCAATGCAATACGTCGTTTGTTTTTTTGACTGCTGCTTCCATGGGTGTTGATGATGGATTCAAGTAAAAGGAAAATCTTTACAACTTCAATATTTTCTCCACTTCTCATGATATTGCTTTTCGGTCCAGTTATGAGGACTTTTTTTCTTTATGTTGAGGTGTAATCTATACTGAAGGCTGTAGTCTTTGATCTTCATCAGAAAGTGCTTCAAGTCTTCTTCCCTTTCAGCAAGCAAGGGTGTGTTATCTGCACATTTCAGGTTGTTAATGAGTCTTCCTCCAATCCTGATGCCCCTTTCTTCTTCATATAGTCCAGGTTCTCGGATTATTTGCTCAGCACACAGATTGAATAGGTATGGTGAAAGGATACAACCCTGACGCACACCGTTTCTGATTTTAAACCACACAGTACCCCTTTGTTCTATTCAAACAACTGTCTCTTGGTTTATCTACAGGTTCTGCATGAACACAGTTAAGTGTTCCGGAATTCCCACTCTTCACAACGTTATGCATAATTTGTTATGATCCACACAGTTGAATGCCTTTGCATAGTCAATAAAACACAGGTAAATATCTTACTGGTATCCTCTAGTTTCAGCCAAGATCCATCTGACATCAGCAATGATACCCCTCATTCTGTGACCTCTTCTCAATTCTGCTTGAATTTCTGTTGATGTGCTGCTGTAACCGTTTTTGAATTAACTTCAGCAAAATTTTGGTTGCGTGTGATATTCATGACGTTGTTTGATAATTTCTGCATCCCGTTGGATCACTTTTCTTTGGAATAGGCACGAATATGGATCTCTTCCAGTCAGTTGGCCAGGTTGCTGTCTTCCAAATTTCTTGGTCTAGATGAGTGAGCAGTTTTAATGTTACGTCTGTTTGTTGAAACTTCTCAATTGGTATTCCATCAATTCCTGGAGCCTTGTTTATCGCCAGAGCCCTGGTGGCAGTTGTTAAGAGCTAGGCTGCTAACCAAAGGATGGCAGCTTGGATCCACCAGTTACTCCTTGGAAACTCTATGAGGCAGTTCTACTCTGTCCTATAGGGTCCCTGTGAGTTGGAATTGACTTGATGGCTATGGGTTTTGTTTTTCGACAATGCCTTCAGTGCAGCTTAAACATTTTCTTTCTGAACCATCAGTCCTTGATCATACAGTATCTCCTGAAATGGTTGAATGTCAACCAATTCTTTTTGGTACAGTGACTCTGTGTATTCCTTCCATTTTTTTTTTATTTTAGTGAAAGTAGATATATATATATACTTTAATTGTTACTTAGGTGAAAGTTTACAGAGCAAGTTATTTTCTCATTCAAAAATTTATACACAAATTGTTTCGTGGCATTGGCTGCAATCCCACATTGTGTCAGCATCTCCCCCTTTCCCTTTCCATCTTGGGTTCAGCGTGTCCATTCGTCCAGTTTTCCTGTTCCCTCCTGCCTTCTTGTCTTCGTTCCTGGGCAGGTGTTGCCCATTTGATCTCGCATGCTTGATTGATCTAAGAAGCATGTTCCTTATGTGTGTTATTGTTTGTCTTATAGGCATAATCTTTGGCTGAAAGGTGAACTTTGGGAGTGGCTTTAAATCTGAGTTAAAAAGGTGTCCGGAGGCCATAGTCTTGGGGGTTCCTCCAGCCTCTGTCAGACTGGTAAGTCTGGTCTTTTTTGTGAATTTAACCATTTGTTCTACATTTTTCTCCTGCTCTGTCAGGGACGCTGTTTTGTAACCCCAGTCAGAACAGTTGGCAGTGGCATTTGGACACCATTAGTTCTTCCGGTGTTGGTGTTGTGTAGGCTGTGGTTCATGTGGTCCATTAGTCCTTTGGACTAATTGTTCCTTTGAATCTTTAGTGGTTTTTTTCCCTCTCCTTTGTTCCAGACCTGAAGAGACCAATAATTGTATCTTAGATGGCTGCTCCCAAGCTTTTAAGACCCCAGATGCTACTCATCAAATAGCATGTAGAACATGTATTTAAGAACTATGTTATGCCAATTGACGTAGATGTCCCCTGAGTCTACGGTCCTTTGCCTTTGAGCCTGGGAACTTCAACCAGTGAGGTGTTTAGTTATGTCTAAGAGGTTTCCCCAACTGTGCTACTTGTGTGCTCTATTGTCTATATTAATATATGAGGAGCATCTACAGTCATGTATTTAGAAATTTCCGCCTTTGAACCTGTATCTGCCAGTGGGTGGCTTCCATCTTCTTTTGATGCTTCCTGCATCATTCAATATTTTGCCTTTAAAATATTTCCATATTGCAACTCAAAGCTTGAATTTTTTCTTCAGTTCTTTCCGCTTGAGAAATGTTGAGTGTGTTCTTCCCTCTTGGGTTTCTAATTTCAGGTTTTTGCACATTTCATTATAATACTTTACTTTGTCTTCTTGAGCAGTCCCTTGAAATCTTCTGTTCAGCAATTTTAGTTCGTCATTTCTTCCTTTTCTGTAGCTACTCTACATTCAAGAGCAAGTTTCAGAGTCTCTTATGACACTCATTTTGGTCTTTTCTTTCTTTTCTATCTTCTTAATGACCTTTTGCTTTCTTCATGTTTGAGGATGTCCTTGATGTCATCCCACAACTCATCTCTTCTTTGGTCATTAGTGTTCAGTCTATTCTTGAGATGGTCTCTAAATTCAGGTAGGATATACGCAAGGTCATACTTTGACTTTCATGGACTTGTTCTAATTTTCTTCAGCTTCAACTTGAACTTGCATATGAGCAATTGATGGTCAGTTCTGCATTTGGCCTCTGGCCTTGTTCTGACTGATGATATTGAACTTCTCCATCCATTGTCTCTTTGCACAGATGTAGTCGATTTGATGTCTGTGTTTTCCATCTGGCCAGGTGCATGTGTATAGTTGCTGTTTATATCGTTGATAAAAGGTATTTGCAATGAATATGTCGTTGGTCTTGGAAAATTCTATCATGTGATCTCTGGCGTCATTTCTATGACATTTTCCAACTAATGATTCTTCTTTTTTTCCAATTTTCCCATTTCAATCACCAGTAATTATCAATGCATCATGACTGCATGTTTGATCCATTTCAGACTGAAGAGGTTGGTAAATATCTTCAGTTTCATCATCTCTGGCATTAGTAATTCATGCTTAATTTTGAATAATAGTCGTATTAATGGGTCTTTCTTGTAGGCATATGGATATCCTATCACTGATGGTGTGGTACTTCAGGATAGATCTTGAAATGTTCTTTTTGATTATGAACGCAAAGCTACTTCTCTTCAATTTGTCATTCCTGGCATAGCAGACCATATGATTTTCGGATTCAAAACAGCCAATACCATCTCAGCTTACTAATACCTAGGATATTTCTCTTTATGCATTCCATTTCATTTTGACAACTTTCAATTTTCCTTGATTCATACTTCATACATTCAATATTCCTATTATTAATGGAGGCTTGCTGCCGTTTCTTCTCATTTTTGTCTACTTGATGAAGACATGATAGATGATAGATAGATAGACAGATAGATAGATATGATGGTAGAGTGAGAGAGAGAGACAGAAAGAAAGAGACTTCATCCTTGCTTTCTCCAACTTCCAGAGCTAACCTGGAATTAAAATAATCTCCTTCTTTGTTTAACCAGTGCCTGGAGCAGAACCAGTGACAGTGGTTCATTTTCCATGTTTGGCAGGTGTTGGCTGACTAGGTTTTGTGGTTTGAGAAGAGACTTCTTCAATGACATTCTTGTGACTTTCTGAAAGAAAAAAACTTTGGTTGTTTCCACAGTGGCCCTGTTGCTGGCACCATTGCCTATACCACTGCCAGCAGCAATGAGCTTAGATGAGTAGCTGTGGGTGGTGGAGATAGGCTCTCCTTTGTGTTCCATTCGTCATGTTTTTATAATCATGCATTGTGTTTCAGAAGCTACTGTTTTGTTTTTTATTATCCTATTTTTGTTATAGGGTCTGTATTTGAAAATGCGTTTATCATTGTTTTGTCATGAATTTACAAAATCTGGACTTAATATCCTCTCCATAAAGATAGATTTTCTCCAGCATTGTCAAGCTAGCCTTTTGAGAGGAGACATATTTGGACCAAATTAGCTGGACACTATTTAAGAATTCATTAGTCCAGGCCTCTGAGACCCTACAGTAGTATAACATTAATAAAAATTTCTAAAAGAAGAGAGATAAAGTCAACATACATTTCTAATGTTGTTGTTATTAGGTGCCCTCAAGTCAATTCCAACTCGTAGTGACCCTATGTGTGCCATCTTCACAATCGTTGCTATGTTTGAGCCCACTGCTGCAGCTACTATGTCAATCCATCTCCTTGAGGGTCTTCCTCTTTTTTTGCTGACCCTCTACTTTACCAAACATAATGTCCTTCTCCAGGAACCGGTCCTTCCTGATAACATATCCAAAATAAATGAGACGAATACTCACCATCCTCGCTGCTAAGGAGCATTCTGGCTGCACTTCTTTCAAGACAGTTTTGTTTGTTCTTCTGGCAGTCCATTATATATTTAATGTTCTTTGCCTACATTAATGCCTGTTCCCTTTCTAAGGAAAATCTCAATGGCAAAATAATTGCATCAATCAGCCAGTAAATATTGATCACTTTTAGCTGCTTAGACCTGGGTTGATTTAAAAAAGACGTGTAGGATGTGGACACTGTCCTCAGTGTGTTGGGAGATGTAGTAAGACCTGTCCTAGATAAATAGCCAGAAGTGTTTCTAGCTGTGTGTCCTTGGCTTTATATTGCAGAGGGTAAGTTTCTATGTTTCAAGTCAAAATCAGGTAGTAAACACTAGACTCTGGGGCTGTTATTCTCTAGATCTGAGGGCTAAACTTTGATCAAAGGGAATGTAAGACCAAATGAATGACAGAGAATCCTCTTTCCTCTTAACTACTATAGAATTAGCTTGGTTTATTATTGACTTCTCCTTCCAAACAAATAAATATGCAAACAGATCAACGCAAATCTTTATTTTACACACACCAACCCAACACAATAAAGCCCATACAAAAGGCAAATTGGAGTATGTTTTTCCAGGTGGAGAAAAGAAACATGTGATGGTAGAGGAGTTCTGGGAGAGTTTAAAAGCAAATGTGTGATCTGTACATTTTTTCAAATCCAACATTTCCCAAGCTGATGTTCTTCAGAACGTAGTTCTGAGAGCCATTAATATGTGCGCTATGGGAAAAAAGTGGCCAAATTAATGGAAAAGGAAGTAAGCCATAGCATTTCATAGACTCTAAGAAGATTTTACTTGTAAGATGCACCATTATTTTATGCACTACTAAGGAAGAAAATGCACTGCTAATTAAACTATGTCATGCCATTGATTGTAGGATGCAGCCCAATTTCACAGGTGTGAAAATGTAAAAAAAAAAGCGTGCCTTAGAAGCGATAAAATTTGGTGTATCTTCTCTCTTAAAATGTATATTAATGGGGAGGAACAACTCAGAAAGAAGAAGGTGAGAATGGTTGTACAATTCAAAAAATGTAATCAATGTCACTAAATTGTACATGTAGAAACTGTTGAATTGGTGTATATTTTGTTGTATATAGTCTCAACAGCAACAATAACAAAAAAATTTACAACACACTTTAACAGCTCTGAGAAGTCCCACAGAAGAGAAATCTGTAACTCAGCTATTCCCTGCTTTTTGTAACATGGAATGCTTTTATTAGGCAGATATCTGTATGAGCCCATGCATTGAAACATATTTTATGGGTTCTAGTTCACTGCAGTTCTAATATTATCAAACCTCAACTTACTGCATCTTTGACCGGTAGGAGCCTTTTCCAGTTGTGTCCTGAATCCTTTTGACACGACTCTAGTAGTTTTTGAGAGTTTTCTTGCTTTCTGTTATATTAAGAAGTTCTGAGCTCATTGTCTATGTTTTCCTGCCTTATCCCTGCAATCAGTCATTTCTCCAAGAAACTCTGGCTGCTCTTAGTGGAAAATGGTATTTTAAGACTCTAATCTGGGTCCTTAGAAATAATACTCATTGGTACTGGATTGGTCATTGTTGGCTTTTCTCTTCATTCAGCAGAGCTAGAATATATTATTGTTGTTATTATTAGCTTTTCCTTCCAAACATACATGAAGCAAACCAACAAATTTAACAAAAGCATGTACTTGCCCATACTAACAAAACATGACAACAAAGCCAATGCAGTACCTTTATGTGTAATATGGCTCAAAGATAATATATCTCAGGAATTCCTATTGATTTTTCCACTTCAATTAAAGAATATCAGGATTTTCATTGGCCTCTTCCTCGTTTATCAGAATCTCCTTTCTTCTACACTGAGAGTCTTGGCTCTCAAGAATATAGTGAATGAAAGAATCAATGACTAACATAAAGGCTGAAGGTCCAAACTCACCCAGAGGCTCCATAGAAGAAAGACCTGGTGATTTGCTTCTGTAAAGATTATAGCCAAGAAAACCCTATGGAGCAGTTCTACCTTGTAACACATAGGGTTGCTATGAATCGAGGGCCGCTTGATAGCAACTAACAATAATAACATACCACAGTCCCATCATAATAATACTATCACCACCAATTATGATTACTGAAAACAGTTGAAATGTTTTGTGTGCATCTGTTATCCCCATCCTATACCAATTTTTAATAAAGGTTGTGTTATACCTGCATTGTCAGATAATATAGCTGTTATGTGCTATGATATTTCTTTCCGTACCTCATTTAGTTCTAGGTCTACAAGTAACTATGTAGTTAGTGCTTACCAGCAGGGCTTATGCTGATGTTTCTCAGGTAGTTTTTGTTATTAGTGGCTTAGTCTCTAGTATATATTTTACGAAGAGCTCATGGGAACCATACTCTCTGAGTACTTGCATGTTGATGGCTGTCTGTGCTCTTAATACCTAAAGATCAATTTTGTTGAATATAAAATCATTGGTTATATTTTTCTGTCTTTGAGTATTTTAAATATGTTACTCTGGTTTCTTTTGGTATAAGGCACTGTTGTTGAATGGCCTGATGATAAAACATTTTTTCGCTTATTAGTCAAATGTTCTTTTTGCCTAGATATTCAAAGGACTTTTCTTTTTCTTTAAATAATATTATAGGATATGCATTGGTGTTGGTTCTTCTGAGTCATTATGAGTTCACAGTTTGGGTTCACAATCTTGAGTTTTGGGTTTACAATATTGTTTCAAATATTGCTTTCCTTTTTAACTTTCAGAAAAGCTTTCTTGAATTACAGTTTTCAGTATTTGTTCTGTTCCCTTGCTTTTCTTTCCTTTTCAGTGACTCCTGTTATTTGCATATTGGCTATTCTTCGCCTATCTTCATTAAGTGTCACTTTCTTACTTTGTTTGAATTTTTAAAACTTTCTCCTTTTCACCTATTTTTATCAAAGCAGAGGTAAATTTGCCAGTGGCTGTGGGGCTTTGATTGCTAGAATGAGGCAGGCAGCTTACCTATTTTTATTATTGCATTATTCTTGTCTAATACAGTCTTCTTTTTTTAAATTTCTAATTCTTCTTTGAGTTGTATCACTGCATTTCTGAGTGTTCCTTATTTTGGTTTTGTTTTTCTTTCATGTCGTGTATTGTTTCCTTAATGTCTTTTAGCTCATTTTGGAAAAAAATAAGTTATAGTGATGGTCTCTGTTTTGAGTATGTCTTTCTAGTGTGATTTTATTTTCTGCAGGAATAATATTGCGCTTCTTATTTTCTTCTTTGTCTTATAGTATCTTTGTATGGGACTTCACTGTACTACTTTTCTATGGATCGTTTTAAGGCAGAATTAGTTTTCCTGAACTTCGGGAGGGGGCTAGATTCAGACATCGTTTCCAGCTTCACAGATCTCACTCTTCTGATGTTTTTGTGTAAATTAAAAAAAAATATGGTGACTTATTTTCAGAGATTTCTTGGCTTTCTTCCTGTCTTTCACTTTTATCTCTACCCTCTCTTTCCTTCATCTCGATCATCCCTGACATGATCAATTTCGATCCCACACTTAGTAGTTTCTTTTCAGTGTGGGGCTCTGTCCTGAAAGGTAGCCCTGGAGGGTCAATTTTGAGAGCTCACAGTGGCCAGACTTCTACATTCTCTAGACCCCTTGTATTCGCCTGCTTTTGAAGTGGCCAAAACCTCTTCCAGGTTCAGCTGCTGTTCTCACAGTAGCTCTCTGAGCTTTCCCGTGAATACCTACTAGTTATTTCAGGTCTCTCTCACACCGTTGCTTTCTTCTGCTTTCTCCTGCACAGGTGTTGATAGCGTGCTGGTCTTGTGGCTCTTGGTGATTTGTCTCCATCTGCTTATATTTTGAGATTTGAAGGAATACTTTGTTACTTAGTTTTTTCTATAAAAGTTGTCTGTGGACTTTTGGTTCTGCTACCTAGCTGCTCTGGCTATTTCTATGTGGGGATTCTGGAAGATCTAATGACTCTTCTGTTACCACTACCAACATATTCCCAGAATCCTCTGGATTTCCTTTTTAATGATTTCAGTTTTCAAATCTTACGGAGCAGTGATCTGAAGAACCTTGGTTTGAGAAAATCTGTCCTAATTTATCAGGAACATTAATAAACTGGTTTAGGGATACTTGGTGCTTTAAACAAAAAGATTTTCTTGTAGTTTGCCCCGTAAAGTAGGCAGAACAAGGAATAATATCCATTTTAGAGATGAGGATTGTGAAACCCAGAAAGGTCAATTACCTTCTCCAAGGTTACAGAGATGGTAGGTGGTGTGGTTGGGAGTTCTCCTTACCAGTTCAGTGTCACAGTCACTCTGCAATACTACCAATCTGATTAAGCAAACATGCTGAGATTTTCTTCCTTGGATACAGCTGTGTGAAATAGGGACCTTTGATGTTTTCCCTGTCCCTAAGAGAGAGGGATAGAACCTTCTGTTCAAGGGAAATGTTCTGAGGGAGATTGTCTTAGTTATCTAGTGCTGCTATAACAGAAATACCATGAGTGGGTGACTTTAACAGACAGAAATTTATTTTCTCACAGTTTAAGAGGCTAGAAGTCCAACTTCAGGGCACTGGCTCTAGGCGAAGCCTTTCTCTATGAGCTCTGGGTCCCCTTGTCTTTTTAGATTCTGTCCTTAGGTCCCTTGGTGATCTCCATGTAGCTTGGCATGTCTCTTTCCCCATCTCTGCTTTCTTAATCTGCTGTTTTTTATCTGGAAAGAGATTGACTTAAAACACACCCTACACCAATACTGCCTCACTAGCATAACAAAGAAAGCCCATTTCCAAATGGGATTATAACCACAAGAATAGTGGTTAGGATTTACAACACATATTTTTGGGGACACAATTCAATTCATAACAGAGACTCTACACAAAATTGACTATTTAGTTATATAGACCTCTGTCTGTATGGAACCCCTAGTCTTAGTGTGCTGGGCTGTTCCATGTGAATCTTAGGAACTCATTGGCCTAGAGTACCAAAAAACAAAGCCAAACCCATTGTCACTGAGTCTATTCTGACTCATAGCGACCCCATAGGGCAGAGTAGGACCGGTCCACAGTGTTTCCAAGGTGGCAAATCTTTACAGAAGTAGACTGCCACATCTTTCTCCAGCAGGGTGGCAGGTGGGTTCAAACTGCCAACCTTTCAGTTAGCAGTCAAGGGCTTTAACTGCTGTGTCACCAGGGCTCCTGATTGATGAGATTTACCAGTAAATGTGCACTCATTTCTAGGCAATAAGGGGAAACAACATCTCTTCCCTGAAATTCCACCTACAGGACTCAACATAAATCATGATTCTGAAAAAATAGAAATTCGAGTGGAGAAACCAAGTGCAGGTTTGACTAAGAAAAGGGGGAGGGGCTATCAGTATGGATATCTAGAACATGAGAAGTCAGGCTGACTAACATTAGCATCTAAGATTCAAGTACTAGGCTGCATTTCTTCCCTAGAGCAGGGATCAGCAAACTATAGTCCATGGGCCAAACATGACTTACCTCCTGTCTTTGTAAATAAAGTATTTAGTGATACACAGCCATGTCCATTTGTTTACATGTTATCTATGATTGTTTTTATGTTACAACAGCAGAATTGTGTAGTTGCAAGAGAGATCTCATGGCCTTCAAAGCCTAAAATATTTCCCATCTAGTCCTTTACGGTTAAGGGCTCGGTTACTGACTGAAATGAAGGGTTGGTGGGTCAAACCCACCCAGAGGCTCTGTGGGAGAAAGACCTGGTGATCTGCTTCCATAAAGATTACAACCTAGGAAACACTCTGGGGCAGTTCTACTCTGTTACACTGAGTTGCAGTGAGTTGAAAATTGACTCCATGACACTCAGCAACGAAAACAGCGTTTTGCAGAAAAAGTTTGCTGATTCCTGCCCTAGAGCAAAGATACTTGCCTAGTGCTAGTGTTGAAGGGAGTTCTCACTGCCAGGAGTTTACTTCTTCTTCCCTTTCCCTGCAGCCAACTTTCAACGTTGACAAGTTAAATTGACACTTCACGGGACCTGGAGTCCCTGGGTGGTGCAAATAGTTGAGGTACTTGACTACTCACCAAAACGTTGGTGATTTGAGTCCACCACTATTCACCTTGGAAGAAAGACCTGATGATCTATTTCTGGAAAATCAGCCATTGAAAACCTTATGGAGCACAGTTCTACTCTGATACATTTGGGGCCATGAGTCGGAATCTATTCAACCCATCCGGTTCATGGGACCTAGTTCTCCACTTCTCTCCTGGAAAATCAAATACTGTGTAACAGAAAGAAGGAAGGAAAAGGATGAAGTTCACAGCAGAGACATATAGTCCTCAAGAGCTCACGCAGACTATTGGACCTAGCTCTCTGGCAAATGGAACGTGAAGTTGATGCTAGGATAATACCTTTTTCTGGGGAAACAGCTTTTTACGTATATCACTGCTCTACCTACTGTACATATATCTCATTAAAGTTTATATTGCTCTAAAAATGAACTTCTGGATGAGATAATGGTACTGGATCAAGATTTAGTTTATATTGAAGCGATTTGATTGGAATATCATAGTACGAGGAAGCAAGGAAAAGACCAAGTGTGCTTATATTAAAAGTAATTTAGTAAAAATGGAAAGTTGAGGCGTTTCTGGCATATAGAGAACATTTACATCATTTTGGCTGTTCACATTCATCTTTTAAATTCCCAGTTACAACATTTTCTTTTCTTGGTCTCTTAAAAATAATGAATAATTTTGCTCTTTGCCCATAGCTGGAGATATTTTGGTATATGTTAATTCGGAAGATAAAATTTCTTTTGAAAATGCTCATTTCAGTCTGAAGATTAGAAATGAAAAGTCTACTAGCTGGAAATCTAAAATTACCAATATCTCCATGTTCACATCATTAAATTGTCTTGAGGACCTTATTTTGGGGTCTGGAAGTGGTAATCATCCACTCAGAATATCAAGTCCAGAGGTGGGTTCTGACTTAATGACTCTCTCCATCTGCTCATATTTTCTCAACAGCATTAAACACATGCTTTAGTAAGCATTCAAAGTTAACTCGTTTGAAGTCATGCCTGCCCTCCATCTTGGGGGAATTCTATTTCTGTTACTCTTGTCGTTGTTGTTAGCTGCTGTGGAATTGGCCTGACTCATGGTGACTCCATGCACAACAGAACGAAATGCTTCCCAAACCCGCTTCATCCCTATGGGGATCCATAGGATTTTTACTGTCTGATTTTTGGAAGTAGATTGCCAGGCCTTTCTTCCTGGTCCATCTTGGTCTGAAAGCTCTGCTGAAACCTATTTAGCATCACAGAAACAGACAAGCCTCCACTAATGGAAGGGTGGTGACTGCACTTGAGGTGCATTGGCCAGGAATCGAACACAAGTCTCTGCATGGAAGGCAAATACTCTGCCACTGGGCCACCAATGTCCCCCTGGGTCTCTTAAGGAGACCTATGTAAAGTTCCTTTCAATATCTGTGATACTAGTGTTGCAACAATGGGCTCAAACATAGCAACGATTGTGAGGATGGCACAGGACCAGGCAGCGTGTCGTTCTGTTGTACGTGGGTCACTATGAGTCAGAACCAACTCGGCGACACCAAACAACAACAACAGTGTTGTCCACCAAACATTTTTTTTTTTTTACTTCCAGGCAGTTGGGAGAATATTTCCTTGCTTCCTGGATGTTAGGTCTCCCCATCGCTCTAACCACTGAATTGTGAGAGGAAGTGTTGAGTATCACTTCTGGGTGTCAGCTTTAAGAGCCTGTGTGTGAATCTCCACTGTCACGCCCTCCTTTCCTCGGTCTCAGCAATCAGCAACACTGCATATGGTGGGGTCCTGTGGAGCTGAGCCCTCGCTTACCTGTGCAGGATATGTAGCAAGACCAAGAAATAAACCTTTGTGTTCTAAGCCACTGAAGTGTGAGGTTTGTTTTGTTATTGCAGCATAACCCAGCCCTTCCTGACTGGTTCAGAATCCCTGGGATGGCTTTTAAAGTGCTTTTTAAAAGCTCTTGAATTTTCCATAGTGAAGGTGGGCTCTATAGAGAAGCAACTGATTATCTTCCAAAGAGACTCATATGACTGTTTGGCACAGCATTCTCCTCAATGCTTTTATATTAATATGCCTCTGAGAGGCAATACACTCTCCGTATTGTCTGCTCATACTTTGTGTGTGTGTGTGTGTGTGTGTGTGTGTGTGTGTGTTTATTTTACTCCCAAGGAAGAAGGCATTTGAAGGTGTACTTTAGAAAGTGAATGTGTGTAAGGCAGCCCAGCTCTGAATCAGCTTCCTCTGGAGAAGCAACCCCAAGAAAGAATTGAAGGATGTTAGGCCTGGGGGAATGCAGCTAGAGAGTAACAAGCTATTAGCAAATTGGGTAGCTTTCAACATAACCTAACATAACATAACAGGATAATATAAATATGGATTAGTGCGCCAGTCCAAGTTTTTATTGCAAGAGGTGCAGTTGACGTGAGTGGAGGAGTAGCCGAGACAAAGATTTAGCCAGAAAAACACATTTTTGTGTGTGTCAGATCACTTAATCCATTTCTGGAATCATTTTTAAGCCCAGGCTTTATAATTGTTAACAATTTGTCACCTTTTTAAACTCAGAGTGACTAAGGCTCCCTCTACAACGGTTGCAAATTATGTATTCAAACCGCTTTAGTTGCGGTAGCTTCAGACAGGGCCATTTTTCCTTTCTCTTCTTTTGTTTTGTGGGAAAGAATCTCTTCCAAAGATCTTCTGCTGGGCCAAAGCTCTTCCAGAACTTTAAGAAGGCAGCTGCTGAAGGAAAGAAGCCATTTAAACTGGTCAACATAGGTTTGTGCCTGCAGAGAACAAAGCGATGTTCTTTGCCTATTATTCCACCTATAGCCACATGCGCATATTAGCAGCAATAATAAAATATTGCTGCATTATCCCCAAAGCATGGGACGCTGATAAGATAAAAGCTTTTTTCCCTTAGGGGTTGGTTAGTGTGTGGGGGTGGGAGATTGGGGAGGAAGGAAATACATTAACCCCATGATTCTGATAGAAATGGCCTCTTCTGTTCTGAAGAAAATGCACGCGTTCAATGTGTGACTAGCCAAATCATAAGAGATCGGTTACTTTTTCACTCAACTTATCTCTGTTTATAGGACTAGTAAGTGGTTAGAATGCTGCACGCTGCTCCAATGGGAAGTGGCCCGTGAACAACACACAATGAGTAAGAGCAAAAAAACAAACAACAAAAAAGGCAGAGCAAGAAAGGTTATTGGGCGAGTGGATACCCAGAATATACCCAGGTGTCTAGTGTGAAATCTGTATACTCATCTCTTCTTCTCATACCCTGGGATGAAGCTGTCACTTCAAGCTTAGTTTTCTTTCTTTATTATTCTTCAGTGTGAGGATATGTGCAACATACATGTAGGTAATGAAGCAGAATAATAAAATGAACAGCTGTGAATTCACCATTCAATAGAAGAACCGCAAACATCATTGCAATTGCTTATATGCTCCTCCCATATGCATGTTCTTCCCTCCTCCCAGCCTGGGGATAAATTTTACTTTTAAAATTGTTTGCTTTATTAAAAAATCATATATATATATACATATATATAAACACACATATGATATATGATATATGTGTGTATATATACATCTCTCTCTATATATATTGTTAAATATATATCTATATACCTGTATCTGTTATATCTATATAGATGTATCTATACATCTATAGATCTATCTATCTATATGTATGTATAGAGTATGTTTGGTTTTGATTTTTTTTTTGAGCTTTATAAAAGTGGTGTACCTTGTGTAGTTTTCTGGAACTTGCTATTTTTATTCAATGTTCTATTTCTGAGGTTCATCCATGTTGTTTTGTGATGTTCTCACCCATTGATTTTTCCTGCTCTATAATTTTCTATTATGTGGCTCTACTACGATTTGTTCATCTGTTCTCCTGGTGATGGTCATTTGAGTTGTTTCTGGGTTTTTGCTGCTGTGAACAGAACTGCTTCAATATTCTTGTTCATGTCTCCTAGGGCACATGAACAAAAGCTTCTCTGGAGTATTACCCTGGGTTGTAGTGTACGTGAATATTCAACTTCATAACATAATGGCCCATTTTTTTCCCAAAGTAGTTATGTCAATTTGCTTTCCTACCATCAGTGCATAAGAATAAAATTTCCCATAAATCCACATCTTTCAATCCTTGATATTATAAGTCTTCTTAATTTATGCCAATCTAATGTATAAAATGGTGTCTCCTGATGCTAATTTGCATCTCCATGTTTACTAATAAGTTTGAGCATCTTTGCAAATATTTATTAGCAATTTATGTCACCCCTTTTTTTTTAAACTAGCAAGGTAACTATATATTCAGCTCTGTTTAGAAGGAAGAGAGATGCCAGTTGATTAAAGCCTTTTCTAATTAAATCCGCAACTGGTAGATGATAAATGACCGGAAACTAAGATGAGTGCAGTAACTTCTCTTTGTGAAGGTAGAACAGTGTACTCAAGGGCCCTTGGTAATTCCTTAAGATTTTATAATTTCATTATAATTTGTACCTAGTAAGCAACATTGAAATATATCTATATATAATGATGTATGCTATTTGGGGATTTCCTGTATGCCTACATCGATAAGGTAGTATTTTGTGGTTGTAAGTAATAGAAACCCACTTTGGCTAACTTACGCCAGAAGGGAATATTTGGAGCAGTTCTGTTCACAATAGCACAAACGCTTGAAAACTTTAATGTCCAAAAGCAGGAGAATGGATGAGTCAATTGTTGGTGGGTGGGGCACCCTGAGTGATGGCTGCACTGAGACTGCATATGATTAGGGAGGAGGCTATTGCCCAGAAGGAAATCTGACTGCTATTACTAAAAGAAAAACTAAAAAACAAAAAACAAAATCCGTTGCTGTCGAGTTGATTCCGACTCAAACAGCAACCCTGTAGGACAGAGTACAACTGCCCCATGGGGTTTCCAAGGAGTGGCTGGCGGATTCAAACTGCCAAGCTTTTGGTTAGCAGCCGAGCTCTTAACTACTGCACCACCAGGGCTAGGAAAACAGCAGATTCCAAACGCCATGACTCACCAGGTTCTTTCTTAGGTAGAAAGACTGTGAGGAGTTGCTGATTTCCAAAAAAGACAGACAGGAGCTTGAATGACAAAAAAAAAAAAATGTTCTTAACATAATACATCCTGAGAAAACATTGTTGAATTATTTGTCTAACTACACTGATCTTCCTTTTGGATGAGGTTTTCCAAGCTAAGCTAGTACCTAATAAAATAGACTAATTTGTGCTAAGACGTGAAGATGATGATGACTTTGTTCAGGTAAGGAGTATGATTTCAACTCCAGTGCTAGTTCTGACCCATCGGTATTGGTGGCCTGGGTGTTCATTCGAGCATTCACACCCTCATCCTAGCTGATATGAACTACTGTGAGGCAGGTACACCTCCACCCACCCAAAGGCTAGGTGAGGTCTACTCTCATAACTCAGGGAATGGATGGCTGCTAGGATTTCTTTGGATCCTGTCACTGGCAGGAATGATTTTTAAATCCTACATTTCCATCAAAGTTTAATGTTAGTACCAATTTTAAGTAAACAGTAAATCCTAAATTTGAGTAAGTCAAATATAGAGTGCTTCCTTTGTAGCAAGGCTCCATGAATTCCAGCTTATACCCAGGAGGGTGTGAGGTTCTGATCTTACAACAAAGGTAACAGCAGCATCATTTTGCAATCCAAAGGAAATGATATGCAGCTAGAGTCACTTTGCTCTAGCTTTTATGTTTAGAAGGAGACATATCAAAATGTATGACAAAAATAATTTAAATATATAAGCAATAATGGAATTTTAACTGGGAGCAATGTTAATAATAATGATGATTATTACAAATTATGGTCGGGTCAACTCTGACTTATGGTGACCTGCCAGAGCAGACCTGTGTGCCATAGGGTTTTTAATAGCTGATTTTTCAGAAGTAGGTCACCAGAACTTTCTTCTGAGGTGCCTCTGAGTGGACTTGAATCTCCAACCTTAGGGTTAGCAACTGAATATATTAACTGTTTACACCACTCAGGGACTCAAATTATAGCTAACATTCATTGAGTTTCTCTTTTGTGCCTTGCAAAGACAAAAATGTGACCCTCATTTTAACAACCCTTTTAGTGGGCTTGTTATTCCTGTTTTACAGGTAGGAATGTCGAGGGTTAGATCTGTGAAATAATTCACAAAAGTAGTAAGTGATCTTGCTGGGATGATGTTACATTTGGAATTATAATGAGAAATGTGTACAAAATGAATTTTACTGCACATTTGACTTTTTCCTGTGAAGAGAGATAGAGTATTTGGTAAGATACAGTATTTGATAATTATGCCTGGAGTTTCTGTGCAGGATTACATCAATATATTCTGATGGTAATTGCTTATGAAACAGTTAGGATCAGAATAGTCTTATTTTTAACTGGCGAAGGAAAAATTATGGAGCACTGGATACTTTCCCTCCATGATAAATACCTTTTGACAGTTAGCATCTGACTTGTGGAACATTTTCAACAGACTCCCTCCTTGCGCCTGTCTACAAATGGCAAAGGTCTTT
>NW_004443940.1:16233666-16280558 GCF_000243295.1 Trichechus manatus latirostris | reverse complement strand
CAAATGGCAAAGGTCTTTAACGGTGGTGTGTAGAGTAGACGGCAGTCCAGATAAGGCCCACCTTTTGGCTGGGTAGATGAAAAGAGAGACTGGGAAATGTCAACTTGTTTGGTGGTAGAAGTTCCCATTTGGATCTGTTGTGATGGCTAAAGTCTTCAATAAATAGAAAATTTGACCCATTTGGATAGTAGCATCATACCAACACTGAATTACCAGTTACTGGTTCCTTTTGAGTCAATTCTGACTTATGGCAATCCAGCATGAGCAAGAGTAGAGCTGTGCTCCACCGAGTTTTCAGTGTCTGATTTTTTGGAAGTAGATTGCCATGCCTTTCTTCCAAGGCATTTCTAGGTGGACAGAACCTCCAACCTTTTGGCTAACAGTCAAGTGTGCTAATTGTTCGCACCACCAGGGTATTACAACTCTGTTTTCCACTTCGGCAAAACATCTCGAGTTAATAAACTTTTAATCTTTATATATAGGAGAGAGTCTTAGAGTGCTCAGCAAAGTCATGATCTCTCTCTTTTTTTTAAGTGTATTTTCTGTTGGCCAATGACACTCTCATGTGAGTTGCCAGGCCTGGATTGTGCTGCTTCTCTGGTCCGTACACCCTGGATAAAGCTCAGCATTTTGTGCAGCTGTTATCTTTCAGCTCTCACTCTAACCAGCAAACTCTCACAGCTTGATCTTCCCTTTAATTTAGAGTTTGTCTTCTTTCTTGGCCGCTGGCTGCCTTCAGAAAGGAATGAGCATCTCAGTGAGTAAATGTAACTAACTCCCCAACCCTCACCCTCTTCCCATCCCAGCATCATTAGTCGGAACATCTGTTCACCCTGCGTTTAGAACATGATAGAGCTCACGCTGGGATTTTTGGTTAGGATGTTTTCAACATCAATTATTTACTAGACTGAAAGCTCCTAAAAAGAAGGAACTGTGTCCTACACTCAACTGCAATTCTGAGCCTGAGCATAAGGCCTGGTACCTATTAGGGCCAAAGAAATATCTGTTCAAATGCATTGCATATTTACATCTGAGACATTAACCCGAGATGGTTGGTAGAAGAAAGGAGCCAGAAGAGCCACATTTTGTCAGTGAGATTTATGTTATGATTTAGCCTTTGCTGGAGAAGACTTGGAAACCTTATTCTTATTGCATCATTTTTCTTACACATTTGTCTTTAACTCTGAGAGGCAGTAGAGACAGTTTGTCTCTGGAACCAGACAGACTTAGGACTGATTGCCAGCTTTGCTGCTTTCTAGCTTGGTACCTTTAATCAAATTACTCAAAAAATTCTAAGCCTCAGAATTCTCATCTCTAAAATGGAGATATAATAGCTACTGTAACATAGCATTTTGAGACAATGTTGGTAAAGTACATGTTGTAAATACTTAGTGAACGATAGCTATAATAATAATTATTTTATAACCAATATCAGAATTGGTACTCACACCACAGAAATCCTGTAGACAGCTTTTCCATTTAGCTTCAAAGATACGAATTTTGCATCATTTAAAATAGTTATTCAGAGCCCTGGTGGCTCAGTGGTTAAAAGCTACGGCTGCTGACCAAAAGGTCGGTAGTTTGAAACCACCAGCTGCTCCCTAGAAACTCTATGGGGCAGTTCTACTCTGTCCTATAGGGTCACTATGAGTTGGAATCGACTCAATGGCAAAGGGCAAAATAGTTATTCAGAGTAAACAATTATTTGCTTTACTTTCATGTAGCAACAATAGACATTCAATGATGATTTCAACAGCATTATTATTTTGTAGCATGAAATGAATCTTTTACTCAAGCAACTGACTTCAAAAATATGTTTTTAATTGGCCATAACAAACAGATCTCCAAACCTACTTTTCTCTATGGGTTTTTGTTTATTCAATGCTTAGTCTTGCAGTGTGTATCAGTCAGCTATTGCTGTGTAACAAATGACTCCAAACACAGAGTGGCTTAAAATAAAATCATTTATTCTAGTTAATTTAGCCTGGGCTTGGCTGGGTGTTTCTGCTTCAAGCTGTAGGTCTTGTAGGTTGGGCTTCGGTCTGCTCCACATGTGTTCGTTCATTCTGGGTCCATGCTCTTCTTACATTGATGATGGAGCCACAAGAGGACAAGGTCATCTATACAAGCAAATTTTAAGCTTTTGTTTGCATCATATCTGCTAACATCCGATCGGTAAAACCCTGAGTCCAAAATCAAGGGTGAGGGAAATATATTTTTCCTATGGAGACCATAGTTGGTAGGAGAAATTCTAAATTGACGCAAGTGTATTAGTGAATGATTTCTTCCCCAGGAAGCGAGATAGCAATAGTGACTGACAGAGGGATTCTTTCCTTCTAGGGATACATCTTCAGCCAACTTTACATCACTAAGAGCTCAGAATTCAGAATGTTGAGTTCTGTATGTCTAAGAAAGAGGTATGCAACCAAGCTTTACAATATAGCACTTAAGAAAATAGATTGAAGTGAGTCCTAGGGGATATTGCTGAAGAGATTGCTGTTACTTCTACCAATTCAATTTATGCTTCCTGTAAGAATACTATTTTGGGCTTTTTTGTTTTTTGAGAAAGAAAAACTAAGTTGTACTTGTGCTGGCTTTGATGATATGGCTTCTGAAATAACAGGTTAGGCTTTGCATGTTTGGCTTAATAGAAACTTTTATTTTGGTGATTTTTCAGTATCTAAGTTATAGGGCAAAGAAAATATGAACACATTCTGCATTCTAGATTTCCAGGTGTGTGTGCAGGGCAAGGAGGACCTTGTGCCTACTCATACCCTTGCTTGCTTTCGGTGAAGTCTTAGACAGAGGTTTTGTCTTTGTGTCCAGTACTGGCCTAACATGGATAACTTTATTCAACAAAACAGTGACTGAAAACAGGTCATTCTGACATTTACCGCCTGTATGTAAAGGAATATATTTGCATAGGAATTTGTGTTTTTTGAGAGTGCAACTGTATTAAACTCATCACTCTGCATCGTTTCTCCTCAAGGTTAGCAAACTGAAGTCTCCTCATCTTCTGTACTTAGAAATGAAAAGAATCTTGATCTAAAGCATAGGTCCTCAACTTTGCTGTGTATTGGAATTATCTGGGGAGCTTTAAAGAATACTGATGTCCATGTGGTTGTCACCTCAGAGAGGCTTATTTAATTGGTCCGGCATAGGCCTGGGCATCGGAATATTTGATGCTCCCCCAGTGAATTAAGTGTGTAGTCGGGGTGGCAAGCCTCTGCTCTAAAACCTTGCTAGCTACATCTTTGCTATCAGAACAGCCCATTGCCTGCAGATCTGCATTCAGTGCTGTGCAACAAGGGAGGGTGGGCATTAAGTGCTGGATGTTGTCAATGTGCCTGGAGCTCGGGCAGTTACCTCATTGAATCCTAATAAAAATCCCACGAGTGGGTGTTGGTATCCTCATCTTATAGGTGGATAAACAGAAGCTCAGAAAAGCTATGTAGCTTGCCCCCAAACACAGAGTTTTTAATCACAAAATTAGGATTTCAGTCTGAACTATCAGCTTCAAAGCCCTGAGCTGTTTCTTACTCCAAAATAAAGCTGAGTAGGTACTGTTTTTGTCCCCCTCTAACAGCATACAACAACAACAAAAATTGCCTTCCAAGATGGAGATCAGTTTTTCACAGATGCATGTGTTGAGGGACACATAAAGAGCAGAATGAATATTAAGCTGAGATATGAATAGGCAGCAATAGTTTGATTGATTTGCAAATAGAAGGGAAATATGTTAAGTAACAGATATGGGAGAGCAAAGGGCAGTTAGATTTGAGGTGGGTGGCTTTAGCCTGTATATCTATGGGGGTATAGGTTAAAGAAAACTTGCCAGATATTTCTTTGATTACGGAAGTGTTGATGGCGGTGTGGGAAGGAATTTCTAAACATGTTTGAAAATAGAGAGTGAGGCTTTTGAAATGGGATTCTGGAGACAGGGAGGAGGTAGGATTGGTGAGACAATTTCTGAGGAACTGCAGTGTTGGGGAAAGCTGGGAGATGGATGTGGGCTGAAGAGAAGGGGCATCATAGAAGGTGCTTTAGATAAAGATAAAAATGGGCATTGAGTTGGAAAAGCCAAGGGGCATGAGAGAAGCAGGACTCCCAGACTGAACAAATGTGTCTGAGCCTATAGAATAGGAGCATTTTATCTTGGCTGGTCTTTGTCAAAGTAGAACTCCTATAAGTTGTTTTGGAGCTTAAAAAATCAGTTGCTGTGGAGTCAATTCCGACTCATGGTGGCCCCTTGTGTATCAGAGTAGAACTGTTTTCCATGGGGTTCTCAATGGCTAATTTTTTTGAAAGGAGATTACCAGATCTTTCTTCTGAGGTACCTCTGAATGGACTAGAACTTCTAACCTTTAGGTTAGCAGCCGAGCTGGTTGACAGTTTACACTGTCCAAGGTATTTATGGGCCTTTGGGTAACATTCTGGTGATGTGTGAGACTGTCCTCTTAAGATCCAACCTGGCCTCCTCATGGAGGCCTGACCTCTTTGGAGGTCTCCCAGGGGATGTCTCAATAATGACTGTGGAGGGGCCTGGTCTGTCTTCAGAGATCCATGCTTTCAACCCTTCTTTGTCCTGATGTCTTAAAACACAAATCTCAGAAGAAAAGAAAAAGAAAGAGCAAATGAGAAATGATGGGGATGATTAACAACGAGTGCAAGTTATGTGTCTTAGTCATCTAGTGCTGCTATAACAGAAATACCACAAGTGGATGGCTTTAACAAAGAGAAATTTATTATCTCACAGTCTAGGAGGCTAGAAGTCTGAATTCAGGGTGCCAGCTCCAGTGGAAGGCTCTCTCTCTCTGTCAGCTCTGGGGGAAGGTCCTTGTAATCATCAATCTTCCCCTGATCTAGGAGCTTCTCAGCACAGGAACCCTGGGTCCAAAAGATGCCCTCCGCTCCCAGCACTGCTTTCTCGGTGCTATGAGGTCCCCTTGTCTCTATGCTCACTTCTCTCTTTTATATCTCAAAAGAGACTGACTTAAGACAAAACCTAATCTTGTAGATTGAGTCCTGCCTCATTAACATAACTGCCTCTAATTCTGCCTCGTTAACATCATAGAGGTGGGATTTACAACACATAAGAAAATCACATCAGGTAACAAAATGGTAGACATTCACATGATACTGGGAATCATGGCCTAGCCAAGTTGATGGATATTTTGGGGGGACACAATTCAAATCATGACAGTATACTTTCCTATAATTTTCTCTAGAATCTTGTTAGGTACTGATGATGCAGAAAGTTTGGACTATAGGTTTTACCGGATGTTCTAGTTTAAACGTAGGCTTATCCCACATAGCTGCAAGTGCTTTCAGACGCTGAGCTTTACTGCTCCTGTGGTTTGCCTCTTGTTAAAGTTTCTGATTTGGATCTGGAATTCCATGCTGATCAGCTGAGGGACGCTAAAGTTCCTCTTCCGCTCTCTCAAAACCAAAGACTGACTTTTACTTTCTTACCGTAAATTAATGAATTAGAAAACTGAATTTATATCCTGAATCCACTAATAACAAATCCTTATAGTTTTATAATAAAGTGTGCATTTTATAGTTTATAAAGTATTTCTTTGTACATTCTCCCATTTTATTCATACAACATCCTTCTGAAATAGTCAGAATGGACTTTAATATCTCCATTTTACAGATAGAGAAGCTGAGAGGTTCACAGTGGTTAAGTGATTGGACGTGGGGGCCTGATTTGTAAAGGTACAGATTCAGCATATTAAGTGCTTCTGTGAAGGGAGTCATACTGAGGCCTTTGTGCAGCACATTATGTTCTTCAAAGCCTATTTTCATCTAGAGCCATGCTTGGTCTTACAGGAACCCTGAGTAAGAGGTGAGACAAGTATTGGTACCCACTGACTGGATGAGAAAGCTGAGACTCTGAGAAAAAAGTTTATTTCCTCAAGGCCTTTGGGCCACACACAGTTAAGCTCACCAAGATCTTTTACTTTCACACCTGGATCCTTACCTTTTATGATGATTAAACAATACTGGTGAAAAACCACTTCCTAAAGGAAAAGAAGGAAAACAGAGAAGGAACAAGGAGTATGACCACTGGGAATGAGATTTTCCTACTTACTCTTTCCTGAATCCTAATAGAATAGGTAGAACGTGTTGACTCCGATTTGTTTAGAATAATATTACCACTTCAATTAAATGGTGGATTGTTTTCATTATGATGGCCTTAAACTTAGAATGTGCATCTAACCACAAACTCTTCAATTATGTTCCAGCCTAGATCCTTCAAGCTCAGTCACCTTGCCTTCTTTTCTTTAATAACCCCTTTTCTGCCTCAGAGTTGGATTCACCCCCTTCACAGTTATTCAGCCAATTTTCTTGAAAAAAAAGAGGAAAAGATGATCCGTTGGGAGCGAGGGAATAAGTACTGTCACTTCTAGCTTATTTTTTAGCTCAAGATGTTTTAATTTCTATTTTTCTATTTGCTTTACAATGTATACGATGCAGTAATATGTTAATCTATTGCACATATAGAACATGTAACACATAAAATACATATAACACAGAAGCACACGTAGACATTTTGAGCTATGTGCGCAAATTTTTTTTTTAATTGCTAAGGATGTATGTTGATAAAAGTTTGGAGACTCCCTAGTCCATACTGACAAAAAAAAAAATCATCAGAAATATTTTAAGAAAACTTGACAAATTTAAACTATTTTCAAGTAGTGCAATCTATCAATATGATCCTTTAGTTAGGAAACCTAGGCAGACAGATGTGAAGTCTGAGGAGGGCATTGGGACACAAGAAGAGGAAAAAATATCAAGTGCTTTTGAAAGAAATCTCATTACCAGAGGAGAACCGAATGTGTCTCCACAAGGATAATGGGTCTAAAAAGAGTAGCTGAGAGACTGGGAAAAGCGACCGGGCTTCCAGAGCAAAAAGTTGAATGGTTGGAGAAAGACACTGGGAGCTTAAAAGAGAAACTAGAGAGGCCTGGGGCTAATTTTGGCTGGTTTATTTTTTTCCCATTTGTTTATTTGCTACAAGTCAGATTTTGGAGCTATTAGCAAAATATCATGCAAATATTCCCAATGTGACTACACATGAATAACTTTAATTCTGCTGAACATTTGTCTTGTTGCTACAAAATACATCTGCTATTTGCATTAACTTAATTTGTTAAGATATTGTGAACTAAACCACAGACTTCCAGAAACATTTAGGAAGCAACTTCCCATTTTTATTAGACACTTCTGAGTAGCAAAATCTGCTTTTGTGATCACATGACCCCACCCCAGGAGCACCTCTTTTTCCCAGTGCTGCTTCAGACAATATAAAAAGAAGCCTAATGGAGCATCTTATAAAGGAAGTGTTGGTGGAGCAGGAGGGATGCTTATCGGTAACAGAAGCAGGCAGTGGAATAAATAATTAAAGAAAATGCTGCAACATATGGATATACATTCTGTGTATTTGAGAGAGAGGAGGATACACATTGAACTCTTGTCATGTACAAAATACTACGTTATGTGCTTCACACAGTTCATATCCTGTAAACCTCATAGTCACTCTACAGGGTAAATATAAAGGTACCAAATCACTTGTCTAAATTAAAGAATAAAGAATAAGATCAGCATCTCATTCATTCATTCAACAAATATTTATTGAGCACCTCCTATATGCCTAGCACTGTTTTAGTTGCTGGATATAAAGAGGTAAAGAAAAAGAAGAAAGGAGAAAGGTCACTGTTCTCAGGCAGTTTACATTCTAGATGGAAGACCCAGACAAATAAAGGAGATACTTTCAGGTAGAAATAAGACAGTGTGATGTGAAAGCAAGTGCCTGAAGGAGACTTCTTTAGATAAGGTGGTCAAGGACGGACTCTCTGAGGAGGTGATAGTAGCTGAGACTTGACCAATGCAGAACCAGTTAAGCAAAGGACATTCCAGGGAAAGAGAAGACCAAGTGCACAGCAGTAAGAGATGGGTTTTAGTTGTGAGCATAGAATTTTTAGAAGACTGCTTTGGCTGCAGTGTCAAGAATAGAATGTACAGGGCAAAAAACAGGGATCTCAATCCAGAGGCCGTTGATGTTGTCCAGGTGAGAGATGATGGTGCCTTAGACCAGGGTGGAGGTTATGGAGATAGAGAAGAGTGGCAAGATTGGGGATATATGTTGAAGGGAAGACTGATGGAACTTGCTGATGGTTAGGATTGGGGAGGAGGTTGACAGTAATAGAAGAAGGACTGATAACTCTAATTCTTTTGCTTCAGCAATTGGTGGACTATGGTGGTATTTACTGAGATGCCACAGGCTGGGAAGGAGTGGGTGTGGGGTGCAGGGGAAATTGAGACTCCTCTTTTGGGAATATTAAGATTGAGATGCCTGTGCAGCATCCAAGCGGCACCATAGTATTGTGGTAGAAGTCCCAAACTCTGGAGGGAGATGATCTGGGATCAAATCCAGCCTTCACCATTTACCAACTCTGTTACCATGGGCTAGTCACTTAAGCTCTCTGTGCTTAAGTTTCCTCATCTGTAGAATAAAGATAACACAACCTCTTCCGTAGGGTTGTTGGGAAGGTCAAATAAGGTAATATTGCATTTTTTTGCAAATAACACTCACCTATGTTTGTATGCCAACTTTGCCCTCCCCCTGTGAGGTATTTTTTTTTTTTTACATGTTGCTGTAAAAAAATTAGCATAGTGTGAGGGGGAGCACAGTTGGCAAACAAACGTAGAAAGTACATGTTATTTGAGTAAAAATACTGTACATGTAAAAAGTAAGAGTATCTAACTTGCCCTAAGCTATCAATCTATATATTATTCAAGTAGATTTTTCTAGTATTTGAGCCTAGGTCTGACTGACACACAAGTCCATGCTTCTTATGCACAAGTCTGAAGAGAAGGGTAAGGCCAACTACAGTCTAGAGCTAATGAGACCTCTGGTCTGTCTCTTATCAGCGAGCTCACTACTGGTTCCTTGTTTCCAAACTATGCTATGGCCAAGGCCTGTCTAAGTCACTAAACTCCAGAGAAATATGTCATTCCCATGGCCTAAAACTTCATAGGTTCCCCAATGCCCATAAAATATAAAACAAAAGCATGTTAGCTTGGCATTTAATGGATTATCTCCAAGATCTGACCCCAAACTCCATTTTTACCTTTTTCTTCTCATGTTGCTTTCCTTTGCCCAAATTAACTTTCTCCTTCTATCATGAATGTGCCATCCACTTCTCATATCCTCTTAGTTATTTATTAATTCATCTATTTTTCTGGATGCCCCTCATGTTCTAGCACTGGGACAATTAAACAGGATTAAATAACATTAGTTTTACCCTTGAGGTATTCTCAGTCTAATAGCAAAGACCTGTGTAAAGCGCAATTTACAATATAACATGTTGTAACAGAAGTCTTGTAGATACAAGATGAAGAGCACCTATAGGAGGAAGAGGCACAAGAATTAAGACAGTCCCACTGAAACCCAGGGCCTCATAAGTTACAGGGTGGCATTGGGATTGAAAGAATGGACTTGGCAGTCAGGCTAAAATGGGCTCTAATCTTGGGCCCACCAGTTAGTATCTGCTTGACCTTGAGCCAGTTATTATCCACTCATCTGTAAAATGAGAGTAATGAAAGAACCTATCTTATATCATTGTTGGGAGAATTGAATAACATAATACAGGTTAAGTCACTTTGAACATGTCTTTCTCGTAACTGATTCTTTACATGTTACTATGCCCCACCCTGCCAACTGTGCAGCCTGTACCTCGATATTAGTTTCCTGACCTCCTATTCTCAATCCATGGTTAAGTTTTAATTCCGTTTTAGGAAATGACAAACTATAGAGTTTTCACCTGGATCAAGACTTTTTGATATTTTTAATTAAATTAATTATTATTATTTTTAAATCTCTAAATTCTTACCCCTGGGAAATGTGTACTTTGAAGGTCGTTTATCACCCCAGAAGAGAGCAATTTATCAGCTTTTGAACACTGTGATTCAGCAGGGAGTCTGTTCAAGTTTATTTTGAGACACGGTTTCCTTCGAGGCTTCAATACAAGTGAGGCACGTTTAAGGCCTTGTTAACAGAAGTATTAATATTCATCATACATTCTTCAGTCTCTTTCGTATCTCAGACTCATTCTTCTTCCATAACACTGTGATCTCTATCACTTTACCAGCTGAACCCTAAGGAATTTTGCTGATAATTCACAAAACAAATAAATCTGCTCCTTGGCCCCTCTTCCGCAGTTAGTCTCCCAATTTATCCAGGATCACTTTCCTCTTTCTCTTCAGCTCTGATTTCTGAAAGCAAAGGGATGTGATTGAAGTGCAAGGCCTGGTTCATCCAGAGCAAGTGCCAATTGTATAGTAGTCTGGAGAACTTCTCCAACTTTAGGCAGGCCCCATGCAAGGGCAGCCCTGCAGAGGAAGCCAATTCCTGCTTCCTTGACAGAGGAAATGCCTTTGTAGAGTGCCATTTAATAAAAGAACCCTTTGGGATTATGTCTTATGATATGATGTGGCAAGTGCAAGAACACTGCAATGAATGGTTGGGGTTTACTGGCAACAAACACCAAAAGTAGAGCAAAGAGCTTGACTGTATTCATAATTGGAGATACATGTAGACACTTTGAAACAAAGTCTAATTGCATTATCTGATTTTTTTTTTTTTCCAGGAAAGATAGGTAGCTCAACATAAAGAAAACCGAAATCCTCACAATTGGACCAATAAGCAACATGGTGATAAATGGAAAAAATATTGAAGTTGTCAACAATTTCATTTTACTTGGATCCACCATCAACTCCCATGGAAGCAGCAGTCAAAAAAATCAAGCAACGTATTGCAAAAGACTTCTTTAAAGTGTTAAAAAGCAAAGATGTCCCTTTGAAGACTAAGGTGCCCCTGACCCAAGCCATTGTATTTTCAGTCACCTCATATGCATGTGAATGCTGGACAATGAATAAGGAAGACCGAAGAATTGATGCCTTTGAATTATGGTGTTGGCAAAGAACAATGAATATACCATGGACTGCCAGAAGAATGAACAAATCTGTCTTGAAAGAAGTACATCCAGAATGCTCCCTAGAAGTGAGGATGACAAGTCTTTGTCTTACATACCTTGGACATGTTATCAGGAGGGACCAGTCCCTGGAGAAGTATATCGTGCTTGGTAAAGTAGGTCAGCGAAAAAGAGGAAGACCCTTAACAACATGGATTGACACAGTGGCTGCAACAATGGGCTCAAGCATACCAAAGATTGTGATGTCAACACAGGACCAAGTGGTGTTTCATTCTGTTGTACATAGGGTCGCTATGGGTCAGAACTGACTAGGTAACACCTAACACCAACAGCAAGGCATTGCATAGAATGAACTTATATAAAATATGCATATATATACATATATGTGTATGTTGTTTTCATTGTTAGCTGTCATCTAGTCAATTCTGACTGATGGCGACCCCATGTGTACTCCTTAGGGTTTTCAAGGCTCCATAGGGTTTTCAAGGCTGTGAACTTTCAGAAACAGATCACCAGGCCTGTCTTCCAAGGTGCCTCTGGGTGGATTGAAACTGCTAACCTTTTGGCTAGTAGTCTAGCACTTAATCATGTTCTCCACCCAGGGACCTTTTGTGTGTGTATAAAATATATATTATTAATGATATACATTATATAGTTAATATAACATGTATGTTAACATTATTACTTGGCTCCATTTTTTTTTTTTTTTTGCTTCATGATACTTTTGAACCAGTTATTGACTTTTCTCATTAAATTATTTGTTTTGTGAGTGCTGATGTAGTCTATTATTTATTTGTTCAATCAAATCAATTGCAGATGTGGAGTTTGCAGTTAGCATTTGAGACATCCACCATTCTTTTTTTTGTTCACTCTGAAGACATCTGAAAAATATTTGAGATACCTCAATATATTGCACCTTCACAATTAGAATCACGGTTAGTATATTTGTGTAAAATCTCTGGTTCCCCAGTTTGAGTTCCCTTTTATTCTCCCTCCCCAGGAACTTTTGTTGAGACCCTGTATTAGAGTTGAGAAACTGGAGAGAAAACCCAGTGGAGCCTTTAATTTGAGATTAAGAGGTTGTCTGCTTGAGACGCAAAAATGGTTGCATGCGCGGATTCTAGGAACTGTGTCTCCTCTTCTCAAGAAGACCAGAAGAGGGGTGTGTGTGTGTAGAGCAGCTGAAATCTGCTCTGTTTCTTTATTCTCAGAACAGACAAGGAAAAACACATCTTGGTTCTCAATGAAGCTAACAAGATTGATATTAATTCATCATTTTGAACTTTAAAATCAACAAGTATTCTTGAAGACTTAGTGTCTCATGGTAGTTTCCTCCTAAAATAGCTTACAGCCACATGAAGAGACATGTGTGCAGGATAAGAATATATTACATGGACAAAGAGGATTCACGGAACAGAATCATAAAAACAACATGATTTTTCTCTCCACCTATTCCTTTAAATCTGCTCAGTGAGGGTAGATTTTCCCCTGCCACTGGACAAAACTCAGAGAGTATATGGCTTTTCTGTTTATTTTTAGGTAATAAAATGCCAAAGGCATATTTAAGGCAACAAATGAAACACAGTCTCAGTTTAGAAGTTAGTGTGCCTAGTCCATAACAGTAACTGACATTTCAACATTCATGCAAAGGTAGGTCTTCATCTCCCTTCTCCAAAGTGCCTAACTGTTCATTGGCTCTTTCTCTCTGACCTGTACACCAGCTCTTCCCTCTTCACTCTCTAGCTATGATCTCAGGCCCCTCTGAGGTTGGAGGAAGAAGTAAGGGAGGCAGGAAAGTTCTTTTTTGACTGGTACTGCTGTAAGATGGCTTTGCTTTCTTGGGGCCATATATTCTAGCAGATGGTTAATGATGATTCTTTCTCCTATAGGGAAAACTCAGGGCTGTGTAGAGATCCTCTTCTGGACCTTTCACCTTTCCTTCTCTTGACACGAGTGGATTTTTTCTCTTGACTTGACCCTCTTTCATTTTTTGCTCCCTCAGTGTCTTACTCCTGGGACCTCTTATCCTGTCAAACCCTCACTTGGGCTGTACCTCTGTATCCACAGGTTCTGCATCAGCAGATTCAACCAACCGTGGGTCAAAAGTAGTGGGGGAGAGATGGAAAAAGAAAGTTCCAAAAAGCAAAACTTGAATTTGCTGCATCCCATGTGCTAAGTTGAATGCACAAAATTGAACTGATGTGTAGACATTTCAGTGCTATAGCCTTCTGCCATTTCACAGATCCTCAGTCTCTCCAGCACTTCTTGTTTGAGCATGGTCTCGTTCGTTTGCAACTTGTGTTGTGTGCACCCTTGGTTTCTGTGAAAAAAATGGCTCCTAAAAAGCAAGGAAGTGGTCAAAACAATCTCTCAAAGGCTAAGTGTGAGAAGGTTGGGGAGATCAAGAGGAAGGAGTTTCAGGCTAGTAAGGAATGGCTGGCTAGCTCTGGGAAGCACTACATCCTCTACAACTTCAAGATCATGGGCAAATAGGCATCTGCTCATGCTCAGGTAGCATCATCGTCCCCAGAAGAGCTCAAGAAACTCATAGAAGAGAAAGGCTACTTTTCTGAGCAAGTCTTTTTCAATTGTGTTGAAACAACTGTTAACATGGAATTTACATTTATTAAATGTATAAGGGAGGATGTGTGTAGGTTATATAATGGATTTGACCATCCTTGGATTTTGTTATTGGGGTGGGTGGAATCCTGGAATCAGTCCCCCGTGGATACGGAGGGACCACTGTACTTCTTATTCAAAATGACCTTAGGTTGATTCTCCTACCACAAATTCCACGTTTGATCTCCAGGATTTACCACATTTGAGTAGTCATTGAAGGGAAAGTTAGTCTGCTCACAGGCTATGTCAATTTTCTCAGGCATGGATGTAGTGCAGACCTCTGTGTTCTCCAACTTTAGGGAAAGCCATCGTGCTCTTCGGGTTGTTTGTTGAAGTCTTTCTTACTGGACTTGGAGCTAGCAGGTAACATCCCCTCTTAACCACAACCTTCAAGAGATGTTCTATAGATGATTAAGACCATAAAGGTTGATCTTTAACTACATATGTTTTATGTAGTGATTAAGGCTATAACAACTGAGAGTTGAGAGAAGTTGATACTTGCAAGTGTTCCTTGGATGTGGATGGCAGTGTTAGAGGAGGCTTTAGAGAACAGGGGCTTGTCTCAGGACTGAAGGATGGAGAACATTCAGACTGACATAGAGGATTGAAAAGACTTTGCAGCTAAGGGGATGTTGTATAAGTAGTTACTAGAAAGGCTGGAGTTAGTGTGTGGATAGGAGAAAGCAGAATGAGCTCTTGGAGATATCCAGTAGATAGGATTCCAAAGTGGCCCCGAATGACTCACACGTTTGTATAATCATCTTCCCTGAGTGCGGGCGGGACCTGGGAATATGATGAGATACCATTCCTGAAATTATGTTATATTAAATGGCAAAGATGAAGGAATTTTCACAGATGTGATTAAGGTCCCTAATCAGTTGACTCTGAGTTAATTAAAAAAAAAAAAAGATAAGATTATCCTGGATGGGTCTACTATAATCAAGGTATAGAAGAGACACTGTCCTGCTGGCCTGGAAGAAATGGGACAGATATATCGTGAACTGCATTTGGAGAAGGGAGGCCTCTAAAGGCTGAGGGCTTCAGTCCATCCTATAACCAAAAATAACTGAATTCTTTCAACAATCTGAATGGGCTTGGAAGAAAGCCCTGAGCCTTAGATAAGACCACAGCCTTGGCAGACACCTTGATTTCAGTTTTTGAGACCCTGAGCAGAAAACCCAGCTAAGCCATGCTTGAACTTCTGCCTCATGGAAACTGTGTTGCTTTAAGCAGCTAAGTTTGCGGTCATTTGTTATGTAGCAATAGAAAACTGGTACATTTCCCTTCACAGATTGTTGGCATGTTGGGATAAACATACAAAAGATAGCAAGAGGCGTAATTAGGTAGGATTTAATGTGATGTACCATTCAGTATAAACACCGGAATGCTGTGTAAAATGTCATTTTCTCATGCCTTATGTCGTTCGCAGGTTGGCTATGGGATTTTCTCTCCAGTATTCTGACCTCTAGTTTCTGCATGCCAATACTATATTTCATTATTACTCACATTTTATTGACCAAAGCAACTCCCATGGACACATCTAACTTGAAGTGTGAGAAGAACAAACCAGAAACATCTGGTGATCTGTATTAGTCTGTGTGCAACAGTCATTTTACTTTCTTGAACAAGAAAGTGACTTGATGAGAACCCAAGCCTCCTAGTTTTTGCCCAAGCACCTGCTTTCTCATTCCAAATTCTGAAAAGATTTGCAAATGTTCTCTACAAGCACACATCTTATTTAGAATTAGAAGCTTGACACGAGACAGAACTGTAAACAGTATTAGGGAACAGGTGTCTTTTCTTATGTTAATGCTATTAGTCTCTTACTCCAGTATTCCTGCTGGATATAAAATGGATTTTGAATTCACAGTTATACAAAGAATTTCCATTGTCTTGCCTTTTCTGTGCCTTTATATATTCCCTAACATCTCTCCAGAGAGTCAGTTTGCTAGTGAATTCAGGTCAGGCAGGGACGACTCATTGAGTGTTCAAAAAGATGTGCTGGGAAAATTTCGGGCGGTGTTCTAATCAAAACTATTGCCCTATGTCTAAGAAAGGTATGAAATGCATGAAACCTTTTCCAGAATAAAAATCATTTGTACTTATGCCAACTAGTAACAATATTACTGCAGTTTTAAAATTCTTAGAGCAATTTCATCTCTCTGATCACTGATGTAAGGAGGACAATTATTTTCCCACTAGTAATAAATGAAAAATTGAGACACAGAGAATGTATGACTTGCTTCCCCTCCCTCACCCATCAAAATGATCTCTTAGGAAAGAATTTACTAGAATTTTATATCTCCAAGGGTTATCTGTATTTTATACTTTAAAGTGAAACGGACCCTATGCTCCCTGTGGAAAATATTTCAGGCATAAACAAAAGACATGGTAGAGACTGACGTGGGATCGTGAAGTTGCAGGTGGGAGTTGTCATCATATTGGCTGTCGTGAAAGCCATGGAGGATGGAACCAGGAAAGGGATTGAGAATAAGGAGATGAAAAAGCTTAGAGTGTGACTAGCTCATGACTGTGCTGGGTGGAAGAAGAGCTAGAGATGGAGAGCTGAGCACAGTAGCCAGAGAAAGAGAAGGAGAAGTAGTAGATAAGGCATTATGGAACCCAAAAGAGGAGAGCAGTCCTAAAAGGAAGAAAGGGAAACGTGTCAAACCCCACAGAGAAAGCTGTTGAAAGGAAGAAGGTGAAGAGTTCCTTGAATGTAGTAACTGGAGGCCACTACTGAGCTGGGTGACAACCCTTAATAGAAGGGGGATGGAAGCTGGATGGCTGTGGGACAGTTCATTTCCAAGAAGCCACAAAGGGTATAAAGAGCCCTTGTGGTACGGTGGTTAAGCACTAGGTTGCTAATGGAAAGGTCGGAGGTTCAAACGCAAGAGCCTCTCTGAGGGAGAAAGATGTGGCAGTCTGCTCTTGTAAAGATTACAGCCTAGGAAACCCTAGGAGGACAGTTCTATTGTGTTCTATAGGGTCACTATGGGATAGAATCGACTCAACAGCAATTTTTTTTTTTTGTAAAGGGTATGGGTGAGCAGGGTGAGAAATATTATAATCAACACAAACTAAGGGAGTTTTTTTTAAAAAAAAATTATTGTTACTGTGGGTGGGATCTGCATGTTTTTATGCACAGGGAAAGGACTAGCAGAGAGGAACGTGTTCATGGTGCAGGTGATAGAAGGTAGTGTTGCTGGAACAAGGACCCTGCCAAGGTAGAAGCATTAGTCTCCAACAGGAGGAGGTGGCTCTCCTTCTTGAAGCAGGCAGGAAGGAGGAAAGAATGGGGCCCCATGGAGATGAGATGGAGTGACTCTGGAAGGTGAGGCTATGCACGTCCAGAGGACTCAGTTTGCTCTATGACCTTGGAGGAAGCTCACCTGCAGGGAAGGAATAATGAAAAAGTCCAGAGTCATGTACAGTTTTGTAAAAAGTGCCTTTGTGCCCATTTGGGGGAAGTTGGGCACATGGGAGAGCTTTGCAGAGCACTACCATCCCTGCTTTTGGACAAGGCAGGTAGGAAGTGAACTTCAGAAAGTTGTTTTGAGCCAGCTCTCCCTTCACATACCCTGTCATACCCCTGGAGTCTCAAAATACCATGTCTGAGGTAGGTAGGGAGTCCCTGGGTGGAAAATGATTAATGCGCTTGGCTGCTAACCAAAAGGCTGGAAATTTGAGCCTGCTCAGAGACACCACAGAAGAAAGACTTGGCAATCCACTTCCAAAAAATCAGCCATTGAAAACCCTGTGGAGCACAGTTCTATTCTGACACAGATGGAGTCGCCATGAGCTGGAGTCTACTTGACAGCAACTTGTACTGGTTAAGGTAGGAGTAGGGTCAGAGAGGAGTATCTTTGTTCAGGGCTGAAGGAAGCATGACTTTGTTTGGGCAGGGAATCTGGCCCTGTCACTTTTGTGAGTGTTGTCGAGGCATGAAAAAAATTTGTGAATCAGCTTTACTAATCTTGGGGCACGTACATCAAGATGAATACAATTTTAATGTCTCTTCACATTTGCATCTGTGAGAAAGATACTTTGCATCAGTCAGGGAGAATTCTCTTCTTTTTTCACCCTTGTGAGGGTGAGGTGGTTCATGTTTAGTGCTTTTTCTTTTTTTGAGAAATGTGTGTTATGTTTGGGGGGGATTTGCCATTTGTTCCGAGGAATAGCGGCTCATAGAAAACACCTTTTTTTTTTTTTTGGCAGCTGTTATCAGTAGAGCTGGAGGGGGGGGTTATCTACACGGATTAGGTTGATGTACCAATCTCTTTTTTCTCCAGGGTTTTTAAGGAATCTTCCACGATTGGCTGAGTATGAGGAATCTCCCTGTGACACCTCTATAAAGAAAGAAAGACAATAAAGACAATCTAACATGCAGTCAGTCGATGAAGATTTTTGTCTGGAATAAATTTAGTGCATCTCATAAAGTTTTTATAGATGCTACCTTTCAGATGCTTAGAATATTATCATCTAGCCCAACATTCTCGGTTCCTGATTTTTCATATCCCTGCATGAAAAAAAAAAGTAAATAAAGACACTTTGAAGATGTTTTTCAGTGTCTATTTTAAGCTCTCTGCAGAGTTTTTTAAATGACTGATTTTCTTTTTCCACTGTTTGTTGTTCTTTTCCTACAGGATTTAATTAGAGTCTTCCACAAAAATCTGACAATTAGTGGGCTTTGCAGTGGAATTCATGATCTGTATCTCTACTTGGCTTCAACATATAAGATTCAACAAGTCCCTCATAAGCATAAGGTTTTGGTTCAAAATGGAAGAAAAATGAAATTCAGGTAGAAAATATCTGATTGTTCCCAATTAACAAACTCAGCCTTCAGCAACTATCAGAGGCAGATTATTCAACAAGCAAGGTAAGCACGGGCTTATTTGTGCTTATTTACTAATCTGTAAATAGTAAACAGATTAGTAAATAAGCACAAATAAGCCCGTGCTTACTTTGCTTATTGGATCATCCGCCTCTGTCAGGGTTTGTAATTTTGAAAAGAGGCTTTGATTCTGTAGGAAGGTGCTGTGGGGTTGGGAAAGAGACAGATGCCAACCATCCCTAGAAGCAGAATCTTTGATGTGGTGAAAAAATGTGAAATGGTTCACTACAGATTAGTAAGTAGGCACAAGTAAGCCCGTGCTTACCTTGCTTATTGGATAATCCACCCCTAGTAACTATAGTCAAGTTACTTAAAAATTCACCTTACAAGTAAAAACAACACAATAAAAAAATAGTCCTTAACTTAGGAGCTATATTTATTAAGCATTCTACATACTCTTTTGTGCTGGGTTCTTTAAGACATTACGCTCAAGACTCCTTTTTCTCTCGTCTTTAATGAAGCTTGGCTTCTCTGTCTCTCTCTGTGTCTTTCTCTCTGTCTCTCTCTCCTTCCCTCCGTCTTTCTCTCTCCCTGTCTCCCTCTTTTCCCCTCCTCACCTCCTTTCTTCCCTTCCTCTCTTCTTCCTTCCATCCCCCTTCCCTCTATCTTTCTTTCCTGTGTTTTGGGAAATAGTAAGGGTGAGTCTTTAAACCTTTCAAGATCCTATTATTTTCTGCTTTGAAATTTTTTTTTTTTAATATCATGTGATTTCATTAATAGAAGCATGCTGAGCCATAGAATATGTTTACATTTTTGTTTGGTAATATAGCTTTTCAGAAATATTATTTGGGAATACATGAGTCCCACAATACATGGGTTCATTTGGGAACCCATGAGTCCCATGGGTTCTTGGGCACCAGGATTGGTGTGTGCCCATCTGTCCTACTGGTCATGGGTAGCATGATGTATTGTGACACCAAAAAAAAAACAACAACAACAACAAAAAAAAAACCCAAACCCACCAGGGCTCCCTATCACAAAGAAACCATAAATATACTTAAACCAACACACTTCTCTCTCCAGAGGAAAAAAAAATGTTTAAAAGCACATGATCTTTTCACTACTATTTGCTTTCCATAGGCTTCTTTAGCTGTACAAAAGCCAAAAGAGACAAAATTTTTACCCAATCACACTTCCTGGATGCACTACCTCACACTTAAGGCTGATACCTCAGCTATTTTGCTTCAGTGAATGTTTTTTTACCTTTCACTGTTACACAAGTTCCCACTGGAGGGCAGCAAATGCTTTCAGTGGTAAAAGTAGAGTCCCAAGAAAACTGAGAGCCAGGAAAAGTGGGTGAGATACCGTATGTCCCATGGGTCATGAAAGGGTAGGGCTCTGAGGTGGCTGCAGTGCCAGGAAAAATATATTCATATCTTTCCACATGGATAGTGCTTGATGAGCCAAGTTTAATGTCTCCTAGTTCTGAGAAGTTGTGAGACTCCACAGTATATTTTATTATTTAATGGAAAAGAGAGTGCATCGTAACAGTGAGGCATCCATGACATCCACAGTCCTTCCTGCTACTCCTTTTATGAGAAAAACAATTTTTTTTTTTTTTAATTTTTCAAAAAAGAGAGGGAGGGAATTTTCCCCTGAAAATCTTTGACTTTCCTAAGTCTTTGTAAGTTGAATGCTCTGACTTCTGTTAGTGAAGTTTCCCTTTTTTGGAAAGCAAAGAGTAGTGAAAATGTGCTTTTAAATATTTTATTCCCTCTGAAAAGAGAAGTGTACAGAGGTCATGAAATCATATCCCTTTTGTGGTTTTGCCATTGCTACTACATCCTCAGCAAGGAGCAATCAAGTATTGTAGGATATGAGACTCATTTTTTTTTATATATATCTTATTGTACTTCAGGTGAAGGCTTACAGAACAAATAGTTTCTCATGAAACAGTAGTACACATGTAGTTTTATAACATTGGTTAACAACCCCACAACATATTAACCCTCTAACTTCTCAACCTTTTTCTTTTTTTTGGTGAAAATACACATAGCCAAAGATACACCATTTCAAAAATTTCTACATGCACAGTTCAGTGACATTGACTATGCTCTTCCAATTGTGCTGTTATTCTCACTTAAGATAAAGGCTTACAGAACAAAATAGTTTCTCATTTAACAGTTACTACAAATGTTGCCCTATGACAATGGTTAACAATCTCACAACACATCAACAATATCTTTACTCAACCTTGGGTTCCCTATCACCAGCTTCCTTGACCCCTTCTGCCTTCTGTCCCTTGTCACTGGACTCCTGTACCTCGTTAGCCTCATTTGGTTTTACGGGGCTGTCCACTCCCAGGCTGAAGAGTGAACCTGGGAGGTAGCTTCACCACTGTGCTAAAAGGGTGTCTGGGGGCCATACTCTCAAGGTTTCTCCAGTCTCCTTTAGGCCAGTAAATCTGGTCTTTGTTTTTTTTTTTTTTTTGAGTTAGAATTATGCTCTACATCCTTCTCCAGCTCTGTCAGGAACCCTCTGTTGTGATCCTGGTCAGAGCAGTCAGTGGTGGTAGCCGGGCACCATCTAGCTGTACTGGACTCAGTCTGGTGGAGGCCTTGATAGCTGTGGACAATTAGTCCTTCGGACTAATCTTTTCCTTGTATCCTGTTCTCTTCATTCTCCCTTGCTCCCGAAGGGATGAGACCAGTGGAGTATCTTAGATGGCCGCTCACAGGCTTTTAAGACCCCAGACACTACTCACCAAGGTAGAATGTAGAGCATTGTCTTTATAAGCTGTGTCATGCCAATTGATCTAGATGTTCCCTGAGACCATGGTCCCCAGAGCCCTCCACCCAGCAATTCAATGAGACTCATTTTTTAAAAAACTTTTTTATATTTCAGAAAATACTCAGATAGGGCATACAAATCTTAAACACATATCTGTGACCCCCTTTGCTAGATGGTTTATAGGGTGGGAAAAGCTTCATGGTGGGGGAAGGTGTGGTCAGCAAGGGCACTGGGAGTGGGAACCCCAGAGGAAGTGGCTGCTGGATGCCCTGGGCAGCCACATGGGACCAGGACCTGAGACAAATCTCAGAGGCTCCTGGTACTCAATGGTCTCTAGACACATGGAAAAGACCAGATAGAGCTCTAGACTTGGCATTTTATTCTGGGAGCAGAGAGAGGTAACTGAAAAAAATAGAAAGCGTTGCTCTGAAAGCCAGGAATGGTGGGCTTTCTTTACAGCACCATTTGCTTGCAGTGAGACATTGGGCAAGTAAAGGCTGCTTGATTTCGGTGCATCTCTATTCTTCTGTAGAACGTGGGAGATAATCTCTGCCTGTCTTCTGGATGTGGCTGCCATCAGGTGGTGCAGGGAACATGGCTGCTTTAAGTCTGTATTTAAAACTCCTTTGTAAAAGGCAAAAGTCTGTGACTGAGTGCTTTCTCTGTGCCTAGCCCTGTGCTGGGTTCAGTGCTAGAGAATGAATGCCCAAGAGCTACAGACCACAGTCCTCTGTCCTCAGGGGCTGAGAGCCTAATGCAAAGCCGGGAGAAGCAGATGGTGTTGAGTCCCTCAGCAGGGCAGTACTAGTAAGGAGCAGACAGACATAAGATTTAATATCATAGTCCCTAAACTCCCTTAGGGGTACATGGGCTGTGTGGGCAACTGTAATAAAGAATAAGGAGGCACCCTAGTTCATTGTCTCTGAGACACACTTTTTTTTTTTCCCTTCACACTTTAACATCTCTAAAATCCGGATGTGGTTACATGCGGTTGCAGTCTAATTCACAGTTTTTTTTCTTAGTGGCACACAGAATAAGGGTGCATTTTATAATCTGTGAAATCTAACATTCAATAAAATACTTTTTAAAAAGAGTAATACCATATTGATGATATCCAATGCCACTAAGTCCAATGTTGGGAAGAAGAATTTTAAACAAGTGCTACCTGCATTTGTCGGCATCCAAACAATTTAATCCAGCATCAAAAGAGTTTTACAAAATAGGAAACAGAGATATTTCACATCTATGTCAACATCCAGAGCATTTAATTCTAACTTACAGTGCAGCCAAATGTTTTATTCTCTTTAGAATTCAGTTGATTCTATACTTTTTTTTAAATCCTAGAAACAGGATCTTATCTGGGTGCGGGGGAGCAGGGAGGGCAGTTTAGGCAAGAGAGTCAGTCAGAAGCAAAGGGACACCTTTGGGTCTGAAGCTGTGAACGTTTAATTGAACGTTGTTTTCAACTGTGGTAGTCAATTCTAAGTCAACATTGTGATGTTTCTTTTTTTTTTTTTAAACTGACATTCCCACTTTAATCTTTATGCTTCATAACTGTGTTTGCAGTCATATTAGACACACTATCCCTTGGGAATAAAAGGAGGGTGGGGTAGGCAGTGGAGGAAAATGAGGGAAGAAGGCTGTTCAGATCCTTACTCTTTCCTTGAAAGGAAAAAATTGAACAACTTACCAGTTTTAAATGCTCTTTTGATTTTAACTTGAACTGTTGTCCTATCAGTACCAGTAGCCGTTGAGTTGACTCCTACTCATGGCGACCCCATGTTTCTCAGACTAGAACTGTGCTCCATAGGGTTTTCAGTGGCTGAGTTTTCAGAAGTAGATTGCCAGATCTTTCTTTCAAGGTGCCTCTGGGTGAACTTGAACGGCCAATCTTTTGGTTAGTAGCTGAGCATCCTTAGAGCACCCCAGTGCCTGATTGGAGTCACTTTGCCTTTTGGCTTTTGGAGTCCTAGTTCTCTTCCTGGCTTTTTTTTTCCTTTCTTTCTTTTGTGCTATGTGTCTTCTTTGGCTGTGGTCCTAAACCAACCTGACTTCCAGCTTGATCACCTCTTCCCTTCTGCTTATTCCAGCAGGACCAAGCCCCTCAGTTTTGTCATCTTCCTCAGGATAATCATTTTATTTTGTCTGCTGGCTGTTAGGAGTCAGACAGCCTCTGAGTTCAAACTTGGTCTTTGTCAGTGCGATGGTTGAGGTTGTGTGTCACTTTGGCAGGGCCATGATTCTCAGTGGTTTGGCAGTTATGATGCAGTTGGGCAGCTACGTAATGATGTAAATACCACCATAATGAGATCTGACATAATGTAATCACTTCCATGATGGGATCTACTGTGAGCAGCCAATCAGTTGACCTCTGGTTCTTGGGACCTGAGCTAGCAGCTTAACTGACAGTCTTGGGATTCGTCAGCGTCTGAAGCCTGTGAGCCAGAGGCCTGCTGCCTGACCTGTCAGTCTTGGTTTTCCCAGCCCTGCAGCTACGTGAGTCAGGAGAAGCCTCCAACCTGACCCATGGACTTGGGACTTTCCAACCTCTACAACCATTGAGCCATTTCCTTGATAAAAATCTCTCTCTCTCTCTGTCCATATATATATATATATATATATATATATATATATATATACACACACACACCCTTCACTGGTTTTGCTTCTCTGGAGAATCCTGCCTAAGACAGTTAACCTCTTTGTCATTTCCTCAGTTGTGTAATGGGACAATAATAAGCTCAACTCATACTGTTGTGGTATTGCTTACACGAGCAGATGAATTTTAAGTACTCAGCACAGTGACTGATACATAGTTAGCACTCAGCACATAGAGGGTATTCTTTTTCTTTTTTTTTTTATACGAGTGGTACTAGTTATAGTCATAGTGGTAGTCATACTAGTAATATTTGGGGACAAAGAGAGCCTTGCAACATTACTCAAATTAGTTTGTGATGGCATTTCTACACTCTTTGAAACCCGCAGCAGCCCTTCACAAGGTTTGCTAGAGAAGTAAGTCTTGATGCCCTAAGGTATCCACTGTAGGTGATGAATTAACTTATTTCCTATGCATCTAGAATAGTACTAGCTAAGCCCCTTCCTTGGAAGTATTGAGAAAACAGCTGCTCAAATCATTTTCTGTGGGGCTTGATTCTCTCAAGAAATCTCGGTTGGGAAAAGCGATAAAGAATAGCTTTTCATAATTCACAAAGTTGAATTTATATTTGAAAACCATTTGATTTAGAAGAATGAGTGTGACTCAAAAGGGAATGAAGCTAATACACAAATACCAAATATGGCCTGCTGGTAGCATATTCTGAAGACTCTGTCTCCAAGAGGAATTTTTTCTGTTGTTTATGGTTATCCTCTGTAGACCTGATCCTGAAACCTATTTCCCAACTAATAATTTCCATTTTTACATTATTGAGCCTGAACGCTGACCATAGACTTTTCTTGCAGGTAGTGCTAAATGAGAATGTTGATGCATTTCTTTTGGAAGCTGTTGGGGAATGCTGTCCAGAATTTTAGCTGATCTCAGTCCTTGCTGCACTCTTCTTATTAAAAGATGAAAATTTGCTTTTGGTTGACATTCTAAAAGAAGACAAGGAAAGGGCAGAGTTCTGGAATAACATGGCCACATCAAGTCTTCCCTTTCATTTGCTTCTCCATGACAAGCAAAGTACTAGTTGAAGTCATTGAAAAATTTTGCAAATTTATTTGAAATATGAAGGCTGCAAAACCCAAAGGGACATAAATAGCACTGGTGGCTCTGAACGTGGTGGGGGCCTTCAGATCAAAATTGACATTTAAACTGGAGAGAGGAGGTGGCTGGGACACTTTCTCTTTGATGCCATCTGGACCTATGGAGTAGATATGACTGATGATTAGATCAGAAGGGAAGATAGATCAATAAACTTTCCCCAAACAACCAGGTGGTTAAAAAAAGAAGAGAAGGAGGAGAACTTACTAGAACTCTGAAGATGCTGCTTGGCTAGAATGCATTAGTGTTTGGAAGTAAAAAGGTGTTTCCTGTCATCTTTTTGGAAGCTGTGAAACATCAGTTGTTCTTTCAGGATTCTTGGGATGTTCTCCGACTGCATTACCATGGAATCCTTTTGATGCAGGGTAGTTTTAAGGAGATTGAACGTCAATGGTTCTATAAATAAGAAAGGTGGCATTGTTACTTTCTCACTAAGCCCCAAATGTATACCAGTAGCTCATTCAATCACAAGACTGACTAAATAAACATCATGATGACTCCAGTATAACCACCATCGCCAGTTGTCTTCAACTCGATTCTGACTCTTGGCAATTCTATGTGTGTCAGAGTAGAACTGTGCTCCATGGGGTTTTCAATGTCTGATTTTTAGGAAGGAGACTGCCAGGCCTTTTTTTGCAAAGAACCTCTGGTGGGACACAATTCTCCAACCTTTCAATTAGCAGCCGAGTATTTTAACCATTTGCACCACGCAGAGATTCTGACTCTGGTATGTTGTTTTTGTTAGGTGCCGTCAAGTCAGTTCCGACTCATAGCGACCCCATGCACAACAGAACGAAACACTGCTCGGTCCTGCGCTATCCTCACAATTGTTGCTATGCTTGAGTCTATTGTTGCAGCCACTGTGTCAATCCATCTGGTTGAGGGTCTTCCTCTCTTTTGCTGACCCTCTACTTTACCAAGCAAGATGTCCTTCTCCAGGGACTGATCCCTCCTGGTAACGTGTCTAAAGTATGTGAGATGCAGTCTTGCCATCCTTGCTTCTAATGACCATTCTGGCTGTACTTCTTCCAAGACAGATTTTGTTCATTCTCTTGGCAGCCCAAGGTATATTCAATATTGTTTGCCAATACCACACTTCAAAGGCATCAATTCTTCTTCGGGCTTCCTTATTTATTGTCCAGGTTTCACATGCATGTGAAGAGATTGAAAACACCATGGCTTGGATCAGGCGCACCTTAGCCCTCAAGGTGACATCTTTGCTTTTCAACACTTCAAAGAGATCTTTTGCAGCCGATTTGCTCAATGTAATGTGTCTTTTGATTTCCTGACTGCTGCTTCCATAGGTGTAGATTGTGGAGCAAGTAAAATGAAATCCTTGACAACCTCAGTCTTTTCTCCATTTATCGTGATGCTGCTTATTGGTCCAGTTGTGAGGATTTTTGTTTTTGTTTTTTTGAAGTGTAATCCATACTGAAGGCTGGGGTCTTTGATCTCCATCAGTAAGTGCTTCAAATCCTCTTCACTTTCAGCAAGCAATGTTGTGTCATCTGCAGAACACAGGTTGTTAATGAGTCTTCCTCCAATCCTGATGGTGCGTTCTTCTTCACGTAGTCCAACTTCTCAGTTTATTTGCTCAGCATACAGATTGAGTAGGTATGGTGAAAGGATACAGCCCTGACACACACCTTTCCTGATTTTAAATCATGCAGTATTCCCTTGTTCTGTTCAGATGACTGCCTCTTGATCCATGTACAGATTCCTCATGAGCCCAATTAAGTGTTCCAGAATTCGCATTCTCTGCAATGTCATCCATAATTTGTTATGATCCACACAGTCGAATGCCTTAGCATAGTCAATAAAACACTAGTACACATCTTTCTGGTATCCTCTGCCTTCAGCCAGCATCCATCTGACATTGGCAACATTATCCTAGTTCCACGCCCTCTTCTGAATCCAGCTTGAATTTCTGGCAGTTCCCTGTCAATATACTGCTGCAGCCGCTTTTGAATGATCTTCAGCAAAATTTTGCTTTCATGTGATATTAATGATATGGTTAGATAGTTTCCACATTCAGTTGGGTCACCTTTCTTGGGAATGGGCATAAATATGGATTTCTTCCAGTTGGTTGGCCAGGTAGCTGTCTTCCCAATTTCTTGGCATAGACAAGTGAGCACTTCCAGTGCTGCATCTGTTTGTTGAAATATCTCAACTGGTATTCCGTCAATTCCCAGAGCCTTGTTTTTCTCCAATGCCTTCAGTGCAGCTTGGACTTCTTCTTTCAGTGCCATCGTTTCCTGGTATAGCCATACATTAATTATGGCTAGAAATTGGCACAGTTATTCTACCTGCTGCAATCTTGCATTTAGTCTCTTTCAATAGGCATTAAAATTTAAGCTATTTAGCTAAACAAAAATTATTTTCATGGAAAGGTTAAGCTATTTATACAGTTGTATTAAAGGGATATTTTGCTTTTCCTGTAGAGATTTATCTTTACTTTATAGATGAAACATGAAATAAGCCATGAAAAGAAATGAGAAAAAGCAAAAGCCGAACGGCAGATCAGAAGAATTCCACTTTCAACATCCCCTTCTAATGAGTCTGCAATTAGATGTGGATTGTCAACATAGCATTTACCAAAGCCAAGACTATTCTTTTTTTCTTTTGGTGGAGGTAGGGATGTTAGGGGGAAGAGAAAGTTAGGAAGGAAGTTTCTGGGCTGGGAGGATCTGGTTGTTTCTGTGTGTTTATGAACAAATTAAAGAAAATTGATAGCCCTCTGAACATCTAGGTGAGCTCACCTGTGGAAAATCCCTGGCAGTGTACATTAAAGAGCTCAACTCATTGAAACAGAGTTGGTGATTTTTCTTTCTTCAATTCCTGGTAAATTTGTATAACAGACTACAAAAAAAGCATTTTTTCTGATTTTTTTCTATTGCTTATTGCTGGTTATCATATACTCCAACTACTAACCATCTTGCTCCCCGCCCCCCCAACCCCATCAACACAGCAGCAACTACATAGACAGAGAAAAACTCTGTAACAAATAACACACTGGCATCACAGGTATTTTACGATTCATTGACTTGAAAGTAGCTTCTTAAAGGCATCCTAAAATGGTAGAAATCAAGGTGGAGATGCCTCTGAATGCCGACAATAAATGACATTGTCCTGTGTTACCTGGGAGAGAGTTAAAGAGTGTGGGGTGGTATGCCATCATAGGAGGCAAAACTCAGGGAGAGAGATCACAATGATGACTTGAATAAAAACCAGGAGAACCCTACTGGGTGCTTTAACATTACTTTACCTGTACTGTTGTAATGAGATGTTCTGTGCATCCCATTCTGAGGCCCTGATCAAAGTTTGGTTAGGTTTAACAATATCCTAGTTGGAGTTCCTGGGTAGGGCAAATGGTTAATGCACTTGGCTGCTAAGCCAGAGGATGGAGTTCAAGTCCACCCAGAGATGCCTTGGAAGAAAGGCCTAGAGATCTACTTTTGAATAATCAGCCATTGAAAACTCCATGGAGCACAGTTCTTTTCTGAGACACATGGTGTCGCCGCCATGAGTCAGAGTCGACTAGATGGCAACTGGTTAAGAAGTATCTTCCTTCTGGATGGATCTAAGTCCTTGGGGGGATAGATCTTATACCATTAGCCTCATCCTGAGGAAGTAACTAAAAATGTAGCCTCACAGTGATCCCTGAAAACTGAGATGGTAGCTTTTTGGGGGCTGCTCCTACAGGATTGCTATGAGTTGGAATTGACTTGACAGCAATGGGTTTGTCTTTTTTTTAATGAGCATCACAAAATAACACTAAAGAAATATCTGAATGAACATGGAAGATAACGGTACGTGGACTCACTGGAGTGGGTGTAAGATTTATGAATCTAGTTCGGGGCTGCCTTCCCTAGCATCTAGCCTCTCATAAAACTTCGGTGGAGCCCTTATTTACATAAAATGAAATAAAATAAAATAAAATAAAATAAAATAAAATAAAAATAAAATAGAAGTGATTTCAAGAGTGTGATGAAATGGTTGCATTACTGAAATGTTAATTTGGAGGTGGCATCTGCCTAAAATCTGGCCCTGCCTGTGAGGCCGAGTAATAGCCTTGTGAGTGCATACATTTCCAAAACACATGCTCGACGAAAGCACCCTTCCTCCAACATTTTGTGTGTGTGTGTGTGTGTGTGTGTATGTGTGTATGGGTACATATGCATGCTTATAACTGTTTGAAAGCCTTTCTATGGGTGTCAGTGTTGGTATGTTTCCACCCAGAGGGTTTCTCTGTAACAGCTTTAACATACATTTTAAATTTTTATTGGTTGACTACACAAGCTCTCCTTTTCAAATACCACGGCATACTTGACATGATTTGGAACCTTCTAGAAAAGGGACCCTGGTTCAGTGGTTTTGATCATGGACTGGACAATTTGCTTTACTAGAGCATCTACCTACGGCAAGGGGAAGAAAATGGGAAGTCACTAAGTGGGGATGAATTTAGTGGAGCAGCTATTCCCGTAGACCTCTGACCTGGACTGCCTCTGGTGAAATGGCTTCCTGCAATCACCTCAGTTAGCCTCAGTGGAATGATAGGCTTTAGGGAACTCAGCAGTACCTGAGGCACTGTTGTCACTGTTGATAAAAAAATGGACACTCTCTGAACCACAGCCCCTCCCTGCGGCAATGTGATCAAAAAGTAAATAAAATTTAAAGCAAAACAATGCCATAGGTTTTTTAAACTCAGCGTGGTAATAAAAATGTATAACAAATCTACAATTTGTGTGTGACGTCTGAGAGAGAATTCATCAGGGCTTGAGTTTACTTGTAAATAAGGTAACCATGAAAAGCTGTCACTGTAACACTAATTGTAGGGGATATTATTCTATTAAATTTGTTTTCTCTCATTAGTGCAGATACCAAAGTGCACCATTCAGCCTTGGGAGAATTTAAACTTTCCTTTCCATAATTATAAATGTGGAAGTTGTTGAAGTATAATACCTGAGAAGTAAAAGAGATCAAGAGAGAAATGGCAAAATCCTATGACAGAGACGAAAAAATCCTACGTTAGGGCTTGCAACCCCAGGCTCGGCAAGGGCTTTTGGGTCATTCATCTTGCCTTTGATTTGTCTGCCTTTCACTTCAAATAGGTTTACAGGTTTTTAGCTGAAACCAATTAAAGAGAGCCAATTGGCAGTGTTAGCACTTGTGGTGTTTATGGTGCGCGGTGTATTGATTTACGCCGCCTAGCAGTTACAGTGAAAAACAAACCCTATGGAGAGGAAGGGAAATTTCATACTGGGAAGGCATGACAGTGCATAGGATTATTTTGTGGACGATAATGAACGACACCACAAAGAAAACTGCTGACTATGCAAGATTAGGCAATAAGGAGGTTTTTTTTTTTTTTAATTTTTTTTTATAGACAGACAGACCAATGGCTACAGTTTAATGGCAAGTAGTTATTCAAGAAGCTTAGTATCAGTTGCCAAGGCAGGGTTCTTTCAGTTGAAGCAGCAGAAAAGATGGAGGGAAGGGGAACACATTTGCTGGTTGTGTTGTAGCCCCTTTAGGTTTAACACTCTGGTCAAAGCCCTAGTTTGGCAGAACCAAGGGAATGAGTCCAAGGGGAATACTGTATAGAAGTTATTGAGTCATGAGACAAAGATAACTTTTAAAACATCTTATAATATTGAAAATAGCCAGTCAATCATGAAACCCTGGCAGAATCAGAGTACTGAGTGGGACAATCTGGAAAATGGAAGCCTTTGGGGGAATATCCCCAAAATGAGGAAACTGATATCTCTGCCTCCAGCAGTAAAGAGGGTGCTGTTAATCCATGGCATGAGGTGGCAATATTAATACACAAAATATAGCCACCAATAGATCAAGTATTGGTGAGAAGAGAGGCTTTGGATGATCACATGTTTGATATTTTCTACAGTTTGGTAAGAATGAGAAGTATAGAGAAGCTGGTTGGTTGGTCCTATTTTCGCTAGACAAAATGGTGAAAGAAAGGGATGAGCTCAGGGCTTCAAAGTTATAGCTCAAGGGTTGTGTAAAAGACCTCACAGTTACCCCTTGTGCCTTGAAAGAAAGTCTTATTTCTTGTAGTAACAGAGCTGATATTGCTGAAAACCAAACCCAGTGTGTTATCATAAGAGTGACTGAATTACAACACCAACTGAGTTCCCAACCTCGAATGGTGTCTGAAGTTAAGGTGAGGGAATTGACTGGGGAGAAATCAGATGCTGAAACTTGGGATGGGGACATATGGGCAGATAATCAGGAAACTGTGAACATTGAACCTCTAAATTATATTAAATCACTCCTGCCAATGGAACCAGCCCTCTTACTCCCATCTGAAGAGATTACTCCATCTTTGTCTGTTAAGCCACCCTCCCCAGTAAAACAATTACCCCCTACACCCCATCTGATGAAATTAACCCACCTGTGTCTGAAGAGCCTTTGTCTGAGCCATCCCCTGGAGCAGCATCTAAGTCATTCCCTGGGGCATTGCCTGGGATAGATGCCATACAAGACATTGCTGAGTGTTCCCAGGACTCACCCCCACCACCCATTTTTGCTTCTAGACCTATAACTAGACTTAAGTCTCAGTGAGCCCGAAAAGGTGAAGTACAAAGTATGACTCAGGAGGAAGTGCACTATACTCCAAAAGAACTGCTTGACTTGTCCAATATGTATGAACAGAAACCTGGGGAATACGTGTGGGAATGGCTATTAAGGGTGTGGGATAATGGTGCAAGAAACATAAAGATAGATCAGTCTGAGTTTATTGATGTGGGCCCTCACTAAGCACAGATTCTTTATTCAATGTTTCAGCTTGAGAAGTTAGGAAAGGAACTAATAGTTTATTTGGTTGGGTCATTGAAGCATAGATTATGCAGTGGCCTACACTAAATCAAGTTGAAGTACCGGACCTGCCTTGGTATATTGTAGAAGAAGGTATCAAAAGGCTTAGGGAAATTTGCATATTAGAGTGGATTTATCAGGTTATATCTACAGACCCACACATGAAGTGCCCAGAGTACAGATCTTTTATCACTATGGTGAGGAACAAATTTGTAAAAGGGGCCCCAGCATCCTTGAAGACTCCTGTGATTGTTATTTTATGTAAGCCATATTTGACAGTGAGAACTGTCCCAACTGAGTTAAGACACCTAACTACAATGGGGCCGATAGGATCCTGTGGTGGTAGGGGCCATGTGGTGGCACTCAATCGACAAAGACAAGGTAGGCATGGCTACCATAATGGACAGCGGAGTCAAGGCAGTAATCAGAACAGTCTGAATTGTATGGACTTGTGGCGTTGACTACTTAATCATGGTGTCCCTAAGAGTGAAACAGATGGGAAATCTACTAAATATTTACTTGATCTATACAAGTGGAAGAATTCTAGGTCAAGTGAATGGCAGTCTAACTTGAATCACCAGAATAGAGATTTATGGCCTCTCAATCAATTCCAAGACTTGAGTGAGTTTACAGACTCACAACTGCTTGAATGAAGGGAGGCCAGGTACCCACTACACTGCTAAAAATTTATACTGTTAATCTTTCTCCCAGCCTTCCCTAAAGGGATCTATGGCTTTTTATGAGTGTGACTGTTCATTGGGAAAAAGGAAATAATCAGACTTTTGGGGGATTACTGTACACTGACTGTGAGCTGACACTAATTCCAGGAGACCCAAAATGTCACTGTGGCCCACAAGTCAGAGTGGAGGTGTATGCAAATCAGGTTATTAATGGAGTCTTAGCTCAGACTCACCTCACAGTAGGTCCAGTGGGTCCCTGGACCCATTCTGTAATGATTTCCCCGGTTCCAGAATGCATAATTGGAATAGATATACTCAGCAACTGGCAGAATCCCCATATTGGATCCCTGACAAGTGGAGTAAGGGGTATTATTGTAGGAAAAGCCAAGTAGAAGCTGTTAGAACTACCCCCACCTAGGAAAATAGTAAACCAAAAGCAATGTTGCATTCCTGGAGGGCTTGTAGAGATCACTGCCACCATCAAGGACTTGAAGGATGCAGAGATGGTGATTCCCACCACATCCCCATTCAACCTGCCTATTTGGCCTGTGCAAAAAACAGATGGATCTTGGAGAATGACAGTAGATTATCAAAAACTTAACCAGGTGGTGACTCCAATTGTGGCTGCTGTTCCAGATGTTGTTTCATTGTTTGAGCAAACTAATATATCTCCTGGTACCTGGTATGCAGCTATTGATTTGGCCAATGCCTTTTTCTCAATTACAGTTTTGAAGGAACATCAGAAGCAGTTTGCCTTCAGCTGGCAAGGCCAACAATACACCTTCACTGTCCTACCTGAAACCAAAAACAAAAACCTGTTGCTGTCGAGTCGATTTCGACTCTGAGTGACCCTATAGGACAGGGTAGAACTGCGTCATAGGGTTTCCAAGGATTGGCTGGTGGATACGAACTGCTGACCTTTTGGTTAACAGCCAAGTTCTGAACCACTTTATGACAGGGTCATATTAATTCTCCAGCCCTATGTCACAATTTAGTTTGCAGGGACCTTGATTGCCTTTCCTTTTCATGAGACATCACACTAGTTCATTACATTGATGACATTATGCTGATTGGACCTAATAAGGAAGAAGTGTCAATGACTCTGGACTTACTGGTAAAACAGTTTGCATGCTAAAACAAACAAACAAAACCCATTGCTGTTGAGTTAGTTCCAACTTATACCAACCCTATAAGGCAGAGTATAACTGCCCCATAGGGTTTCCAAGGAGCGGCTGGTGAATTCAAACTACTGACCTTTTGGTTAGCAGCCATAGCTCTTAACCACTACACCACCAGAGGACGGGAAATTAATCCCACAAAAATTCAGGTGCCTTCCACCTCAGTGAAATTTCTAGGAGTCCATTGATGTGGGGACATGTCGAGATATTCCTTCTAAAGTGAAGGATATGTGGCTACATCTGGCCCCTCCTACAACTAAAATGGAAGCACAATCCTTGTGAGCCTCTTTGGATTCTGAAGGCTACAAATCCCTCATTTGGGTGTGCTGCTCTGGCCTATTGATTAAGTGACTAGAAAAGCTGCTAGTTTTGAGTGGAGCCCAGAACAATAGAAGGCTCTGCAACAGGTTCAGTTGCAGTGCAAGCTGCTCTACCACCTGGGCCATATGATCTGACTGATCCAATGGTACTTGAGGTGTCAGTGGCAGAAAGAGATGCTGTTTGGAGTCTTTGGCAGGCCCCTATTAGTGAATCACCGCTCAGACTCTTAGAATTATGGAGCAAAGCTCTGCCATCTTCTTTTTGAGAAACAGCTTTTGGTTTGCTATTGGGCCTTAATAGAGATGGAACGCTTAACCATTGGCCACCAAGTCATCGTGCTTGAGCTGTCTATCATGAACTGGGAATTTCCTGACCCACAGAGTCATAAAGTCAGACATGCACAGCAGCACTCCATCATTAAATGAAAGTGGTATATACGAAATCAGGCTAGAGCAGGACCTGATGGCACAAGCAAGTTACATGAGTAAGTGGTCTAATACCATGGTCTCCATTCCTGTCACATTACCTGCCCTCTCCCAGTCTGTACCTATGGCTTCATGGGGAGCTCCTTATGATCAGTTGACTGAGGAAGAGAAAAGTCATGCCTGGTTTACTGATGGTTCTGCGTGATATGCAGGCACCACTCGAAAGTGGACAGCGGCAGCACTATAGCCCCTTTCTCGGACCTCCCTGAAGGACAGTGGTGAAGGGAACTCCTGCCAATGGGCAGAACTTTGAGCGGTGTACCTGGTTGTTCACTTTGCTTGGAAGGAGAAATGGCCAGATGTGTGACTGTATACTGATTCATGTGCTGTGTTCAATGGTTTGGCTGGATGGTTAGGACTTGGAAGGAACATCTTTGGAAAATTGGTGACAAGGAGGTATGGGGAACAGATATATAGATAGATCTCTCTGAACGAGCCCAAGAAGTGAAGATATTTGTCTCTCATATGAATGCTCACCAAAGTGTGACCTCGGCAGAGGAGGATTTTAACAATCAAGTGGATAGGATGGCACTTTCTGTGGAAACCAGTCATCCTCTTTCCCTAGTGACTCTCATCATTGCACGATGGGCTCATGAACAAAGTGGCCATGGTTGCAGGGATGGAGGTTATACATGGGCTCAGCAACATGGACTTCCACTCACCAAGGGCAACTTGGCTACAGACACTGCCAAGTGCCCAATCTGCCAGTAGCAGAGACCAACACTGAGTCCCCGATATGGCAGCATTCCTCCAGGTGATCAACCAGCAACAAGGTGGCAGGTTGATTACATTGGACCTCTTCCATCATGGAAAGGGCAGTGTTTTGTTTCTACTGGAATAGACACTTACTCTGGATACGAATTTACCTTTCTTGTATGCAAAGCTTCTGCCAAAACTACCATCCGTAGACTCACAGAATGCCTCATCCACTGTCATAGTAACCCACACAGCATTGTCTTGTATCAAGAGACTCACTTCACAGCAAATGAAGTGTAGCAATGGGCCCATGCTCATGGAATTCACTGGTCTTACCATGTCCACATTATCCTGAAGCAGCTGGCTTAATAGAACAATGGAATGACCTTCTCAAGATACAATTATGGAGCCAGCTAGGTGGCAATACTTTGCAGGATTGGGGCAATGTTCTTGAGGAGGCTCAATATGCTCTAAAACAGTGTCCAATATATACTGCTGTTCCTCCCATAGCCAGGATTCATGGTTCCAGGAATCAAGAGGTGGTTAATGGGAGTGACACCACTCATTATTACCCCAGTGACCCGTTTGCAAAGTTTTTTTTTTTTTTTTTTTTCCTGTCCCTGCAACTTTATGCTCTGTAGGTCTAGAGGTCTTAGTTCCAAAGGAAGGAATGCTCCTATCTGGAGACACAACACAGATTTTATTGAACTGGAAGTTAAGATGGCACCTGGCCTCTTTGGTCTCCTCATGCCTCTGGATCAAAGTTAAAGAACAAGTTACCATATTGACTGGTGTGATTGATCCTAACAACCAAGGGGAAACCGGATTAGTGTTGCATAATGGAGTTAGAGTATGTTTGGAATACAGGAGATCCCTTAGGGGCGTCTCTTAGTAGTACCATGCCCTGTGATAAAGTCAATGGAAAACTACAACAACTCAATTCTGACATGACTGCTAATGGCCCAGCCCCTTCAAAATTGGAGGTTTGGGTCACCCCACCAGGCAAAGAACAATGACCAGCTGAGGTGCTTTCTAAGGGTAAAAAGAATATGGAACAGGTGGTGAAAGAAGGTAGTTCTAAATACCAGTGATGGCCACGAGGACTGTAATTGTTCTGAGTATTTTTGCCTTGTATGCCTGCATCAAATATTTTTGTTTTCTTCACTTATAAAATATAAGATATAAACTAGTGTGTTTTCAGTTGTATGCATATTAGTTGTATCATGTTAGGCCCAGGTATGACTTTGTAATTGTCTTTATTTAGAGATTGTATATGGTTTAAGGAGATGTGTACAGGTGCCAGGTTGACAAGGGTTGGACTGTGATGGTTAAGGTTTATGAGTCAACTTGGCTGGCACATGATTCTCAGTGGTTCGGCAGTTACATAATGATGTAGTTTGGCGATTACATAATGATCTAGTCATCCTCCATGATGTGATCTGGTGTTATCAGTCAATCAATTGTAAGGGGAGTTTCTTGGGGGTGTGATCTGCATCTAATATATATGGACATTTTGGCAAAGCTCACTTGCTTGCACTGGATCCTATAGCTGGCTGGTCATCATCTGACATCTGGCTCTTGGAATTTGAGCCAGTGGCTTGCCGTCTGACCTGCCAATCTTGGGTTCGTCAGCCTCTCAGCTATGTGAGTCAGGAGAAGCCTCTAGCCTGATGCCCGACCCATGGACTTGGAACTTGCCAGCCTCTACAGCTGTGTGAGCCATTTTCTTGAGATAACTCTCTCTCTGTAAATATATATATATATATGTATATATAAATACACACACACACACATACTCTCTTCACTGGTTTTGTTTCTCTAGAGAACCCATCCTAAGACACCAAGGCTGTTAATCTTTACAGGAGCAGACTACCACATCTTTCTCCCTTGGAGTGGCTGGTGGGTTCGAACTGCTGGCCTATTAGTTAGCAGCCGAGAGCTTAACCACTATTTCACTAGGGCTCCTCTCTATAGCACAGACTTATGAAAATCAGGAAAGGTAACAAAAAAGTTCTTTTGACATGTTGTAGCTTCTTGGCGACAAAAAGCTTTGATTATTGAAAAAAATGTTAAACCAAGTAAATGAACACTTTGGTTTGGAAAATAACTCAGGCTGGATTGTCATGTAAGACTTTATGATTTAGTGTTAAACTTCATAAAGACAGGTGAATCAGGTGCAGCCTTGATTATTTGTAATGATAACAATAATAATTATGATGATGCTAATATTCTTGCCTTGCCTTTGTTTAATAATTTATCCTCTTTTTATTTTAATTGCCATAATAGGTATTGACTCTTTGATTATCAAAACAATTCTGTGAGGCTGTAGGTTAGGTATCATTATCCCCATCTGAAAGATGAAGAAACAGCCCCTGGGAGATTAACTGATTTATTGTGGCAACTGATAATGGGATGAGAAAAGGAACTAACAATTATCGAGGACTTAGGGCTTATCAGATCCTGGACTAGGATGTGTAGCGCCTCCAAACCAGTTAGCAGTATTCCTGTGTTACAGAAGAGGAAGCAGGGCTAAAACAGGTGGAGTATCTCATCCATAGGTCAGTAACAAGTAAAAGCGGCCACTGGGTTTTGAACTTTGTTCTCAAGGTCTGGCTACTCACCCACACTTTCTCTTGCTCTTGACCACAATGGTCATTTTGTTAAAAAAGAAGATCCGCATAAGCCCCAGTATTCAGGTCAAGCTGGAGAACTGAGCACGATCTGTTTATGATCTTATTTTCACCCAGTTTAGATAAGCTCCGTTTCAGTCAGGGATGGATCACCCAGTAAGCACGGCACGCACAGGCTTGCTTGTGCTTACTTACTAATCTGCAGTGCACAATGTCACCTGTTTTACTTTGTTGTGGTGAAACCCATGAAATGATGCACTACAGATTAGGAAGTAAACACAAGTAAACCGGTGGGTACCTTGCTTGCCTGTTAATCCTCCCCTGCTCTCAGTTCACATGTCCCTCCCTCCAAAGAGTTTTTCCCCAGCTCCATTAACACATAGAGGTCTTAACCTACTCTTGGCTCCCAAGACCTATGGCATTTCCTTTGTCATAGAATCCGGAAATAGGATGAGCATATAATTTATCATGTAAGTCAGGACACATTTGAAGTGAAAGAAGGCACTATTAGATAACAGACATAGACTTGGACTGTCCAGGGCAAAATGGGAAGAATGGTTAAATTACTGATGGCACCAAGCTGAGCCAGGGTGTGTGTGTGTGTGTGTGTGTGTGTGTGTGTGTGTGTGTGTATAGGTACAATTTGGTAGCAACTATAATTATTCTCCCCCTAGGCAGTGGGTTCTTCAACGGCAAGCTGTGTTTAATTCTTCTATATATCTGTCTTACTTTTGCTGGGTTTCGCATATCACAGGTACTCAGCAAATGTTCATTAAATCTACGAATGTGAATTGAAGGCTTAGCCTCTTTTCTTCTTTGTTTCTTTTTCTGTGTCAGCTCCCTCTATATTGTAATTTCTGATTCCATCTAGATTTCCCTCGTATCTTCACCGTTCATCAGTCTGTCCTAGTGATATCATTCCTCTTAGACACGATGAACTCAGTAGCTATTCACCTCTCACATTGATTTTTCTTTCAGATTCCTTGCTTTGATGGTTACAGCCACGCTAATCCAGTAAAATAAATGTAGCAAACTTGTGTCTTGGAATTTGTAAGTAGGGCTGGTGGACTCAACCTGGTGAATTTGCTAGAGGACAACTTGCATGATAGTGTATTTGGGGACAAGAGCAGAAAAACAAAACAGAACAAAACAAAACCAAAAAACCACCTGTTACGGACTGAATGGTGTCCTCCAAAAGAGTTATGTTGGAATCCTAGCCTCTGTAGCTGTAAATGTGATGGTGTTCGGAAATAGGTGTTTTGTTTGTTATGGTAATGACATCAGACTGGAGCATGGTGGCTTCTAAATCTAATCCTGTCTGAGTGGTATCTTTAAAAAGGAGAAGAACAGACACAGACACACACAGGGGGAAGACATATGGTGACAGAGACAGATGTATCTATAAACCCAAAACTGCCATGGATTACTGGCAGCTACAAGAAGCTGAGTGAGTTCCTGAGTGGTGCAAATGGTTAAGCACTGGACTACTAACTGAAAAGTTGGCAGATCAGACCCAGCCAAAGGTGCCTTGGAAGAAAGGACTGGTGATCTGCTTTTGAAAGCTCATAGCCTTGAAAACCCTACATAGTAGTTCTACTCTGCACACATGGGGTTGTCATAAGTTAGAATAGACTTGATGGCAACTAACAACAACAACACAACAGCTAGAAGTTGGAGGAGGCAAAGAAGAACCTTCCCCTAGAGCTGATGCCCTGAATGTGGATTTCTAGCCTGAACTGTGAGAAAATGCATTTCTGTTTTTTTTTTTTATATATATATATATTTTTATTGTACTTTAGGTGAAGGTTTACAGAACAAATAGTTTATCATTAAACAGTCAGTACACATACTGTTTTATGACATTGGTTAACAACCCCACAACATGTCAACCCTCTCCCTTCTCAACCTTTTTTTTTTTTTTGGTGAAAATATACATAGCCAGAGATACACCATTTCAAAAATTTCTACATGCATAGTTCAGTAACATCGATTATGTTCTTCCAGTTGTGCTGCTATTCTCACTTTCGATGAAGGTTTACAGAACAAAATAGTTTCTCACTGAACAGTTAGTACACATGTTGCCCTATGACAATGGTTAACAACCCCACTACATGTCAACACTGTCCTTACTCAACCTTAGGTTCCTTATCGCCAGCGTTCCTGTCCCCTTCTGCCTTCTAGTGCTTGTCCCTGGACTGCTGTGCCTCATTAGTCCCATTTTGTTTTATGGGGCTGTCCAATCCCCAGCTGAATGGTGACCCTCAGAAGTGACTTCACCACTGAGCTAAAAGGGCGTCTGGGGGCCATACTCTTGGGGTTTCTCCAGACTCTTTCAGGCCAGTATATCTGGTCTTTTTTTTGTGAGTTAGAATTTTGTTCTACATCCTTCTCCAGCTCTGTCCAGAACCCTCTGTTGTGATCCCGGTCAGAGCAGTCAGTGGTGGTAGCCGGGCACCATCTAGCTGTACTGGACTCAGTCTGGTGGAGGCCTTGCTAGCTGTGATCCATTACATTTCTGTTTTTTAAAGCCACCTGCTTGTTGTATTTTTTCTGGCAGCCTAGGCAACTAAAACACATCCGTATCAAACAAATGGGCAAGAGTGGCAGACTAGGAAGCCTGACATAAAACTGTTTGATACTATTGTGATTATCATAGTTAGTGTACATATTACAAGAGAAAATAAGTAAAGTTGATTTAGAGGTTGATTGCAGAGTTCATAAAGAAAAAAGATGTGATTCAGTCTTGATAACCCAAAATATTTTTTTAAATAACAAACTAAGAAAACAAAATAAAGCATGTTCTTATAACAAGGGACAAGTGTAGATAATTTTAAGTCTGATTAAGGCTAAATAAAAAAGGAGCCCTGGTGGCGCAATAGTTAAGCTCTCAGCTGCTAACTGAAAGGTCAGTGGCTCGAACACACCAGTGACTCCTCTGAAGAAAGGACGTGGCAATCTGTTCCCATAAAGATTCCAGCCTAGGGAACCTTATGGGGCAATTCTACTCTGTCATATAGGATCTCTATAAGTTGGAATTGACTCGATGGCAAACAACACCACCAATCTTTACGGGAGCAGATCGCTAGGTCTTCTCCCACAGAGCGACTAGTGGGTTCAAACCCCTGACTTTTTCCATCACTTCTCTTGTTACTCTCCATCCCTTTTCCCTACTTAAGTTTTTGTAACATTTCTTACTATCTCACTTTATATTATATATTTACTTGTTTACTTGTTATTGTCTCTATGTCACTATAAGGTAAGCTCAAGGAGGGCAGGAACTTGTTCTCTTATTTCACTGTCAGACTGCCAATGCCTTGAGCACATAGTACCTGAATCAGACTAGGTACTCAGTGAACTTTGGTTGAATAAATGCATTGCTTGTTTCACATAGAAACAAGATTCCTCTATGGTCACACAATCGAGACATTGGTCATTGGTTGTGACTCACAATACTATTCTGGGTAGTAGAATGCCCCGAGCCATGGAAAGCCCCTATTGGTCAGCTTTTGTGGCTGAAATAACTACCCTCCAAACTTATTGGCTTAAAGCAAAAATTATTTATTTGTTTCATGATATATTGGGTCTGCAGTTTTCAGCTGGGTGGTTCCTTTCATTTTGGCTGGGCCCACTCATGCATCTGGGGTCAGCTTTGAATCTGCTAGGTGGCTCTGCTTCTGGGGTTGGCTGGCTGTCATTACGGTGATGGGGGTAACCAGGTCATGTGTCTCTTCTCATCTAGCAGATCAGCCCAGGCTATTCACATGGCAGATGTGCAGGGTTTCCATAGAGAGAGCAGAAGGGGTAAGGCCTTTGGAGGCCTACTTTAAAAGAGGTACAATGACCCTCTACTGCATTCTATTGACCAAAGCAGGTCATAATGGCAGCCCAGCTTCAAGGGATGGAGATACAGACTCTACTTGTAAAAGGCAGGAGCTGCAAAACCAATGTCAAGAAACTGGATCTAGGCCAAGGGAAGAGTACGTGACCACTTTTGGAATCTACCGCCAAGCCTTCAGTATTTTGGTCTGGAGAACCTACTGATCCTGGGCAAGTGATTCGTCCCTAAAACATAAAATGAAGGCAACCAAATACAAAGAGTTCAAATCCACGTTTAGAAGCAACATCCTCATCTGCATATTCAAAAAGCCTTCCCTGTGGGGGAGGACTGATTGTCAGCCATCTAACAGCCATCTCCTCTTCTTTCTCTCCCGCGACATTAATTATATTCCGTGCTGCACACGTCTCTGCTCAGCTCTCTACCTTACCTCTCAATAAAAAGAGATGGCGTTTCAAAGTAAATAGCCCGGTATACTGTAAAGAAGCGGCAGATACTTAGAAACAATATTTTGTAAATATTTATAAGCTATATTTCACAATCTGTTACATTTGGTGAATTGTGCAAATAAATATCAGACCTGCAAGTCACTATCCCGCAGCTCCAGTGCAGCAAGTCCAATTACTCATCTATAAACAGACAAGTCATCATTTAAAATTCTGTCCTCTGTCTTCCAGCTCTGTCTTTGGATTCTCTCCAGCTGAACAAACCCAAAGTGTGAAACTTGTTTTTTTTTTTCTTACAAAAAGAAATAAGGACAGTACCTTCATTATAAGGAGGAACGACTGTGCTGTTGTGGTAGTGGTGGTTATTTTAATTTTTATAAGACATAAGGGAAACCGTCTAGCGAAATTGAGCCAATTCTCAATTGGAACAGGGGTAGAGGGACATGGGGAGGGCACAGGAGGTGGACAGAGGTGAGAGGAAGCAGAGAGGCTTTTTGTAGAGAATCTTGCTTAAGTCTCTCGAAAAACTCTAGGCTTGCCAAGTTGCAGCCTGGAAGGATAGGCTTGCCAGATGTAAACACTTAAGTCACATTTCTGGAATGATGTTCTGGTCTCTTACATGCCTACAGGATATAAGGATGGAGGGAGGCAGGAAGCTCCACATGGAATTCACACAATGTGTCCATGTGGAGCATTCCGCCCTGTGCCTAGTCCTGTGCTGGGGATGCTTGTCTTCCAGGAGACTGGATCTGGATCTGGGCAGAAAGATGAGAAGGAAGCAATACAAGACTAAATATAGTGAGATTAATGCGTAGAGTTTAGCCACAAATTGGCAGGGTTTTGGGAAGGGATTGGTGAATGTGGTATGGAATTTTGGGGGTCTTCAAGGGAATCTTTATGGGTAGGTAGCAGATGAATCTAGAAAAAGTACCTCTGGCAGGATGAGCAAAAATAAGATAGAAATGAATGTAAGGTATTGATAGACTATGAGAAAGTAGTGCTGAATGCAGAGGGGTTTGTGTTGGGGGCATGGTGAGAACTGTGAAGGTAGAGGGTAAACAGGTAGTGGATTTAGGATTTACCCTGGTGGTAATGGGAAGCCATTGAAGCCTTTTAAACCAGTATCCAAAAAATGAGTGTGTGAGAAGAGGTGGGCAGGAAAGTAGTATGACACTTCCTAGCAAAATGTAGAGTCCTAGAACCAGGGTCCCCATCCCCACTGATGAGTTTTAGCAAAGGTAAATGGAACAAAACATGAGCAGCCTAGTTTTTACCTATAACCTACCAAAGTCACTGAAAAGTTTCTATGTTGATGGTAGATAGACTTAGAAAGGAAAGAGATAGAGTTAGTCTTGCATCCTCTCTCTCTTTCTATCTATATCTTTCTCTCTCTCTGAGAGGCTATATTCCAAGCCACAGTCATACGAAAAAATGTGCTTTTTGAAGTATTGGTAGATTTTAAGGCTTTTTGTCCATCACTGGAAAGAATGAATTACGCTTCTTCCTGAAAGGGCCCTTGGAGTCACCTCTCTCCTTAACCTCTGCATTCCCTTCAGTGCTGGCCACTGGTATTGCATTATAACTCTCTATAGGCAGGTTCTTCGAACAAATAAATGAGCAAACAAGCAAGCCTCCTGAACTAATGAAATATCCTCACAGTTATTCCTCATACTAGTCTCCTTCCTCTTAATATGTTTCCTATTTTTTCAAGTTAATCCTTTTCTGATTATTTATACTGGCTCTCCCTTTTCCAACTTTTCTAAGGCAGGTCACTGTGAGCTACAGATCCCTACTGATGTGTTGTCTTTACTTTTTTACTCTGAGCAGATCAACCCATCTGTTCCTACTGTCTCCAGTGCAGATATAATTTCTGGTTGAAAGATAATATTTTCTCTTTTGAAAAGAGATTTAAAAACTTATTTTAACTCATTCACAAATTATATTAGAATGTTAGAACCAACCCTCAAGAAACATTAATAACTTTCCTCATTTTAAAAATAACAGTTGTTTATTGTGGAAAAATTTTAAATAGCAAGAAAGCATAAGGGAAAATAATATCACTCAGAATTCTAATTTAGAGTTAACTGTTATTAATATCTGCATATATGGCACCTGCTCTTTTGTTCTTTGTGTTTACATAAACGTGCACACACATAGACATACAGATTTAAATTTAGGATGAGAAAGAGAGAAAGAAAAAGAGAGAGAGAAAACATAACTTTCCTAAATGTTATTATGCAAAACCTGAGTTATAGTCAATATTACTCAAGGTTAGGGGAAAATATTGGGATTAATGCTGTATTTATACAGAGTCCAGCACTAGCTACTTAAAGTATCAGTATTTTTCTGGTTTATTCAAACTCAGAAAAACATAGAACTTCTCTACCAAATTCAATCATACTTTTTTTTTTTTTAAATCATAATAAATGCTACCAGAGAGGGAAAAGAAAACAAAAGACAAGCTGGTAATTACAGCGGAGAAAGGGTTAAGGGGTCTTTGAATAAGTCTGTTAACATTTGTAGTGCTGTCTCATCCGCACCCCAGACTGATTTTACAGCCTTGGCGTAAATATTTTTAAAGAGCCAAATTGGTTCTTCAAAGTGTGAATGACAGTGCTAGTTTCCTTTATTAAAAAATGTAGTCCTGTTATTTAGGAGCAGCAGAAAACTTCAGCTTTAAAGATGTACGTGATCCAAAGAAAAAGGACTGTGATCAATATAACATAATTTTGTTGATAATGTTGTCTTTTGCAAGGATTTAGTAGTTATCGAAAGAACCTATTAAAAAAAGAAAAAAAAAAAAAAAAAAGAGCCCTGGCGGTGCAATGGTTAAGAGCTATGGCTGCTAACCAAAAGGTCAGCAGTTCGAATCCACCAGTCGCTCCTTGAAAATCCCATGGGGCAGTTCTATTCTGTCCGATGGGGTCGGTATGAGTCAGAATCGACTCTACAGCAATGAGTTTGGTTTTTTGGTTTTATACAGAAAAATAAACTACTAAAAATTCCTTGAGTCTATTGTCTTTTTCCCCTAAATGTTAATTCTGAGTAAAGTAGATCTTCAGTGGGTAAAGAGAAAACATTTGGAAATTAATATGAACTAGGAAAAAAAATCTTGCCACTGTAATCAGTCTATAGTCTCAACCAATGGAAAGCAAAACACCTACATGGGGCTAGGGGCATATTTTTATCTGTATTTAGTTCTGACTCAATGAAAGTTTTTTGTTTTGCAAAAAGTCACAATAGTGTAACTTAAAAGTGTCTGGAAATGTTTATTGTACATAGCCTAGAAGATGAAAAGAATGTAACTATTATTCTTGGTTTGTTTGGAGGTTAGTTACTTAGGGCTAAGCACCTCATTTTTCTTGCGAACAAAAAGTAATTATGCAGTCAAAAGAAATACAGCTCATATACTTCAAAACATATGAAAAATGTAAAACTTTATTACACACATTAATTTCTAACAAAGGACATCTCTAGCATCAGTATAACTGGGATAAGCCAGATAACTGATGTATATATGGGTTTTATAAAGGCAAACAAACAAATAAACAATTTCTTCTTTTATGTGTGACTCTCTTTTATAAATTTTCACTTCCGAATATAGGCAATAGTTTTGAGGGTTTCTCTGTGTGTGTACAATAATATATTCTGTTCGAGTTAGTTTTGCTAGCACCCTCCCCTCCACCCCATTTCTCATTTTATTGTTTCAAGCGACTCAGGTGGAAACCATTTCGACATGTAGCAAAGCAAAGATATGAAAACCTACAAATTATGGACTAAATACATTCATCAGTTTTCCCCCTTGAACCTTGCCCATTCTAACCTTCCAGAAATGTCAGTGTATTCTTAGGAGGCCACAGTTAGTGTGAGCGAGACCTGCTCTGTTTGTCCTCATTCTTTAACTCCCTATATAACAAGGTCTGGATTCTTGCCTCTCTAGGTAGGGAGATTTGTGGTTCAACTTCCGTTGTCTTGGGGGGCCGTGGTTGATTCACTGGGGCACCATTCTGCACGATATGGTGTGTGGCAAACGTAAAGGGTGGAAGGGGCAGAGGTGGCACTCACCTTGGACACTGTGCCTAATAACTAGAAAAATAAATATTTTATCAAAGAAAAGAACTCAAATATAAGCAAAATAACATATCTTATCTTACATGGAGTAACGCAACTTGACACTTTAAACCATTAAGTCAGATGTGGTCAATGGGATCTTTGATCCTGAATAAATATGCAAGAATTATCTGATGTTTGAAAACTTCTTTTTATATATGTAAAATGAAATTTGTATTTGTGAGAGTGAGGGTGTGTACGTACTTATTGTGCGTGTGTGTGTATTTGGGGATTGGTGAAGGGTCAGAGAGTAGATTTTAGTCATGAGAACTATTACAAGGAAAGGAATAAAGAGTTTCCTTATTTTGATGGGATTAACTATGAGAATACAGAATTTTTCTGAAATAAAGAAATACAGCACTGGTTGAGTTCATTCAGTCAAGCAACATGTTATGAACATGTAAACAAAATAATGTCTGTAGTCCAGCTTGATGAGTAACTGATTTGACAATGGAATGATTTAACTTAGCAAAGCAGATTATTTTTTCTTTTTTCTTTTTCTTTATATTTTATTGTACTTCAGGTGAAGGCTTACAGAACAAATAGTTTCTCATGAAACAGTAGTACACGTGTTGTTTTATGACATTGGTTAACAACACCACAACATATTAACCCTCTAAATTCTCAACCTTTTTTTTTTTTTTGGTGAAAATACACATAGCCAAAGATACACC
>NW_004443940.1:16202882-16233566 GCF_000243295.1 Trichechus manatus latirostris | reverse complement strand
TATTCTTCTTCTTCAGTAGTGCTTTACTTATTCGGGGCTTCTTCCCTTTCCATATAAAGTTAATGATTAGTTTTTCCATCTCTTTGAAGAATGTTGTCGGTATTTGGATCGGGATTGCGTTGTATTTGTAAATTGGCAAAGCAGATTATTTTGAAGAAAACAACTCAAATAGCAGCCAAAATATTACTGAACTGCAGTATATAACCCTCCCCTTTATTCTCTCTTTACTTTCTCCTTGTATTAGTACTAAGTAGGGAAACTCTTCAAAAAGAGAATCAACTATGAATGGATTTGAGAGTTCGCTGAATGAGATTTTAGGAATACCAGTTAGATGCTGGACTGGATGTCAATACCTCAACATTGGCTTGCCAGAGAATATCAAGGTTTAAATCTGATGTTCCTCTTTTATTCTTTTATGTTTCACTCTGCAATGCCTAGTATTTACAATTGTCTTATATGGAAAAAGAATTGATACAAAGAAATCTCTAAAGAAGTTGTAATTCAAATGTAAAATAAAAAAATTCATCTGGGCATCCAATAATTAAACTTAAGGTATAGACTATAATCTATATTATGAGCCCACCCAGAGATGCCTTGGAAGAAAAGCCTGGCAGTCTACTTCTGAAAAATCAGCCATTGAAAACTCTATGGAGCACAATTCTACTTTGTTACAGCATGGGGTCCCCATGATTCAGAGTTGGCTTGATGGCCACTGGTAGACAAACTACTTAATTTATTCATGCAGTTATCAGAGTTGAAAACCTGAATAGATCTGGGAAGAGGACAGGATAAATCATTGAAATTGTTTTTGAGGCTGCTTTGACTACTCCAATGTGAGAAAGAAGCAATGTAACGGATGTCTTCTCCCAGGGTCTGAGGTTGTCATTCATTTGAATTAAGATGAAAGATAAAACTACAGAGTCAGTGGTTTTTGGGTAACTGAGAAGCAAGACAAATACCATTTATTTTAACCATGGGGCCATCTTGGAGATTCTTTCCAGTTAGGCTTGCAGCTTGCCAAATACTATAGGAAGACTGTTACCTTTCTAAAGAATAATAATTCAGTTTTTCTTTTTAATTCTAAAAAGGAGTTGGAGAACTTCGCAGGTAAGAGATGAAAGACAAAAATGATGAAGTATGTTTTTAGCTCTGAACTATTAAATTTCTGAAAGACGTTTAGCTGAGAGGTTTTGTAATTCCATCCTCTAGAGCTTTCATCAAAGACAAGCACACAATGGCCCTCAAACCCCAGTCACCATGGACCCCAATTTCTAATGTCTTGGTTTCACTTTGTAGGAAAAAAAAAAACTTCTCCTTTCCAAAAGCATCAAAGAAAGAGGGTCTTGGAGATTGCAGACCCCTCTCTTTCATAGTCCTTTAAAAATCTACATAAAAATATATGCATTAAAACTCAATCTAGAAATAGGATTTCAACTCAGAACAATTTTGGAGTCCCTCGTGACTTATCTAATTGATTTCAGAGTAGAATTATGCTCTGCTCCCTGTCTTCCTGATTTCCCAGGCAGACAGCCTCCTTCATGATTACCTTTAGTTTATCTGTCACCTGGAATCCCTGGGTGGTACAAATGGTTAATGTGTTAGGCTATTAACAGAAAGGTTGGTGGTTTGAGTCTACCCAGAGGTGCCTCAGAAGCCTGTTGATCTACTTCTGAAAGATCATAGCTATTGAAAACCCTATGTAGCACAGTTCTACTCTGACATTCCTGGGGTCACCATGAGTGGGAATTGACCTGATGGCAGCTGGTTTTATTTGCTACTTGCTGTCATAGACCCTCTTACGTTGACTGATCCAGGGCACTGCCCACTCCTAAACTTCCTAGGCACCACAATTCCATAAAAACACAACCTAGGTAGCCTATCAATCTTTGGTTTGAGCCTAAAAAATAGAAGTAAATTCTAAAAAATACTTTATTCACCATTTTCTAGGGATTGAGACAAGACCAATGCCTGACTGTGTCTCTGCATCTGTATGGTCAGGGGAGCAAGGTGTGAAATTTTCAGTCCACATTGTCCTAAAAAATAGATTAAAATGTTGGTTAGTGGATAAGGGCGGCCATGTGTGCAAATCTCACACAACTTGCCATTCACGATTGCTGTTTCATTCAGCAGGCATTTGTTAAGCATGAGTATTACTGGGCCCAATATTACAGATAAGGTGATCATACAGGCATTGCGTGTATTAAAGTTTATTAAATAGTGCCCGTATTAAATATTCCATACTGTTGTTTTTTTTCACATAAATAAATTTCATACATCCAAAAAAGATCCCTGGTCAGACCATGTGGCATGCCTTTTGATTTTGTAAGAATGGTCATTGTATTTGAGAAGCCTGCCTTCAAGAAGTTTATAATCTAGTTCATATGGTTAATGACTCTACATGGAATTTAACTACTTCCTGGCAAGTTATGTGCAAATTGCTATTGGAATCATGAGCATCCCAGGAGATGGTGATAATGTGGCAAAGTAAAATAAAGAAGAGAGGATATATCCAAATACAAATGATAGAAGTACAGGAGGTTCCTAAGCACCAGGATAAGCCATTTTTAACAGAGAACCCAAAAGGTGAAAGGAGCCCAAGATTACCATGGCTGCAGCCAGGTGCAAAGGGGAAGGTGAGGTATACAGTCGTTTTGGTCTTTAAGAAAGCCCTGAGAAGGAAAAGCCCCTCGTTGGAGTTCTTCCCTAGAAGAATTCTTCTTAGCAAGAGGGGAAGATGAACGTTCATCATTGTTGGCCTGGAGCCTAGAAATTTATTCCTTGCATTTACACCCCTTTTTTTTCTCTGTTGGCTGGTCTTCAAACACTACCAAAGAATGGAGGGGTTGAGGTCTTTCTTAAATACAGCCTCTCAAAAGCTGATTTTTATATTTGTCTTTCCTGTAGGATTTTGAATTCTCATAGAACACTGTAAAGCTTTATTTCCAAAGTCCATATAATCTATCCTTCGCTACCAATTCTGATTCAGGACATTCTTGGTTTTTTTGAGTCTATGTTGGTTTGTTTTGAAGACTGAGAAAAGTATTACGTAGGCTTTTTGAAGTATATAAAGAGGAGGATTGTGTTTTCCTTTGGTTTAGGAAAATCTTAAGATTTAGGAAAATGAGGTGAGTAAGATAAAGTGGGGTACAAACTAGCTCTCAGTTGGCACTAAAGACACATAAGAGAAATTAAAAAAAAATATTTTGTTCTCTTTCTTGAGGGACTCTATAATTAGGTGTTTCTTACATCAAATTACCTTATTTTCATTTTGGAGCCCTGGTGGCTCAGTGGTTAAAGCCCTTGGCTGCTAACCGAAAAGTCAGTGGTTCAAACCCACCAGCTGCTCCATAAGAGAAAGATGTGGCAGTCTGCTTCCGTAAAGACTTACAGCCTTGGAAACCCTACAGGGTGGTCTACTCTGCCTCATAGGGTCACTGTGAGTTGGAATTGACTTGACAGCAGTGGGTTTGGTCTTTGTATCTTCATTTTACAACGACCATAAAAGCGAAAAACATCATGAAGAAGTTTCAGCCTTAATTTTAAGTTTTTTGGCTTTTGTCAGTTTATGTCACAACATTTTCATGTAGAAGGGAGTGTTATAAGTAATTCAGGTTACTCTTCAGTGCTCCTACCAGAGAGAAAACACCCCACCATTAACACCCAATTGTTAAAGCTCAGAATGAAAAAAAGAGAGTGAGTCTGAGAAATAGAACAAACTTTCCCTAAGTGTCACGATACACCAAAGGGGGGGCATTGCACTGGAGGTGTGTTACTGGAGTTAGTTCAGCATCCAGAAGAAAACCGGTTGTGTCAGGTCGATCCCAACTCATGGAGTCTCAAGTGTGTGTTAGAGTAGGACTAACTGTGCTCCACAGGCCTTTCAATGGCTAAATTTTTGGAAGTAGATTGCTATGCCTTTCTTCTGCGGTGCCTCTAAGCAGACTTGAACCTCCAACCTTTGGGTTAGCAGCAGAGCCATTAACTGTTTGCACCACCCAGGGACTCCAGTTCAGCAGCTGACACACCTAATTGCTAATTAGATAAGGAGTACCATTCAGTGCTATAAATCTGAGCATGCTGCCCTCTTAGAGGTCCTATGAAGTTTTGGTGATACTTCTACTGGCATTTTTTTTTTCTTTCTATTCCTCATTTACTCATTCTTTATGGACCAAATGCCATCCATTTAACAACTGAGTTGGAAGGCAGTTAACCGAGCTTTCAGAGATCTTCCTCCTCCCATTTCTGAACATTGAGAGAGGCTAAGCAAGGCCATGTGTTGATCCAGTCCAGGATCCAGGGACATTTGTAAAATGCCTTTAAATGAAAGAAGAGTGTCCTGGCTAACATGCTAAATCCTGCCTGTAATCCACAGAATTACAAGGAGACAAAGAAGCTCTGGCATCCTCTAACATAGTTGCAATAAAGATAGGATGATGGCCCTCTAAGTAAACATAAAATAATTGTACACAGAGGCTTATGCGAAAAAGGCTTTGTTCCTAAATACTAGAAAGGCGGTCACCCTGAAACAATGGGGCAAATTAGCATGCAGCCAGCCCAGGGCTCTTAGCAGCGCACACGTGTGTGTGTATGTGTGTGTGTGTGTGTGTGTGTGTGTTGCACACGCACACACAGGCTCACAGCGACGAATGCTTGCTGCTTGCTGGGAGGTCAACAGTAAGAATCTTTCTTGGGAGGGCAGCAGGTCAGATTTCAGACACTTTCCCTACAAATGGGCTTTCGCTGCTCAAAGGAGGGGGCTTTTTAGTCCAGATAATAAAGTCCATTTACATGAAAAGATGCCGCTTTCAATGATGTGATTAATTTGGGAAATACCTGGCATCTGAATGAAGCCAAGACTTCAAGAAATGACTGATGATGAGAAAAGAGAATTAGGCAAATGTCAAAAGTCCGTGTTTTGCTTGGTGACTGAGGGGCTGGCCTGTCTACGTTATCGTATACTCCTTCCAAATGGAAATGCGAGGCCTTTGTGGGAAGTTGGGGATGACCAACCTGCGGTGAAGCACAAGCTCTCTTTAGCTCACGTTTCTCCATTTTTTTCCCCATCGTGACCAGTGGGGCAGCCCCATGCTTACCTAAAATGACAATTCCAGACAAAGCTGGCCTTGTTTTTCATGAGGCCTGAAAAATGTAAATTTATCTTGCCTTACATGTCATTTGTTTAAAAGTGACCTCTCAGTTCTGAGTCTTTTCAAAAATCTCATTGACTTCTCCTCCCTTCAAAAACAAGAAAAAGAGGCAAACACCATTTAATACTCTGCAGAAAGGACTTCGAAGACAAAGGCGGAAGTGGGAGGTAATGCAAATCTACTCTCTCCACACGGTTTTGGGGCTCATTTCCCCCCCCCCTTTTTTTTTTTTAATTGTCAATTCTTCCATTGTAAGTTGGAGGATATCAGTGACTTTAGAGATTAGTTACCTTCACAGGATCTAACTGATGGGAAGCAAGGCTTTCCTAGTGGACTGAGGGAGTTTTTTTCTCCAGTGAAACTCTCTAACAGGAGCCCTGGTGGCGCAGTAGTTAAGCGTTCTGCTGCTGACCAAAAGGTTGGCAGTTTGAATTCACCAGCTGTTTCTTGGAAACCCCATGGGGCAATTCTACTCAATCTGTAGGGTTGCTATGAGTTGGAATCAACTCAACGGCATTAGCCAGTCAGTCAGCAGGGGTAAGAGTGAGGAGGGCTCTTTCTTTACCTCTTCTGTCTGATGGTACATTTTAATTCCTCCAAAAAAATATTAATTGTAGACTACATGTTTGTAGATGGACTGTGGCCCATGAGTGTGTTTTGTCAGCCCTATCGTCTTCATTTTATTCCTTCTTCTCGCCGCTGACTGGTGTCTAAAGGAGAAAGGTGGATCCCTCTATGAAGTCACTTCCAGGCAATGAAACTCCTCCAAGAAGAGAAGAGATCATCCAGAGAAAAGTTCTGGCTGGTGATTTAGGCCTGGGCATAGCAATTTAGGTTTACATCTGATATTAGTTCATGGCCGTATGCATAATTTAACATAGCCACTGGAAATATTGTCTTATTCCCTGAACCTGAACTCTTATAGTCTTATCCCCAATTCCATCATAGAGGCAGGCAGGGTTGACTAAGAGTCAGTATCCCCTGTCATAAATGGTGACGTGTGTACAGATCCATATTTGCCAGAAGCAAAGAACTTTTCTCGAAATGGCTTGACTGACCATAAACATACACTCAACCTGCACAGAACTGCTCATCAAGTGCTATGGCAGCCTCCCTCCCAGGTGTATCTAGTGCAATACTATATGCTAAGTCTATTAAAGTCACTGTAAGACAGTCATTAGCCTGTGACATAAAACACCATTTAAAACCAGACATTGTCGGGGAGGGGAGAAAACCTGAGCATCAGTCAGCTTTATTCCTTCGGAGAAAATGCTTTAAAATCTATTCATAGCAAATATGTGAGGTCTTTGACTAAATCTGTTTCTAATAGTGAAACAAAACTGGAAAGAATTGAAATTACTCATTGTGTGGAAATCTCTGCTTAAAAAGTGGGACAATTCTATCATCTCAGTATATTTTTAAAAAGCTATTAACCCAGAAGAGTAAAGCATGATTAGTACTAGTTAGTAAATAATACATATAACTTGGCATGAGTTAATTTCCTTCACGTTTTCAAAACTTGCTTTAGAAATTTTATTACGTAGTGCCAGGTTGTGCAAATGACAAAGTATAAATGATAAAAATGAAAACAAATGTTCCCCCTACTGTCTATACTTCATTTATAAGACATAGCATAAACATATTTACTGAAGTATGCCATTTCTTTGGTTTTGAGTGTTTGTTTGCTACTGTTTAAACAGCCTAACTGAAAACTAAACAATCTTAAAATAGAAAGATGCTTTGTGACTTGGGGACTAGAGAATTTCATGGATGGGATAGGGTCCCACAATCCAAATACAATAAGCTTGTGTTGTCCTATTTGCTTTTAATTATCTATAAATCCTGAGATGCTTAACATTTTATGTTTAAATATTATCTCAGTACAAAGCTTTTCCCCTGCTTATGCATAATTTCATCTAGAAATTAATATCTCCCACTTATAATGCATCAAAAACTAGAAACATTTTCCCTCCTTAATGGTGCAGGAATGAGTGTAATTTTAAAGCACTCAAGGACATAATTATTTACATGTACTAGAAATATTAACTAGAACTATCTGATCAAGGTATGTGGAAAGTTGGAAAAAAGAAATTCCTCAAAGTTATAAATAGATAGCTACGTTAAATGTTACTTAAAAAGAAATAATTAGGTTACATGGACATTCCAGATCACAGAAGAATGTGTTCTTAGAATCCTTTGAAAATTTAATATGTATTTTTAAAATAGTGCAAAGTACTTGAAGATTATTTACTTTATTCTCTGTTCAAGTTACTATGAATGTATATTTGTCTTTGGTATCATTGGAAGTGATAGAAAGAAAGAAATGAAGTGTTAATTTAATAAATGAGTTGCCAGTTGTGCTAACATTGAATGCAATGCATATATGTCAATCGGATGTATATACAGTTGTAATATTTTTTATCATTATTATGAAGTGTGCTTAGTTTTATAAATGCATCTGCTCATTGTGATGATTCTAGCGCTAGGCTTAAATGGACGTTATCATTTTTCTTCTTTTGTTTATAAAAGTACAGTTTATATTTCTTCTGTGATTGATTATGTTCTTGGGAGCTTTTGTGATTAACAATGTAGTATATATATATATATATATATATATATAAAATTGAGTTATTTCACGTACAAATGGCAAATGGCAGGGCCCAAAGGGTATTCTGGGTTCATAGGATTTTTCTAATATATGTGATCCCTTCCGTATGAAAGCTGCTAATTAGTGCTTTTAAACAACTCAACATTGAATTCTTGGAAGGCATCATATCAGAGGCTAATATAAAACTGTTTATGTGAGAGGATATATACACTAAGAAGGTGTTAAACCCCACACAAATTGAGTGGCAGGGGGTTCCTACCAGTGCTAATTTTATGTTTGTTTTTGTCTCATTTAAAGTTAAGATGATTGTGTTATAATTGTGATGTGGAACATGCCGCACATACAGATGGACTGAAATGTGGCAATTTATTTGTATTAATTATAGATCTTATTCTCAAATATAATTTTTCAAGAAGTGTACCTATTACTAGTTACTGAACTTAATTTATATTATACTTCTTTATTTTTATGAATGCTGGAAATTAAATCTTAAACAATTCATGGTTTCCCTCCACTCTCTCCCCAGAAATGAAAAACAAGCTTTATTCGAGACCAGAGGTTGCAAGTTATTAGTCAAGGAGCAAGATTTGACTAGCCAAGCTGCTGTTATTTGACATGTACAAGATTTAAAAGAATTTAGAGCCAACATCTAAAACTTAGAAGCTTTCTCATTAAAAAAAGAAAAAAATTGTAGTTCCTGTTGCAAAGTCAGAGTATCTGGACATACTGGGCCTGCATTCCTGCATGAAAACATTTACTTGGAGCTGAGGTGCAGCTGCTCCTTCCAGAGGGTTTATGTGTGCTTTCTAGTTTGACAGCATCCCATCATGTTTCTTAAAAAAATTTATGGGATGTATGTGTGCAAGAGTGTGTGTGCATACACTTAATCACCATGTATTTACATAAAAACTTATCTCTGACTATGTAAATGTGTATATGTTTGTGTGCACTCATAGAGAGAATTTGTTTGGATTCAAATCACAAGAAACTATTGTTATTATACACTACTCTGTTATAGTATACCTGCAGGCTTCATTCATTTTGTTAACTGTCTGGTCCCTGTGGCCATTTGGTTTTTTAATCTCTTTGCTAGACTTTATGGAAAATATGTTTATGATAAATAGCATCTTTAAAAATTGATACCCTGAAATTTGATCATCTGGGGAATGTTGATACAAGATATGCTTATATTAAACATACTTTGTCTAGAGGATATTAGTAGGACTCTTTTAATTGGAGTCTCTGGGTGGTGCAAAAGGTTAACACACTCAGCTGCTGATCAAAAGTTGGAGGTTTGAGTCCACTCAGGTGTCTCAGAAGAAAGGCTTGCTAATCAACTTCCGAAAAATCAGCATTGAAAACCTATGAACCATTGTGCTACTCTGACACACATGAGGTTGTCATGAGTCATAACTGACTCAACAGCAATTGGCTAGTCTATAATTGACTGCTTTATTTTGTCCATTTTGTCACTATACCTTATGGAATGTTCATCTGAACAGAAGCTTCTCCTCATACTTTTGGCCCATTTTGCACCTCCCATGAGCTGAGTTTTATGCTATGAGCTATGTCCTATCTCAGCTGACAAACTTTTGTGAAATGTTGTAGGATATGCTTGTAATCAGGGCACGGGTGGTGCAAATGGTTAATTAAGCGCTGGACTACTAACTGAAAGGTTTGCGGTTCAAATCCACCCAGAGGTGTTTTGAAAGACAGGCCTGGCGATTTGTTTGTGAAAGGTCAGAGCCTTGAAAACCCTTTGGAGCAGTTCTACTCTACATGAAGTTGCCGTAGAGTCAGAAATGACTCTACGGCAACTAACAAAAAACATATTGTAATCTATATCAATATTTTTTTGGTAAATGAAAGCTGTCCGAAGCTTGGAATTTTTTCCTTGGGGTGTATATTATTTATTCTTTAGAATAAATAATCTTATGGGCCACAAAAGTACAGAAGTCATAAAGTAATGGTGGCAAGTAAAGGGAAGGTAGGCATTGTATGATCAGACAGATTAGGGCTGGAGGGAAAATATATATATATATACAGTATATATATAACTCATGAGAAATCTTGACAGCTAGGAAAGCAAAATGAATCATCCCTCCTCCCGCCTGTGTTGTAACCTGTTGAGAAATAGGTCTAAAGAGCTAGGCATGCAAACAAGATGACAATTATGGAAAACCTAATTGAAACTGCATAGGAATCTTTTTTTTTTTTTGACACTTAAAATTTTTTTTTACTGTGGTAAAATACATGTAACAAAAAATTTGCCATGCTAATCATTTTAAGAGTATATTTCAGAAGCATTAATTGCATCTACAATGTTGTGTAAGCATCACTACTGTTTCCAAAACTTTTCTATCATCAGTGACACTTTTTAATAGTCCCTTTTTTATTCATCTATCTTTTCTTATGTTCCACATTCCCCTATAACTGATATTAGCTATGTGATATGTATATATATATCTCCATACTTTTCTTCATGCTCATATACAGACCATATACGAATACAACCCATAGGGTATTTTTTTCACTTTTAGAAATTCAACTAATCAAGTTTTCTATTTCTTTTTGAGTCATTTTTATCATTTATATTTTAAAAAATCACTTGTTTTCTTGTGGTTTTTAAATTTGTTGACATGGAGTTGCAAATAATATTCACTTGTAGTTTATTTAAGCTCTTTGATATCAACTTTCTTATTTGTTTTTTAATACCTTATTATGTTTTTGGAGAAGATTTACATAGCAAATTAAGTTCTCATTTAACAGTTTCTGTCCATATTATTCAGTGACATTGGTTACACTTCTCACAGTGTGTCAGCATTCTCATTATTTCCATTCTGGTTGCTCTGTTTTCTTTAATCTAGCTTCCATGTCCCCCTTACCTTCTCATATTTGGTCTAGAGTAAATGTTGACCTTTAGGACTCATTTAGATGACTGTTTAGAGGAACACAGTACTCATGGGTGATATTATTTATTTTATGAGCCATTCTGTCTTTTGGCTGATAGGTGACTACTAGGGGAATCCTATTAATTCTTATTGTCAGAACTCTGAATTACTAAAGTGGAAGTGGCTATGAGGTTTTGGTCAATTTCATTCACAGTTAATTTCAGTAATGGTATTATAATTATTCATTACAATACTTTGTATTTTCGAGCTGCCCTTTGAAATCTCTTCAGCTCTTTTACTTCACCATTTCTTCCATTCACTTTAGCTACTCTCTATTCAAGAGCAAGTTTCAGAGTCTCTTCTGACATCTGTTTTGGTCTTTTCTTTCTTTCCTGTCTTTTTAATGACCTTTTGCTTTCCTTGTGTATGTCCTTGATGTCATTCCACAACTTGTCTGGTCTTCAGTCATTAGTGTTCAATGTGTCAAATCTATTCTTGAGCTGGTCTCTAAATTCAGGTGGTATATACTCAAGGTTGTGCTTTGGCTATTTGTGGGCTTGTTTTAATTTTCTTCATCTTGAATTGGAACTTGCATATGAACAATTGATGGTCTGTTCCACAGTCAGTCTCTGGCCTTGTTCTGACTGATGATATTGATCCTTTCCATCGTTTCTTTCCACAGATGTCGTTGATTTGATTCCTGTGTATTCCATCCAGTGACGTCCACTTGTATAGTCACAGTTTATGCTGTTGAATAAGTCATTGGTCTCCCAAAGACAAAGAGAATTACTGTAATGAAATGTACAAAGACGTGGAGTAACAAAACCAAAAGGGAAGAACATGCTTAGAATTTCTTTAGCTGAAAGAGTTGAAGAAAAAATTCAAGTCTCGAGTTGCAATTCTGAAGGATTCTATGGGCAAAATATTGAATGACTCAGGAAACATCAAAAGAAGATGGAAGGAATACACAGAGTCACTTTACCAAAAAGAATTGGTTGACGTTCATCCATTTCAGGAGGCAGCATATTATCAAGAACTGATGATATTGAAGGAAAAAGTCCAAGCTGCACTGAAAGCACCGATGAAAAACTAGTCTCCAGAAATTGACAGAACACCAATTGAGATGTTTCATCAAATGGATGCAGCACTAGAGGTGCTCATCAGTCTATACCAAGAAATTTGGAAAACAGTTGCCTGGCCAACTGACAGGAAGAGATTCATATTTGTGTCTTTCCAAAGAAAAGCGATTCAGCAGAACATAGAAATTATTGAGCAATATCATTAATATCACACACCAGTTTTATTTTACTGAAGATTAAGTCAAAAACGGTTGCAGCAGTACATCAACAGTGTACTGCCAGAAGTTCAAGCCAGATTCAGAAGAGAATGTGGAATGAGGGAATATCATTGCTGATGTCAGATGGATCTTGGCTGAAAGCAGAGAATACTAGAAAAATATTTCCCTGTGTTTTATTGACCATGCAAAAGCATTCCACTGTATGCATCATAACAAGTTATGGATAACATTGTGAAGAATGGAATTCCAAAACACTTAAATGTGCAAATGAGGAAACTGTACCTCATTTAACCAAGAGACCGTTATTCAAACAGAACAAGGGGTTACTGTGTGGTTTAAAATCTGTATGCTGAGCAAATAATCCAAGAAGCTGAACTATATGAAGAACGGGGTATCATGACTGGAGGAAGACTCATTAACAACCTGTGATATGCAGATGATACAGCCTTGCTTGCTGAAAATGAAGAGGACTGGAAGCACTTACTTATGAAGATTAAAGACTGCAGCCTTCAGTATGGAGTACACCTCAACATACAGAAAACAAAAATTTCTGACAACTAGACCAATAAGGAGTATCATGATAAATCAAGAAAATATTGAAATTGTCAAGGATTTTATTTTACTTGGATACACAATCAACACCCATGGAAGCAGCAGTAATGAAATCAAAGGCTGTATTGCATTAGGCAAATCTGCTGCAAAAGAACTCTTCAATGTGTTCGAAAGCAAAGATGTCACTTTGAGGGCTAAGATACGCTTGTCCCAAGTCATGATATTTTCAATTGCCTCATATGCATAAGAAAGCTGGACAATGGATAAGGAAAATCAAAGAAAAATCGATGCCTTTGAATTATGGTGTTGGCAAAGAATATTGAATATATCTGTGGACTGCAAGAAGAGCAAACAAGTTTGTCTTGGAAGAAGTACAGCAAGAGTGTTCTTGGAAGCGAGGATGGTGAGACTTTGTCTCTCATACTTTGGACATGTTTTCAGGAGGGACCAGTCCCTGGAGAAAGACATCATGCTTGGTAAGATAGAGGGTCAACAATGGGCTCAAACATAGCAAGGATTGTGAAGATGGCCCAGGACTGGGCAGTGTTTCATTCTGTTGTACATACGGTAGCTATGAGTCAGAACGAACTAGATGGCACCTAACAACAACAACATTATAATTATTATGAAAATCCTGTTTCTGTAAATCCAAGGCTAGATAAGAGAGAAAAGAAATACTTGCCAAATATGCAACACCTCTCTTTTTCCCAGCCCTTGGTGGGCAGATTTTAGTTATTGTTTGAGATGAAATCTATTTAACATTCTTGCACTGTTTTGTCTCTTTCGATTTTCCACCATTTCTTATCTTGGTGTGGACTTACTGTGTGGCATGTTTGGGCATCTCCCCTCCCCCTGGAGGGAAAGGTTAATATGGCTCTGGCTTATAAAGGGTTTGTAAAAGTATGTGTTTACAAATTGCTTATTTTGAGATGGACAGGTGAAAGTCACTATATAAGTGACAAGTGTTATTATCTGTCTAAATCTAGCTGAGTGTACAAATCTTTTTAATGCTCATTTTAATGACACAGTTGTTCCATATGGTAGACTTCAGATGCATAAAAATATCCAGAGTTAGTACATTCCCTGGAGAGAACTAGATTGTCCAGGTGTGCCATATTTTAAACTCTGGGTGGGAAGTAGGAGACAGAGCTTTTCAAAATTCAGACTCAAATATTAACTCAAACCAAGGTATCTTCTCTTTATTCTTTCAGAAAATACAGGTCCCTCTCATTAATGAAACAAAACCATGGATTATCTAAAGTTCCACCACTGCGCACACCTTGATGACTGAGAATTGTCTTTAGCAGTTTTTTGTTCTGAGCCCCACATCCAACCAATTGCCAAATCCTTTCAATTTTGCTACTAAGAGATCCTCTTTTCTTTCCACTTAATGCTCTCCTTGTTTAAACTGTTCTACTTCTTGTCTAATTCACAAAAAAACAAAAAACAAACCTGTTGCTGTCGAGTCGATTCCGACTCATAGCGACCCTGTAGGACAGAGTAGAACTGCCCCATAGGGTTTCCAAGGAGTGCCTGGCGGATTCAAACTGCCGACCTTTTGGTTAGCAGCCGAACTCTTAACCACTGCATCACCAGAAGCCTCCTAACTGGTCTCCTTGCTTCCTCCAGTCATTTCCCTTTAAATCCTGATTTATCTTCCTAGACCACCGTTCTGATTATGACAATCCCTTGATCCAGATACTGGGATGACATCAAAATTCCTTGGCATGGTTCTCAAGGCTTTTCACAATCTCCTGCATCCAACTTTTCACACTTAACCTAAAAAACTTCATCCTATAACCTCTACTCAACTGACATGAGACCGCATCTGAGTTTCCAAAGGCATCTATCTTAAACTTCCTTGCCTCTGTTTCCATGGTCATTTAGCTTCTGGCTTGCATGCATTTCTCATTGCCGTTTGATGCTCCCAGACCTAACTCAAATGTTACTCACTCTCATGAAGACTAACCTTCATTCTCTCCAAGCCCAAGGGGTCTAAAAGCAAAGTCCTCCTTTTCTGAGTGTCCATAACACAGTGTTTGATCCTGCCATGAATCATCCAGTTCTGAAAGACAGGACTTGCCTGTTACTCTTTCATCCTGCTCATACCACTACTCCCCCAGGCCCATGCTAACTCTACTGCCGGGTGCTTATCACAGACTCAGAATAGTTCATTGAAAAACACTATAAAAACCTGTTAAATACCTCGTTAATCGACAAGGTGCTATTAGAGCTATTCTTTATAACAGCGTTTAAAATTGCCACACATTTTTTTAAAAAATCCATAAATTTTGGGAAGGTAAATGAAAACCTGATTTCATTTTCGTTAGGAAAAGAAAAGATAAAGGTGAAAGTAAATAAAACATAGCACTAAAGAGTTAAAACCAATCCTTTCCTTTCAGGAAATCAGTGATTTCAGGTAGATACATATATATATAGCTATAGACACAGATTTAAGTAAGTACTTAAAAAAAAAAAAAAACCTGAAAAAGACACATAGAAGTAAGGGCAATTTATAGAACGCTAATGCATAGATTTCATATCTGGAAAAGAGAATGCCCTTAAAGGGAATATTGACAGGAGGAAGAGGAAGTGCAGAGGAATTGATACATTCATCAGGTATTAAATAATAATAATTAGAGACTTACGCATGATTATATAGAAGCGACTACAGGAATGTGAGAAGAGATGATGATGTAATAATTAAGCATGAAATAAATATAGTTTACAGCTTTGTGATAAAGCTTTGTCGGGGAATCACTCAAAAACCTAAAAAAAGAGAAAGAAAATTGAACAGATTTTAAACGGAAAAACTAAACAAGTAAAACTAAGATAAAAATTATAAATATCTGAGTTTTACCTAAGATCTATTCAGAAATATGTAATTTAGGAATAAAATGCCAAAGAGAATGATTTTTCAAAATGATTTGTGAAATTGGAATTGGGGGGTCTTGGATGCAAAGGCTGACTCCCAGAGTCGTGATGATGATGATGATGGTGATGATGGTTATGATGATGATGATAATGACGACAACAATGATTGCTAAAATTTATTGAGCATTTATTATTGATTTGCACCCTGAACTTGTGTAAACTCGATTGATTCATACAGCACCCCAGTGAAGCGTATCCTACCTTATTTGCATTTCACAGATGAGGACCCTGAGCCCAGAGAGTATACATCATATCACCAAGCTAATACGCTGGGTTCAGAATTCAAATCAGGGAGTCTGATTCAAGAGCCCATGCTATTGGCCCCTAAATAACACCTTATGATGCAGTTGCCAAAAGAGGATGGATGCCTAGAATGGCTGCATTTATTGGCACAGGGAGTAAGTCTTTTCCAGAGCTTTCTAATATAACTTTGAAATAAAATAAGGGTTATGGGGCAGGGGAAATTGACAAAGGTGATGACACAAGCCCTATTAACTAGTTTGTTACAGAAAGGGAGGGGAGGATTCGTTAGTCCTGAGAGTTCCACCTGAACAATGCTGCCTTCAGTCCAAATTATTGCTGAATGAAGGGGAGGGACGGAGCGGTGAGGTGATCAAAGGCCTTTCAGAGGAAGGATGCGAAATGGCTTCCACAGACTCTTCTCTGTCTCCAGAAGCCCACTGCACTGCATTTAATAATTGCTTCCCATTATTACCTGGCTGTCCTTTCCAAATAAATTCACCTGATTGGGATGGATTTGGTGTGGGAATATCTGTTCCAGCCTATTAGTCAGCACCTTTCTCGAGATTTCGCTGTCCACGTTTATTAAGGAGATTGGTGATAATCCAGGCTGGGTTCTTCTTCTCCTCTTGGTGTAAGAATTACAATAATTCATGCCGATTTTAGGCTCAAAATTCAGCATTTTGTTTCCAGCTCATCCTGCTCTCTTCGTAGCAGTGGAGGTAGAAGCATCTTCGTCTGGAGTGTGAAACCAGAGCATCAAACATCAGAGCCCTTGCTGCATTCTAGGGAGTGAGAAATTTTAGAGGGAGGTTTTCTTCTATTTGCTTTGATCTTGCCCACTGAAAATGACTATTTCTGGCAATACTCACAGCTTCAGTCATTCCCAAGCAGACCTTTTAAAAAGAAACTGCTATTGCCAACGGAGGGGGCATTAGTAACTTTCCTTGGCATGACTTAGTTGGTTTAGGGGATTGTTTCTCTTTCAATAATTCAATATCAAAAAGGACATGGAGTTGGGGTCTCCCAGAGCCCCATTCTCTTAGTTACGGTGGCAAGCAGGATTATACTGAAATAAACCTTTCTTCCTTTTAGGGAATTGAATCTCCTCAGTGCCCAATACTTTGCTAGCTGCACAGACGTTTCTGGGTCGCTCCAAGTCCTGAACTTACCATCACTGCAAAAGCCAACCCCAGAATGGCAGTGCTTTTGCTCCAGGGGTCAATATCCTGTTTATTATTGATAATTATATATTTATATTATAATTATATTATTAAGCTCTCAAAAACAAAACAAAACAAAAAAACAATTGCTGTTGACTCTGACTCACAGCCACCCTAAGTGTGTTGCAGTAAAACTGTGCTCCACAGGGTTTTCAGTGGCTGATTTTTCAGAAGTAGATCGTCAGGCCCTTCTTCCAAGTTGCCTCTGGATGGAATCAAACTTCCAAACTTTTAGCAGCTGAGCACGTTAACCATTTGTACCACCCCAGGACTCCCTTACATACAGCAATCACTTAGTATTCACAGTGATCCGATAAGTTGATATTATTATTATCATCTCCTTTTGTAGGTATAGAAACCGAGACCTAGAGAGACTAAGTGTTTACCCAAAGCTTAACAGCTAGTAAGCTGGGACTCAAACAGAGTTCTGTTGGACTGCAGGGTCAGAAGCTTCTATTCATTCTTCTCTTCTACCTGATAGCACTGAATTGTCATAGTACATCGCAAGTGTAATTAAATGCTATAAACAATGAAGAGAAGGAGAGGAGAAAAGGAGACGCAACAAGATGGGTTTGAAGCTATGGCTGTCTAGAAAAGAATTCTGGAATTGAAAGATAATTCATCCACATTGGCCGTTTAGTAATGCTTGAGGAGAGAAGAAATAAAACATTTCAGAGGCAGCAGCAAAGACACCCAGTTCCAAGGAATCCCAGTTAATGGCTGGGCTTTTTCTACCCATCTCACTTAATTCTCACAACATCTCATTTCCATTTTACTGATGGGGAAACTGTCCTCGAAGTAGTTATCTACCAAAGGTCATAGCTTTAGGAAATGTCAAAGCAAGCACGTGAGCCCAGGTCAGGGTAGCCGCAGATGGAGCAAGACAGAAGGAAGAAAGTAGAGTTGACCAGCACATCCCTACTGAAACTTGTTGGGAAATGGATTCTGTATAAATGGAGACAATGAAAGAACTAGTATGAGGATCTGTTTCTCTCTTTCTCTGTCTCTCTGCCTCTCTCGCTATTTCTACACACACGCACACACACACACACACACACACACACAGCCTTTCTGCAGTCTGAAAGGAAAAACCTAGACAATGAGACTTTTTAAGAGGGAAAACCAAGTAATATTACTGCAGTACCTTTCAACTTCTATAATTCCTGAGACCCTGTCTAGAAAAGCAAAGGGGCTTTAGTGAGGGAAGTTAGTATGCTTCATCTAGAAAGACCGTTTGTGATTTAGTTGTAATTCTGATAGTGGGACTACTTCTTGATTCCTTAAACATGTTGGAATTATCAGCGCTATGTACGTAATCCTGCATAATGTAAAAGTCATATTTAATTAAATTAATGTAACTGAAATAGTTCAGTTGGCTTAACTTGTTCATTTTCTCTAACTAAATATCAGCTTACACTAAAAATTTTATTAATCACAGTAATGAGAATTTTTATATTAAATAAATATATTACATTTAGTTTAAACATTAATAGTCTACATTATTTTAATAAATTGCGCTAGGGGAGTATATATAGAATAAGTCTTTCATGCAGATTTTATTGGTTGCTGCATAGTTAATAGACACTAATGTGATCAGAGCTTGGATATGATCATAAGATCAGTAGTTAAAATGATTGAAATATAAATTAGAAGCTAGAATAATTGTTTGTTAGAAGCTTAGATAATAACTGGTAATGCTCGGAGGGGCAAAGAAATAAAACATTCAAACTTGCAGCAGTAGCAGGCGAGAAACACTTTGAGGCAGACAAAGGCACAGGAAGGTTTTCTACTAATTGCTCCTCTTTCTCTCTCTCCATGGAGGCTCCCCATGTTACCCCTTCCCCGCCTTGTCTGGCCCACGCTTGGTCCTTCAGTGAGCCTCAGATCCAGTAAACAGACCTACTGCTTTCTTTCTCTCTCCTTGACTTCTCTAGTCACAGTCCATAAGTCGTTACTCATGATGACAAACACTGAACCGCCATCTTGCCATTAACACGTCTGATTCTCTGAGAACCTGGAAAAGCCCATTCATTTCCTGTGGGCTGAGATGTGGGATGCTGGGACAGAGGGCAGAGGACTTTTTCTGTAAACGACCCAATAGTAAATATTTAAAAGCTTTGTGGACCATATGGCCTCTGTTGCAACTACTGAACTCTGCCCTTATAGGTGCAGAAAGCAGCAGTAGACAATGGTAAGCAAATAGGCATGGCTGTGTACCAATAAAACTTTATTTACCAAAACAATCAGCAGGCTGGGTTTAGCCCACCAGCCATAGTTTGCCAACTCCTGTTCTATGTTGTCACTGCTCCCCTGAACCAAAGACCCATTTAGCTCTCTCTTTTAAGAGAAGAGTCTTAGTTGAAATGTCTTTCTCAACAATGGAGCTATAATGACTTGTTTGTGTTCTGTACAATCCTGACAAGGTAAAATTGGAGATTGCTAATAAAATAGAAGCAATTTACACTCCATGCCCTGATAGACTTGGAGGTTAATTAAATGACAGTGGAATCTTATTTAAGAGACTTAAACTTTTCTTATATAGCTAGGAAGATGTCTTCCAGATAGCATTTGATAGTGAAAAGATCTGTAAGCAGCCTTTGGAGGTAATTTCAATAGTGAATTCTCCTTTCTTCTCTGAACATTTGCCTTTTTCTCCCAAATTCTTGGTAGAGTTACTGGAAAGCCATATACTTTTGTTTCAGATTCCTTGCCACCTCCTCCTCCTCCCTCCACTCTGATTAATTCACTTGCCTCCCTCGCCTTTTGGGATATCTTTCCTTAGTTATTTATCTTGATGGTTTGACTGGGAACGTTTAGGTTAGTTGTCCACATAGGGTTTTTGGTGCATATGAGCAACCTGTTCTCTTAATCTCTTTAATAAATTCCTTAAGGAAGTTGGAGATTTCTGACAGCAATGTTTGAATAAAGGGCTTTCGATTTCCTTTTCTTCCACTCCCCTGCAAACTGTATAATTGTAACATTGTTTTCTCTTAATCTCTTCCCCAGGTCAACTATTTCAACTCTTGACTTCAATTATTCATTTTCAGTGCTCGTGTGTGTTAAACGCATTAATTTCTCTTAAATTCCGTTAATTTACTCACCGTGGGCAAAGCACTGCGAAAGACAATGTGGTGGAGAAACAGACATTTAAAGTAGCCTCTGCCCTGGAGGTGCTAGTCATTGACCTAAAATATCAGGTTGCATGTGATAAGCATTAGTTGAGAGAAACAAAGGAGTTAGTAAATGTGCAAAGAACAGAAAGACCACTGTTTTCTGGGGCTAGAGGATGATAGTAGACAGTGGTTGATTTTGCAGTACAGTATGCACACTATTATAACAACAAGACCCCAGTTTGCATTGGAGTTACCATGCCTCCTTACTGTCAGTTCATTTACCTCTGTGTAATGACTTTCTTTTTAGGGGAATCACAAGTCCTATGCCAGGCTCATTCTCCCAGTCTCCCACCTGGCAGGAGTTGGGTTTACCAACATGCATAAGGAGTGCCAAAAATGTTCTTCTTCTTCTTTTTGAAATCTGTTGGACTGGATTTTGTGACAAAGTGAGCTCAAAGCTGTTGTGGGCACCATGCGGATTTTCAAATGTAGCCCACACCAAGAAGGAAGCCCAGCAGAGAGCTGGGTCCTGCTGACATAGTTTGAGGTCTACACCAATCTGTAGCTGAACCCAAACTGAACTCTTCAGCTATCTGAACCACATAATTTTGTAGCTTCAGTCAGTTTAAGTTGGGTTTTCTGTCACTTGCAACAGAGACTTTGATAGAGCTTGGGTGTTGGACTTGAAAGATGGTACAATCTTCATAGGTAAAGAGGAGGTAATAGTTTCCAAACATTTTTATCTACACACAAACTTCTGCATTTGACAGCTTTGAATACAGTTTCCAAGTTAGGGTAATACACTGATTCAGAGGGAGCTGGTGTTACAAGTACGCACTGTGTTCATCACGTTGCCTACAGATGCTTCAACCACTCCAGGAATCTAAAATAATCAGACCTGGAAAGAGCATTTCCGAGCACTTTAACACATTTCCGTATGGAACCTCCTCACTTTCCCTAGTGACATCTCCACTGAGCATCAAGGTTACACTTCCAGGTCTCTACAGATGGCCTATGTTTTAACCTGGCATTTTCGGGCTTCCATCTCCACAAGATTTCTTAACAGAAAATTGAATTTTTACTCCTCTGTGAATGTATGGGAGGAGGGAAGAAAATTAACATTTTTGGATATCAACGTGTCATGATTTATATATTATCTCATTCAATTTTTGTAATTACTCTAAAAGAAAATTACTATTATTCTCTTTGAAGGTGAAGAAACAGGCTTGAAGGGCTCATTTGACTCATCTAGATTACAGAGCTAGTTCATCAAAGCATCCGGATTCAAATCCAGGTACTTCTGACTCCTAAGCCTTGGCTGATTCCTTTACATCAGGCTGATGTCAGTTTCTATGTTACCCCTGGATAACAAGCTGACCATACTCTACTTTCACCTTCTACCCACTGCCCAAAGTAGAGGAACTGGTGAGAGAGCAAGGAAGAATTTCTCTAGTCTGACCCCTCTAATACTCCTAGGGGCATTAAACCATTTCCATAGTCCAATGTCTGGGTCTGTTCTGTAGATCCCAGGGGCATCTTTGTTCTTGGGACAGTTGCTTTGGGTATCTCGTAATTGATGGTGGTGGCCTCAGGCTCCCAACAAGGCATAAGGCTGAGAGTGTAGTCATTGTGGCTTTTGGCTGCAGTGTTTCTGCAGTGTCTGCTGTTAGCAGCAGCAGCTATTGGGGGAGGTCTAAGGGAGGTCTCCAGTGCTTGTCATCTCTTCAAGCACTTCCGGGCCCTGCACAGCTGGACAACCTAGATTCTATTAACACTCTTCAGAGCACTGTTCACAGCTGGATTACTGCTCAGCTCTGACAGTGTACAGCTTTTTCAAATAACAGCTCTTTCAAAGAACATGTTCAAAGTCATCACTTCTAGCTTCCCCTTTGGCTGTAGCCTTATTCGATGAACTATCCCTTAATTAGCAAACACGAGGGGCCTAGTGCTCAGCAGGGCCAAACAGAGGTATCTAGGGTAGTTGACAAACAAACAAGAAAACCAAACCCGTTGCCGTAGAGTGGATTCCAACTCAAAGCAAACCTATGGGACAGAGTAGAACTGTTCCATAGGGTTTCCAAGGAGCAGCTGGTGGATCTGAACTGCTGACCTTTTGATTAGCAGTGGAGATCTTAACCATTGTGCCACCAGGGCTCCAAGGAAAGATCACAATCTTCTCTAATCCTCCCAACTTGGTTAATCACACAAATCAAACTCCAAGATCTACTCTAAATTCTCAGTCATCTACCAGGATAGACACAAACTTTGGTGGTTAACTGTCTGGACTTTGAGTAGGAAAGATCTAGATTTGAATCCAGGTTCTACCACTTAATAACTATGTCATTACCAGAGGTCTCTGAAGCTTAATATTCTCATGTACAAAATGGGGAGAAGTCCTATATCATAGGATTTTTGTGAATATTAAATGAAAAAAAAATCTGTAAAGGAGCTTAGCATGTAGTATGTGTTTGGAACATAGTAACTATTATTGCTAGGTATCCTTGGTTCTACCACTATCATTCTGTCCTCAGCTGAGATCTGGTTTTTTTGGGGAATGAAAATACAAATGACCTTACATCTTCTGTGATGGATCTTAATGTTGTGCCCAAACTTTCAAGATACGGGGAAAATGTATGTCTAACACTCTGGAATATAACCTGAAGACAGCCCTGATTTAGATGTTGAAATGAAACAACTTTGCCTCAAGTGACTCAACTGTCTATTGCTATATTGCGGCATGTTCCTGGAGGAGTTGGAGCACGCTACTTTGCAGTGTATATCCTGCAGAGATGGGTGAGTTTCAGAGCCAATAACTGAGCCTCTTCTTTCTTGCTTTGCAAAACCCACAGGGTCCTCAAAGGGATCTTAAGAACTTTTACTCAAGCCCTGTTTGATCTACAAGCAGACATGAACTGCCCTGACTTTTAACTTGTGTTTTGGATGATATAGTTATAATTTTTTCCTCTTAGGACCTTGTCTTTTCTGAAGGATTTTCTGCTGTGCAGGATTTTTTAAATCAGAAGTAAGGCAGCCATCTATGTTGCTAAGTAAGAAGATACCTTAAGTCGGTGCTCTCAACTTCAATAGGAATGGGCCCACCCATTGCCACTGAGTAGATTCCGACTCATAGTGACCTTATAGGACAGAGAAGAACTGTCTCATAGGGTTTCTAAGGAGCGGCTGGTGGATTTGTACTGCCCACCTTTTGGTTAGCAGCTGAACTCTTAACCACTATGCCGCTAGGGTTTCCAGGAATGGGCCAGGCATGAGCATAACTAGAAGAAAGGGACTGGGAAGTTTCTCGGGGATCTTGGATAGTCTAGCATCCTCTGTTTCTCCTGGGCCTGATTTTAAACTTTCCCTGGGCTGATAGGGAACTACCACTCAAAGAGCTCTATTGGAATTAAATCCCTCTGTGGAAGACAGGTGGCATCTCTGCTCACATTTTTCATCTTGGCACCATGTCATCCTTGGCAGTCAAATGCCAGACTCAGCAGCAAGATGTGGTAGTGGAGACCCTTCAGGGTAGTTCTCAATTGGGTAACAGCTGAGTTGTGAGGTTGTTAGTACTTCTAGGGCAGCAGAATTGGAGCAGAGAGATAGCACATTGGTTGATCTCCTGAAAATGAACTGAATATGTTGAATAGAAGGGAGGCTCATTTAATGGGCCCAACTCCATTGTAGATACTGTAAAACTGGAAAGAACTAAAAGCTAAGTTTCTGTCCTTAAGGAACTAGTATTTGTGTTGGCAAGGCAAGACTGAAACTCATGAAGCAACAGGCTAGATGAGGGAGTGTGGGATAAGTGACAACTGAATAGTACAGACAGAAAGTGCTCTTGGGGCCTGGCCTTGGGAAAGATTGTGGAGACAGCTGGGTGTTGACAGGTTTGCAGTGATCTGATGCTTTTTTGAGATGCTTGCCCAGGGTTAGAGACACAGTCATGACTGTGAACATGGCAATTCCAAAAATCACATCTCAATGACTGTTCCATTTTCTCAAGTCCCAGGTCTCTGTTGATTGAGAAAATCACATTGGAAACTTTTCTGGGTCGCAGGACTCTATTTTGCACTTTCTTAGAAGCCAGGAGTTTTGACAGTTCTCAAGCGCTAGTAGACTTGTAAATTTCTAAATGTATGAGGTAAGGATCTGCCTTACTGCCACTTGCTGACCACATGACCTTGGGCTTGTGAACCTGCTAAGCCTTACTTTCACTGTTGAAAGAGGATGCTAATGCTGCCCTCACAGGGTTGTTATAAGGAGCACAGGAAGGTAATGTATACAAAGTGCTTGGCACATACAAGGGGTTTTAATATAAGGCAGGTTTATCATGGTCTCCAGTGGGGTTGGGAAGAGACACTTTTGAAACAAATATAAAACCAGAGAATGTTGGACCTGCAAGAGATCAGGGCAATCACTTGGGCCAATTCCTTGTTTTATAGATGAGGAATCAGAGGCTGAGATAAACTAAATGATTTTGCTCAACAACACAGAGCCAGGTACCCATAGAGCTGGGCTAGCAGCCATGTCTCCTAATTACCATGATATGGCCTCCTATGCTGGACCGGTATAATAAGGCACCACCAGTACAAAACAGTTACCGTCAAGTAGATTCTAACTCATGACGACCATGTGAGTGTCAGACTGTAACTGTGCTCCATAGGGTTTTCGATGGCTGATTTTTCAGAAATAGATCACCCCAACTTTCTTCCCAGGCACCTCTGGGTGGAGTTGAACCTCTAACCTTTTCGTTAGGAGCTTAGTGTGTTAACTGTTTGCACCACCCAGGGACTTCATATAACAAGGCACTGAGTTCAGCAATTCCTCTTTCCTTCTGCCTCTTCCTTCTACTATCTTTCTCCAATATTATCAATACCTACTTTGTGTAAGGTACTGTGGGGGATGAAAGTTAACAAGACGCAGTTCTTCCAGGCAAGGAATTGGCATCATAGATAACTCGGGCACCATTAAAGTTTTTAGATTCATGGGGCCATGTGGGGAGATGACTGACACGGGGATCAAGGGCCAGTCAGGCACAGAGAAGCAGGCAAGACAGTGGAGAGATTCAAGTTGAGTTCTAGAGGCAGACAGATTGGGTTCACATCCTTGCCTTAACCTTGAGTGAGTTATTGAAACTCCTTGTCTGTCTATAAAATGAGGACAATAATAATGACTACTTTCTACGGTTGTTGTGCAGATAAATGAGAAAGTAGTACCATGCTTGGCATCTAACAAACATTCAGTCAGTGTTAGTTGTATTTATACAGGAAAGGCACCAGTGGCAGTGTGTATAGGAGACAACAGAATAGTAAAAATAGAATCACAGAATCATAAGGAAAGATGCCCAACATTTAGTAGTGATTTTATTCCAACCCTGGCAGAAAAGTCCTTGACGACAGTGACATCTTTGCTTTTAAGGAACACATCCCAAGGTATTGCGCTAGTCAGCAGACTAAGTTACTAAAACTTTTTCTAAAGAATAAGTTTGCCCTTGTCTCTTGGCACCTCTCAGGGTGATGTAGCTCAACAAATATGAGACCACCTGAATCTCTAGCAAAGTCAAAAGTGGCGAATCTGGATTTTCTTTTTTGCCATGATACTATTTCCCAAACCAGTTTTTGATTAGCAGCTTCATCTGGGCATATGAGCTCCCCTTGTTTCTTACAGCTCTATTTCAGATCAGTTTTTCATCAGCTCTATTATTGCACATTCTTCTCAGACTGGCTTTCAATGGAATAATAATACCTACTATTTCCTTTACAGTGATTTATGGCTTTATTAAAGCTCTTAGATTTCTGTTTAGATTTCCTATCTGTTGACTTGGGTCACTTTGTATAATTTAATTATCGTCAGAGGTTTTGCAAAAAAAAAAAAAAAAAATAGGTAGGGTCACCTGAATTTAATTAATGCACTGTTTGCATATTTCACATCATAAATAACAATGCTCAATAAATTACATCTTAATACTAATCCTGTGGCACCCCTCATAACAGCTCCCTGCATTTAATTTCCTCCCATTGATCAAATCCTCATCAATGACACTTAACTTCTATGTTTTTCCCCAGGAAACTTTCTGAGCACTTGATGCTTTCCTTTTCTTATATGAAGTTATATTTCAAATCTTTTAAAATTGACCAGTAAAGATGGAAAGCGACCCAATTTGATTTTTTTCTTGGAGCTTTTATTTCCTGGACATATAAATACCAAGAATCCAGGGGATCAGGAGCCAGTTTACATTTTTCTGGTTTCTTAATTGGAAATCGACATAAAGATTTCTGTGGGCTAGGTCAGAGTCGGTGGGCTGTTGTCTAGAATGCACGTTCTTCAGACTGTAAGAATCAAAGTCACCACTTTAAGAAAGTATTTCAATTTTACTTTCATCAAAGAGTTAAAAAGCTAAAGCCTTTTAGCATCTCGTTTCATTTACACACGTAGCCCATTATAACCTGCATAAACAAGGATGACAAGTTGAGATTAATGAGAGTCCCCAAGTGACAGAACAATTTAATTGTCAGAAATCATAGGAGCTGAACTTTGCCAGTGTATTTATATAAGACAGCCAACGTCTAAAAACTTCCCTAATTGATTACAACCAATAAGTAATAACTTGGAAAGCAGTTTCCTGGTATACAAATAACAAACGACTCATAATAGTTAATTGAGGTATTAAGATGTATAAGGGAAGGATATTAGATTGACTAGATAAATGATTCATAATGCAAGGCAAATAATTGGAGAGTTCATACTCCTAAGTAGAATAGAGCTCATAAGCAACATTGAAAGTACATCAAATAAAGGGAATTGTGTTTGCTAAATGAACTCCCAGCTAATTGGGTATCATAGCTGTGTTGCCTCCAGGCTCATTGGATCTTTGCTTTCAGGCATAATAGTCCTCTCACAGATCCTTCTAAGCCACAGGCCTTACGGTGGGTCTTACAGTCCTTGCAACAGGAGGGAAAGAGGTAGGAAGATTCGGTGGAGCCGCCAGATACATGCAGAAGGTGGAATGCATTTTGACTGAGCTAATAAAATGTTGCCTGGGCCTGGGCCTGCCTTTCAAGGCAAGGGTTCTGACTGGCCATGGGCCCAGCTTTGGAGATCCAGGACATTGGGTTTAATGTCCCTCAGTGTCGTCCACGCTTTGGGTTGACTTTACTAGGAGTTGCTTATGTGACACAGCTTTGAGGAGTCATCTGCACCCAACTTTGTAGCCAAATCTGTGCTAGATTTTTCTCGATCTCAAATCCCATCTGTTTAACGCCTTGGCTCTTGTGAGTATCTTAGACAGACATAATTAACAGTTGGCAGAGATGAGAGCAAGTCGCTGCTGATGGAAAACGTGGGGCTGGAGGGAAGAGGGCAAGAGAGAGACAGAGAGAGGGCAGGGGGGGCATGGGGGAAACGCTGTTAATTCACAATTTTGTGAGCGGCTGTCGAAGGCCATACATCCTAATCACAAACGTACCACATGCCCAGCCCTTATTTATTCATTAAAATAAAAAAGGAGGAGAGAAATGAGCAGAGGGAAAAGAAGAAAAAAAGGGGAAGGAGGTGAAGGAGAAGAAAAAACAGGAGAGGGAAGAGGGGAAAGGATAACTAAACAATTCATTAAGTAAATCAGCGATCAAGAGTGTGGGTTCTAGAGCTACTGCTGTGTGACTGTGATTATGGACAAGTCAGTTACCCTCTCCGTGGCTCAGTTTGCTTATCTATAAAATGGGGAGAAAATAGGTCCTCCCTTATAGGGACTTTGAATATTAGATGTGTTAATACAAAGAATGTTCTTGGAAGAGTTCTTGGCACAAAGTACTCAATGAACATTAGCTATTTTGTTCCTAGGCATTTTGTCATACATGCCAGGCATTGGTACTTAATCTTTGGCAGGTGAAGTGATTTGAACAAAGATACAGCAATCCGAAGTGGCTTTTTTACCCAAGCTTTCACCTCCTGCAAGTCTTTGCTTAAATGCCTGTCACCTGCCCAGTGAGGCGTACTCCACCAACTCTTGTCTCTGGTCCCACTCTTCCAATCGTTTTGGCCTGCTCAACTTTTTTCTTTCATCTCTAGTGCTTACCATGTGTTAACATACAGGATAATTCACTTCCTTATTATCTTTATCGACTGCCTCCCCGCTTCACCTCCAATAAGAATATAAGCTCCAAGAGGGACTGGATCCATCTCTTTTTTCACTGATGTATCCATATGCCTAGAACAGTGTCTGTTCAATAAGGGTGAATAAATGAATGGATAACAACCTGCTTGTTGAATGAATAGAGTGTAACCTATTTTTCCTTGATAGCTCAGTATTTGTAATGAAATTTAAGTAATGCTTTTGATTGAAATAGTCTCATTATCTTGGAATTAGTAACAATCAGCCCTGAACCTGTGTAGTTTTAAACTCTCCTCATTTTACTAGGTGTCCTGCCTTTCAAACTTCAGCTAAAGATGTAAAAATATATATAACTCATTGGTTACTTTTTAAAAATATTTATTTTTTGGTGAAAGTATGCACAACAAAGCATATATCTGTTCAACAAGTTCTACATGTACAGATTGGTGCCATTGGGTACATTCTTCACCTTGTGTCGTCCTTCTCACTGTCTCTACCCCTACTGTTTCACCACCATTAACTTTTACTCTCGATGCACCTTAAAGTTATCATCTGTGCTTCAGAGTTACTGTTGTCAATTTGTTCTCATATAGATAATTCTTTAAAAGAGTGAAATATTCAAGGCCAACATTCTTTTATCAATTGAGCTAAATTGTTGTTTTGTCTACAGATGACTTGATGAGGTAGTTTCAGTTCAAGGATTAAACATTATCTCAGGACAATAAATTTGGGGGTTCCCCAGGCTCAATGGATCCAGTAAGTCTGGTTTCCATAGGAATTTGATGGTCTGTTTCACATTTTTCCTTCCTTTGATCCGAATCCACCTATTGGGTCCTTTATCAAAAAGTTTAGTAATAATAGCCAAGCATCATCCATTTCTTCTGGTTTCATACCAAAAGAGGTAGTAGTTCTTGGAGGCACTTAGTCCTGCAGATCATTTCTTTCTCATCTTCCTGGGTCTCCTTTTTCTACTACCGCTCCAGGTGAATAGAAACCAATTGTGGTATCTTGGGTGGCCACTCACAAGCTTTTAAGACCCCAGGCACTACTCATATTTGGTTACATTTTGAGTATAGTAAAACAAATATCTAAAAATTGAGTTCTAATTTTTAGTAGTGATCAGAGCCAAAGAGAGCATGACCCCATCTTAGCCTGTCCAACTCATTTCGTAGATAAAACAGTCAAAGCACTAAGGTGGTAGGTGTTGTGCTTAATTTTGCTCTGCTGGTAAGTGGTAGGGATTTGGAGGAGACACTTGACTGCTAATGTCTGCCTCTCAGCACATTCTTGCTGGGCTCTGCCACACTTCCATAACCAACCTGGCTTGGGTGTTCTGTATGCCATTCTGTTAGTGACCACGGGGAAGTAGTCTTTAAATTTTATGAAGGTCTTTCCTCCCTCTTCTCTTCTTACATCATCTCCAAGACAAATGCTGCAGTTCAAGGGAACCACTGCTGTGGCAGTACTGTTTGAGTCTGGCACGTCTGCTTGATAAACCCAGAGCAGCCCTTTTTGACTGCCTCTTCTACGCAGGCTTGAAAAAAACCCAGTTAGCATTTCCCCAGCCCCCATCTATGATTTCATTGGGAAACTATGCATAAGATACTTTGGAAATAAATATACACAAGAAATTACAACTCTGTTTGAATGACCCTCTACCTTGGAATGTCTAGAACTGTGAGAATTATAAGGCCAAGAACTATGTCCAGGCCTGCTGGCTTGAAAACTTACTATTCCTTATATGGAATCTGTAGAGACAGAGAAGCTGAAGTTGTATAAACTAAATAGAAGTTTTTTTTTTCCCCCCCTTGGCCATTTACATGCCTCATCCTTGACCTATTTCATTTAGAGTTTCCTTTAAGTTACTATGCCTTGATAGTTCACTACTTTCTTGATGGTCTTCCAACAGTCCTTTTCAGAACCGCTGCTATTTTACATGGGGTTTGTTGTATCAGAAAGATCCAGAGACGGATGGGCCTAGAAAGGGTCAGGCCATAAGTGTGGTGGTGCAATTTTATTAGTAGAAAGTTAGGCTTGCTAATAATGTGGGGATCTGGTTAGAGTACCTCAGGTAGAGTTTACTCATTACTGTTGGAAATTGTAAAATGCAGACATTCCAAAATGTTTAGTCTGGTTTTCAGTAAGGAAGAAGGGCAAGTGGATTCAGACAAGTACCCACAGCACAATAAACATTACTTTTACTCTATTTCCATGCGTGATGGAGAAATTGGAGCAACAACCTGTGAACCTAAAGCTAAAAATAGAAATTTTATTTTTTAAATAGGGATAATTATTTTCTCTTACACCATATGGAATGGGGATATTTTACAATCTTAGTTTGCACAGAATATTTTAAAGCAGGCAGTTCAGCATGCTGACGGAATATATATGAAAGGGTTACATTTTCACGAATCTTTGCCAGCAGTTCTGAAGTCTGCCTAGGTTCAATTTGCGGCTGTAAATTTAACTAGGATAAGTTCCTTATCCTCTCTAAACTTCAGTTTTCTTACCTAAAGAATGGGCATAAAAAACAGTACCTTACTTATAGGATCATTATTAGACTTTAACA
>NW_004443940.1:16199211-16201616 GCF_000243295.1 Trichechus manatus latirostris | reverse complement strand
TGAAAGAGAGCTCTCTTGTTCCCCCTGCCCCTCTACTGATGGAAATAGAGCGAGTACTAAATATTTCTATTTCATTTGAAAACACCATTCATTGTTAGAGGCTTTGATGTAATTTCAGGCTGTGGGCGACTTTGATTTTGGTAAACCTGATTTTCTAGTTTTTAAATCTCTAATCACTAAGCGTCTGATTTTTGTTCTTTAAAGAAGCTAATACTCTGATAATACTTAATATTTTCCATTTTCAGCAAAGCCAGCTTTAAATATTTCCTAGTGCTAATGCATGATTTGTCTAAGCATTTTAGCTAAATCTAATCTTTCATTACTGTTGATGCTCATCTCTATTTTCAGATGGTTAATTTGCTGACTTTCTGCAAAGTTCAGTTTTTGTTACATGTCTGATCAAGCGTAACAATAATTTCCTGTATTAGCCAAAGTAATGTTTGTTTATGAGCTTAGAATCATATTTATTAACATCCATGATTAACTGAAAATTGCCCCCATGTGGTATTTCAATCCACAAATGTGTTTTGATTAGAGAAGGGACAATTATTCCATTTGCATTTGATTCTAACACAAATGGTATAATTTTCGGCTCTCTTAGTCAAACAGATACTAGTGGAGAAAAGACAAGGTAAAGCCTTAGAAAGACTGCCCGTGTGCTGCAGCTCTCTGATCATTTAGACCCTAATGTAATTTTTTTTCCTTTGTAACACATTTCTATAAAATAGATTTTGGTATGGATAATTACCTTAATTGTTCCTATAGTCTCTAAAGTATCATTGGGGCATTATCTATAATGCTGCATGAAATTGATCATTGTGTACTTTCTAACATATTTCATCCTCTTTAGGATGGGATATCTGACAATTTAGATTTTACTCTAACAAATATAATGAGGGTAGAAATTGGGTAAATAAGAAAAAGAATATTTTGAAAATATGACTTATCTTCTTTTAAATTCTGATTACTTTCTACAAAGCTTTCTGACCTGATATAAATCTCCAAGTCAGTTTATTTATTTATTTATTTTTTTAATGAGGTAGAATAGAATTTGGAGCCCTGGTAGTACAGTAGTTAAGAGTTCAGCTGCTAACCAAAAGGTTGGCAATTCGAATCCACCAGCTGCTCCTTGGAAACCCTGTGGGGCAGTTCTACTCTGTTTTACAGGATTGGAATCAACTCGATGGCCATGGGTGTTTTAGAATAGAATTTAGCTTCTCACAGCATGCTTGGACACACTGGATTTCGCCTGAGCGTGGTGCCACTGGAATCTGGGATCTGATGTTCTGAAGCTCGGCCTAAGTGATCGGCGGCTCCAGGTGGTCTTTAGAAGTGTTGCAGTCTCAGCATATGGCCTACTGGATCCTCAAGACATGACTGGTAGGTCAGCCTCTCCAGACCTGCTGACAGAAATCACTTTGGAGGAACTCCTGGCGGGACAGCTTGCAGTCACTTTCACTGGAGATAAGAACGACTCTTTAGGGTCAAAAATCTCAGCTCTTCCTATCGGGGTGGAAGTCTGATTCATCTGTGGGTCAGGATGATAATCTTCTATAAAATGAACTGACCTCTGTTTTTGTTTCCCTGAGGTTTTGGTCTAGGGCTAGAATATTTTCAGGCTGGACCTGTGCAGAATGATGAAAAGGCATAAGTGCCCTGCATCATTCCTAACCTTCTCCATAATATCAGTTAAGTGGATGAATGAATACATGAATGAACCATTCAGATCAGCTGTGTGACCACAGAAGCCCTGATACCCCTATCTCAAGCTTCTCTGTTTAGGATACTTACTTTATCCCCTTTGCTAAATTAGCTGCATCCAAAAGTTTTGCTCAGATTCCTGGAAAAATATTCATGTGAGTTGGGAGCGCCTCCTAAATTTTTTTTGATCATCTTTAATCTGCATAGAACCCCCTTTTTGTGCTAGAATGCCAGCTTTAATAAATCTGCCAGCTCAAATTGAATAAATCTATTTAAATACTTATAAAATATTAAAGATGCATTTGGGAAAAGCCTCTAAGGTTATTGTGGCACCCATGTACCTCACAGTAACTAATTTATTAAGCAGTTTGCAAACCTGGGAAGAAAGGAAAAAGAAAAATGGTTTCATAAACCAAGAGCAGAAGCCAATTTTTCAGCTCAGATGATGAAAGGAAGCACGCATTTCTAATCAAAAAGACAGATAAGCCTTCTCGCTCCCACCATGCCCTCACCTGCAGAGTGCCTTTTCATCATCAACGACACTCCATTCCTAATGGCTGCCTGGGCCTTTCTGCACCTTCTCTACACGCTGGTAATGTACACACAGCCTCCCTGTGAAACAAGAGCCCATTAAGCTGTGGCAGACTACCTTTCCACATGACGTTCTTCTGTTGCAAGTAATCAGCACAGTGTTAAATCATTCC
>NW_004443940.1:16184694-16198959 GCF_000243295.1 Trichechus manatus latirostris | reverse complement strand
AAGAGTAGGGTCAGGGCCCACATATTGCTATTGTTCAGAATCCCAGGTCATCCTGCCCCCCAGCACTTAGTACTACCACCTACCCACAACAATTCAATAAATGTTTGCGTTAATGACAACTGTCATTTTAAATGAGTTTGCCTGCCTTGTAATGTTCAGAAGTATTACCTGTCCACTGTTCTCCATGAAAAACTCTGGTGGTGCAGTGGTTAAGAGCTATGGCTGCTAACCAAAAGGTCGGCAGGTCAAATCCACCAGCCACTCCTTGGAAACCATCTGGGTAAGTTCTACCCTGTCCTATAGGGTTGCTATGAGTCAGAATCTACTTGACGGCAATGGTTTTTTCTTTTCTTTTCTTTTCTTTTCTAATTCTCCAATGAATCGTGCGCAGGTGCTACTGAACGTAGCAGTCCTGGGTGTCTACAGAGAATGAATCTCTTCTCAGAGGTCCTTAACCTAAAATGTCTTAATAGGCCCATCCTTTCCCACCTGCCACCTGAAAGAGAGCTCTCTTGTTCCCCCTGCCCCTCTCCACATGAGTTTAAAGTACATTTATCAAGCATGTATTGGCACATAATAACAACTATATTACCTATAATACAGAATTTGTAAAGCATATGGAAATAAGCAGGATCAGGAAGATAGAGTTTGTATGAGTCACTTTGTTATTTACTTAAAAGGACGAGTGTCAACAAACTGTATGCTAAGCCTAGCTAAGCCTAGCCTCATCCTCCACAGTTTAGGCAGAAAATAATACGCATGGTGCCCAATGCAGCCTCAGAGTTCAGTGATGGTATTCACTGAATCACAGATTAGACCAAAAAAAAAAAAAAAAGGTTTTTAAGGGTAGCCTATGGCTCTGTTTCCAGGAGCCCTGATGGCACAATGGTTAAGAGCTCAGCCACTCACTGAAAGGTTGGTGGTTCAAACCCATGAACCTACCCAGCAGCTCTGCTGGAGAAAAGACTGGCAAACTGCTCCTGTAAAGATTACAGCCTAGAAAACCATACAGGGCAGTTCAATTCTCTCACATAGGGTCACTATGAGTTGAAATCCAACAACATGGCTGTTTACCCAGCATAAACGGAAGGCAGACTCTTGATTTTTGACAAGCCACACATTTGTTTGGAGTCAGATAATTTATTATTGTAGGCCTGGGCTACTCAGCACATTTGCTTAAGGTGCTTACACGCAACACACTTCCATCTCTCTCTTCCTCCAGGAAGCTGGTCAGGACATGCTCAGAAGCAGGGCTTTGGTTAATTACCTTCCTGCCAGTGGGTGTGGTGGAGGGAACTAGAGACTGTCATCTTTACCAGCAGTCAGAGTGACATTTCCCAACAGCTCTGAGTAATGCAGAGAAGATTAAGAGCAAACTGAGGATTGCCATTTCTGAGCATAATTCATTCCCTTGCCGTCATCAACACTGTCTGACATCTCTCACCCCATCCAGGGCCTCTTTGGGAACATCACCCCGGGTGGCTGCAATTGCTCCGAAATGCCCCATTTAGACTAACATGAGGTGTTAGCATGTGGTAGTTTCTGGGGCTCCGTGATTTTGCCTTTGATAGATTTTTGTCCCTTTTGTGGGTCACCACCTAAATCAGAGTTGACATAGCTCTGGAAGGGCGAAGCTCAAAGCCAGGGGACTAGCAGCGATTTTCCCCATCCTGTCTAGTAACCTCTGCCAGGTAGGTGGCATAAGAGAGCTCGAAATTTCCCTGGGCTTCTTCGATGGTAAGATAGTAAGAGTCACCTGGTCTCTCCAGAGACTACTGTCCCTTAGAGAAATTCCGATACAATCTCCGTTGAGGTCTGAGAATCTGTTTGTAATGGGAGCCCCAGGTGATTCTTGTCATTAGGGAAGGGTCTCAGCAAGGAATTCAGGGAAAGTTCTCACTGCTAAATACATGCCGAAAATTCCGGCCTCAATAGCAATCTGATGAGTATTTTGGCATGTTGAATGAATACTTTCATTCCGAGTCCAGCGACACAGAGTCTGCTGGATAAAATCATCTCAAAGAACAAGCTCATCTACCGGGGAGGGGGCAAGGGAGGGGAGAAGGACGTGACTGGATGAAAAAAGTGTTATTAAAACTCCGGAAAACACAAGGCAGTGGCGGGGAGGGGGTGGGGGAGCTCACCAAACCCCAAGCCCCAAGCCCCAGGACGGTTATCTCTGCCTTTGCAAGGGCTGGTTTCAATCACCTTCTTGTACTGTTTGCTGGCGTCATTTGTCAAACCTTCGCATAAAAGTTGCAAAGTGAGGTTATTCAGCGGGTACCTTCATCCATCTCCAATTATTGACCGGGCTTGGGGGGTGGTTTACCATTCCTGGGGTCTCCAGCCTGCCGCCTGCTTTTTTTTTTTTTTTTTTTACCGCAACTGCTCAGCTCTGGCGCTGGAACGGAGCACAGCACCCCAAGGCCTTTCAAACAAAGCCCTTTGCAGCTTGTTGCGTGCGCCTTCTGGGTGTGCTTTCCTGGCGTCTGCGTTTGAGACTTCCTCTTCTGGGGATTTACCGATTTGAAACAAATCCCTTGGCTTTGGCCCTGAATCCCATAATTTTAAACTGTGCGATGATCAGAGTTGTTCATCAAGTTCTAATAACAATGTGGTGGGAGCCACTTTCCTCTTGCTGCTGTCGTTCCCTGGACGTGCTGCCTGCTCGCTACCTCCCCGCCCTGCAAGGTTGCCATCCCGTGGAAAGGTTCTCTGTCCACCCAAAGGAGCCCCGCGGTTGAGCTCCCCAATGGCTGACCGGTACATGGGTCAGAGGAGAAAAGGAATATCCTAATGTACATGGTTTGCCCCCCTTTTAATTCAAGGGCAGCTGAAAATGCCAGTGGTCAAAGATTATGAAGCATTTTGCACACTCCAGGCAGTAGTCTATGGGTCTTTCATGGGTTAATTTATTAACCCTCACAGCTCTGGAGTCCCTAAGTGTCACAAATGGTTCAGTGCTCCACTACTAGCTGAAAGGCCCAGAGGCGCCTTGTAAGTAAGGCCTGGCTATCTGCTTCTGAAAGATCACAACCTTGAAAACCCTGTGGAGCACAGTTCTACTCTGAAACACAGTGTCACTGTGGAGTCAGAATCGACTTAACAGCAACTCACAACAACAACAACACAACAACTCCATGAAGTTTGTATTATTATCAAGCCTGCCTTACAGACCCAGGAGCCCTGGTAGCTCAGTAGTTAAGAGCTCAGGCTGCTAACCAAAAGATCGGCAGTTTGAATCTACCAGCTGCTCCCTGGAAACTCTATGGGGCAGTTCTACTCCATCCTGTAGGGTTGCTATGAGTCGGAATCAACTCAACAGCAACAGGTTTGGTTTGGTTTGCTTTGCTTTGCTTTACTTTGGTTTCATTTGGTTTTACAGACCCAGCCCAGGATTGCACCGTTAAGAAGTGGGGAAATGGATTGGGGCTCCCAGGCCACCAGCTTCCCTACTGAGCATGTAGCCTAGCCTGCGAGAAGAGATGGGATTTGATAGAGGGTGGAATCTGCAGACGAGAGGAGGCATAAGTTACCCTCAAGTGGCAAGAAAGTACCCAGAGGCTTATGCTAGATATGAGTCTGTGGAAGATTAAAAAAAAACAAACAAAACCTCCAAATGGATGTTTTCAGGAAAGACCAGTGACTCTAAGGGTGAGATGTCTGTAAATGACCTCCTTGACCTTGCACCAGGGCATAGAAAAATATTTTCATACTTTGGTAGGGGGTGTCAGCAGCGCCTTTTAATATAATAGTACCAGAAAAAAAGTCTACTTACTCATTTATTTTAAATAAAAAATTGGCAAACTGAGGAAAATAATGTAATAAAAATATACTGGGGCCCTTGTCAATGTACGCTTCCCAAGAGCTTCGGTGGCCTGACTGGCACGTCGGTCACCTGATGCGCCTGCTTCCATCCAAGATGCTCCCACTTGTGATGCAGCTTCCTAAATTGTCTGGAGTTATGCTAGCATATAGGTGAACTTTTGTGCGCGATTAAAACAGTGATTAGTTTCTAAAATACGAGAGTATTTTCTGCAGCAGGGTTTTGCATACTCTACTTACCTCCGTGTGCCACATCACATAGTTTGGGAACATCTATATAAACTCATGTTAACTACTTAACATTTAGGATTTTTTTTGGATAATATTTTAGTCAAATTAATTTTGTGACACATACTGAATTTGGTACCCCATTAAACCTAGTGCCCCTGGTGGCTGCCCATATAGCCCACCCCTTAATCTGGCACTGCTTTGCACCAACTGAAATGCAGAGATGAGGCACAAGATGGCAAGTAAGGCTGGTGGAACCATCAGGAGGAGAAAATGAGGGCGTGTCTAAGCTGGCACAGCAATGGCTCCAGACAGGGCTGAGGCTGGGATGAAACAATCATGATCTGATGTCAGTAAGGAGAATAAGAACCATGCTGACTTACAAATTTGAATATAAATATTTGAATCTTTTTATTTTGTATTTATTTGTCCCTTTCCTAACTTGACATATAACTGTATTTCAAAAAATATTTCTATGATTTTACTTTTATTTACTTTGATCACAGAAGGTGATGGTACTGGTTTCTTTGCCACCAATACCACTGTTATGCCAATATCACATTATTTACCATTTCAGACTTTTTTAAAAATGCTAGAGAAGACAGTACACCTACTCCTCACTTATCAACATGGTTAGGTTCCAAAGACCAGGTCGTTAGGTAAAAATGGAGGATAAGCACATCAGACCACAAAATGGAGTATGACTACATCATTACATAACTGCCAAAGTACATCATTACATAACTGCCAAATTACATCATTACGTAACTACCAAACTAAGACTCATGGACCAGCTAAGTTGATACACAACACCAACCATCACAGCCAATGTTACTCTCACCTCGCACCTCAGCGTTCATTACTGCCAGATATATGTTACTGATGCACAGAAATAGTCGGATAGTAGATTTTTACTGTTGTAAATGTGAAATGTTGACTAATGAGATAGTAGATAAGTGAGGAGTAGGTGCATAGTCTAGCACAGAGTCGTCCAATAGAAATTTAATGCAAGCCACACATGCATTTTAAAAATTTCTAGTAGCCACATTAAAAAATAAAAACAGTTAAAATTAATTTTAATAATATTAGTTAATCCAATATATCCAAAATAGTTATCATTTCAACATGTATTCAGTATCAAACATTATTAGTGAATTTGTTTACATTATTTTCTTTGAACTAAGGCTTCGAAATCTGGTATGTATTTTACACTTACAGCACATTTCAGTTTGAACTAGCCACAATACAAGAGCTCAACAGCTACGTGTGGCTAGTGGCTACCATATTGGACACTGTAGCTCTAGCAGTTAAGAGTCGACCACACTGGTCATATTCTGGCTCTCTCACTTCTTAGCTGTACATCTCAGAAAAGTTAGTTAACCTCTCAGAGCCTCATTTTGTCATCCCTGAAACAGGGATAATAAGGGTAAAATGATCTCATGCAGGTAAAGGCCCAGGCACAGTGCTGGGCTCCTAGGAAGCCCTCAACACACGTCAACCACACTAGCACTATTAGCATAGCTTCTTCCCTGACTTCCCTCATTCTGAACCTGTTTAGACTAAATTTAATGTGCAGGTTCTAAGAACATTAACTAGTAACCAGTAACCAATTGCCATCAAGTTGATTCCAAATCATGGTAACCCCATGTATATCAGAGTAGAACTGTGCTCCGTAGGGTCTTCAATGACTGGTTTTTCTATAGCAGATCACCAGGCCTTTCTTCCAAGGCACCTCTGGGTGGACTTGAACCTCCAACCTTTTGGTTAGTAGCTGAGTGTGTTAACTGTTTGCACCACTCAGGAACTCTGCTAAGAACTTTAAATGCCCCTATTTCTCACTATAATTTTTTATCTGTTCTTTCTCTATTTTTAATCCATTGGTTCTCAACCAGGTACTCCCCCAGGGTATATCTGGCAAAGTCTGGAGACATGGCTGGTTGTCACCACTGGGGAAGTCCTACTGGAATCTAATAGGTAGAGGCCAGGGATGCTACTAAATATCCTGCAATACACAGGACAGCCCCCACCACAAAGAATCATCTGGCCAAAACGTCAATAGTGCAGAAGTTGAGAAACCTGTTTTAACCAAACTAACCTGTGTATATATGCATATTGGCGTTTATTAGTCTTTTTGAGCCCTTTTAAACAATTTAGGATATGAAATATAAATAATGATAGGAAGGTACTCATCCATGATCCTTGGAATATTTCTCACTTATTTGTACACAAGAAATCCCATAAACGGGCTTACTCAGGCTTTCCTGAGGGGAAACAGTATGATTTGGGGAGAGAGATGTGCGAGGCAGACGAACTCCCACAATCCTGTGACCTCCAACCAGTCAACAGAGGCTCCACCATCGTGGGGCTGATTGAATCATGACAAGGGTTTGGCTGCTAGTGGAATTGCTCTCTTGCCAAGATCTAGCGCCATGTGAAAGCTGACAGCTGCCTTCTTACCGCCCCGCTCAGGGTCTGTGGGGTCACTGGAGCCAAGGAGGAGGGGCAGGAGTCTCAACAGGGCGCGTCCTGGGGCAGGTGGTCGCAGCCAAGGCCCTTCCCTCCCACTTCCCCTCCCTTATCTCATTTATAACGTACGACAATTTACTTAGAGCTCTTGGACGAGACTTGAGGGAAATGGTTCTCCCGCCCACGCAGACGGTTGTGTTAGAGTGCCCAGCTTATTTTCAGGGCTTCCTCGGGGATTTGTAGGCTCCAGACTGCAAGAGAAGAACACCGACTTGCTTTTTATCCCCAGTCCTCGCTCCGGAAGTCTTTGCTCGGAATTTGCCTCTACTTCCGGTCCCAGTTAGTTTCCAGACGGGTGTATTTTTTCTTCTCATCAGTGCTCTATTTTCCCTTAAGGTTTTCCAGTTAAACACTCTCGAGTTTTCCAGATTCATGTTAGAAATAGCACTGTAAACCGTGTAGGCATTGAAGCTCATTTAATTCAAACTGCAGATAGGCAGGAGTTTCCAGTCCCCTTCACTCAGATAGTACTGAAATCTCACTTGTGGGTCTTCTCGTTGAAAAGGCTGCTTCCATGTTTTCTTGATTGCTGCCTTCCAAGGGCCAACTGTTTTTTTTTTTTTTTGGTATTTGTTTGTGATTTTCCAGCAGTTTTGTTACGGTGTCAGCCATTCCCAGTGACCAGAAGGACCCCAGCACTGTCCTCTGCTCAGGAGGGTGTGGCTCCACGGATGTGGAGACTGCAAGTCTGTAGGGCTACTTCAGCTTCTCACACTGCACCTGGCAGCCTGTGCGATGGAGCAGCTAAGCCCTGACTGCAAATGGCAGCTGCCAGTAGTTCTGGTGACCTAGTTAACTCCCCAGACCAACAACCACTCTCAACAAAAGAGTGTGAGCTGAGAGCAGAATCCCCTTACCCTCCATTAAAATTCAGAGTAAGTAAGTAGGAGCCACAGGAGGCTTTAAGACTGTCTGGTGAACAGATAAATTAAAGCCAAGTGGCTGGCTACTTGCTCTTGCCAATGCTGGGGAGCTATTCCTTTTCCCCATGGCTCCCACCCTCACTGAATAATCAGGTTCCTTCTGGCCACCTGGAAAACTCAGAGTCAAACACCTGTTTAAGTCGATGTGCTGAGCTCTGGGCCTGCCACCACTGATCATCTGCAGCGCACGACGTAACATTCACCAGCTGCTTAACTTAGCATGAGGTGGGAGCACAATGCTTTGATGAAAGCATCAACAATGCACTTAAACCAGCACAGAGTCCAAAGCTTTCCACATCAGTGGGGAAGCGTGGGCTCACGGCAGTGGCCTGCCAGGCTTTGCCCAGGCTGGGGGCAGGGGATGGGAAGGCTGCGGGAGCACAGTGCAAGCCCAAATGAGCATGGACCGACTGCTGGCCTCCTGAGCACAGGGCTGAGGCCATTCTTCTCTGGGAGCAGATGATGACTTGGCTAAGCTGGCATTCTGATTCCAGAAAAATGAGCGCATTCTGTTGGAAGCAACCATGGAGACCATCGTTTTCCATAGAGCAGTTTTCTCCTTTGTTTAGGCAGAGCTCAGCTTGTGGAAAAAGCTCGAGAACAGAGAAAAGAGGAGAGGTTTTCTGTCTTTGCATTTGGACGTATGGTGCTTGCATTTTCCTTTGATGTTGAGTGTGTGCTCCTTTAATTTTATTGTCACCACTCCACTCTCATCCTAATAAAAAAAAATGATCGCTAAACACAATTAATTATGTGGTGCAAGGCATGCAGATAACTCTATCCCAATCTATGAGTCTCCTGTACTCTCAGAAGTAGCATATAATTTTAGATTATTTTGGAACATGGTGCCAGAAGAAGTACCAGAGCCTGGTTCTTAGAGCAATTTATAAATAATTGAGTGGCAAAGAAGGAATCATTTTCATCTTTTCTGGTCTAATGTTTGAATCAAGGCAGAGTAATAAATGAAACTGATCATTTTTATTGAGTGCTTCATATGTACCAAGCACTGTTGTAAGAACTTTATACTGACTATCTAATTTAATTCTCACGACTCTGTAAGGGAGGGAGAGAACAGTTTTACAGCTGAGTATCTGAAGCCCAGAGAGGTAAAGTAACTTCCCACAGGCCCCATCCTTAGCAAGTTCTGGAGGCAGGACTTGAGCCAGGGCAGTCTGGGTTCAGAGCTGGCAAACTAGGCTGCATCCTAACTGCTAGAGTCCCAGGGTTGTACAAGATGTGAAAACAATTATGAGTGACATTCATCTACCTCCTAGACTATTTAGAAACAAATTCATTTTTAAACATTTGACCATTAAACCTGTTCCAAACCCGTTGCCACTGAGTCAGTTTCGACTCATAGAGACTCTATAGGACAGAGTAGAACTGACCTATAGGGTTTCCAAGGCTGTAATCTTTACAGAAGCAGACTGCCACATCTTTCTCCTGAAGAGTGGCTGGTGGGTTTGAACGACTGATCTTTTTGGTTAGCAGCTGAGTGCTTAACCACTGCACAACCAGGCTCCTTATTTCACAATTAGGCATTTCTAAAATGCTTATTTATAACATTAAAAAAAAAAAACCAAAATGCCTATTTTGGGCAACTCTTTCTCAGGTAGCTGAAGTGCTTTCTCCTAATGGTCTTAGGCCTCCTGGAGATGGGAGGCTTTGGGTCGTCACCTCTTGCTGAGTTATCACAAATGTCAATGGCTATCCTAGCCCTTTGGCTGATTTCCAGTCCAAACTGCTCAAAACTCTGGGAGCAAAATGATTTGGTGATTTGTGATGTGAAGATTCAGAATGTGGACATGGTAGAGAGTGTGGAAATGCACAGGACACATTTGCAGCCTTCTGAACTGGCAACCTGGGGACAGGTAAGGCTGCCTCCCCTGTCCTCTCCCCTCTCTACTTGCCCTCTTCCTCCTGGGGTCAGCCTTCTCTCCTGATGAGTCACAGCTATCCATTTGTTCCACTGGCATCAAGGAATGATTGTCTTCAGTTTGTGGAGTGTGAGTACTTGACCCAGGACCCAAATCAAAGTCTTTAGTCACTACACTTGACAAAGGGATTTATCACTGATGAAAAGACAAGTCAATCTACAGAAACTTAAATTTGTATTTCTCTGGGAGTTGTACCAAAGCTCAGAAGGTCACTCTATAATGTTAAAGGACCAAGGTCTTCCAAGACCAGTGCTATCCGTTATGACTTCCCCATAGCCAAGAAATGTCCTTTATTGGCTAATATCATGAGCAGTCGAAGAATAAGGGCAATGGGGAAGTGATCTTTGCAATGAATTAATCTGCTTGTCAGACCTAACAGGGACATCCATGTGCTCAATGTGTGCTAGAAAATGCTCCGATTTTAATTCTATGATGAAAGTAGACTATTTCCACCTTTTATTTAATTCAATTCCAATAAGCAATTTAGAAGATACGGAGTCTAATGTCAACTCTTCAGTGATTAATTTTTTTAAATTTTATTATTATTATTTATTGTGCATTAGGTGGAAGTCTACAGAGCAAATCAGATTTCCATTCAATAGTTTGTACATGAAGTATTTCATGGTCTTGGTTTCACTTCCCACAGAGCACCAGCACTCTTCCCATTCTTGTCCTGGTTTCTCTGCTTTCATGCTGATTTTTTGCCACTACTTGATTTCTTATCCTTGCTTTTGGGCAAATATTGCCCTTTTGATCTTGTATAATTGATTGTTCCAAGAAGCACATTCCTCTCCAATGTTATTGTTTATTTTATGGGTTTATCTATTGCCTGGCTGGAAGGTGGTCTCTGGGAATGGCTTCAGTTGCAAGTCAGAAGGGTGTCTTAGGGCCATAGTCCTGGGGGTTCCTCCAGTCTCTGTCAGAACAGTAAGCCTGGTATTTTTTGTGAATTTGACTTTTTGTGTCCTGGACCCTCTGTTGTGATCCTAATCAGAGAGGTCAGCAGCGGTAGCCAGGCACTTTCTAGTTCTTCTGGTCTTAGGGTCATGTAGGCTGTGGTTCACATAGTCCATTAGTCTTTTGGACTAATTGCCCCCTTGAGTCTTTGGTTTTCTTCACTCTCTTTTGCCCCAGACGGGAAGAGACCAATAGTTGTATCTTAGACGGCTGTTCTCAAGCTCTTGAGGCCCCACATGCTACTCACCAAAGTAGGATGCAGAACATTGTCTTTATGAACTATGTTGTGCCCAATTTACGTAGATGTCCCCCGAGTCTATGGTCCTTTGACTTTGAGCCCCAGGAATTTTAGCCTGCAAAATTAATTGTGTGACCTTAAAAAAGTCACATGGTCACTGAATTTGTACATGTGAAAAATGTTGAATTGGAAAATGTTGTATTATATATATATTTATAAAAATAATAATAATAAAAGTCACATAGTCATTCTTGGCTCAGTTTCCTCGCTCACCACACATGGAGGCTGGGTCAGATGATCTGTAACATCCTGCTCAGCTGTAATAGTAATAGTTACAATTTTAAGGTGTGTGGGTGGGGTTATGTTTCCATTTTACTTTGGGATTCTAATGGAAGTTAAAGACTCTTCAACCCATGAAAAACTTAAAAAGCAAGCAAGTTTATCATTTTCACTGCAAACTGTATATGTATATATATACACATATTGTCAGCAGCTGGAACATAATGTAAAAAAATTTTTTTGAGTAATTTCAAAACATATGCTATGTGCTGAATGGAGATCTCTAGGACTTCTACAATTGCAAACTTCAACACTCACTTCTAATATATTCCAACTTAAAGTGTGCAACCTTGTTTAAAATGCACTGCTAAAGCATGTATTTTCATGTATTGCTATGTCTGAATGCATGATAACCAGGTTGAAAATCAAATTATCTGTGTTAGGGTGAATTTTATTGTGTGAATACTGCCTGCTGTGCTGTGAATGAATCTTGTAAACACAATCAAATGCATCTTTCCCTTTCTCACGCATTCAGCCCCCCACCCGGCACAGTGAGGCAATTCTTCACCTTCCGCTTCCCATTGTCACAGCAGTTCATGTTTATCGTGGGTGACATCTTCAAGCCTCTACGCAGCGTGAGCTCTGCCATGTTGGAACTGCGCATTCTCCGCCGAACATCAGCCTTCAGATGAAAGTCGTTTCATGAATAATGAAATAAATAAATAAATAAATGTCGCTCTTATTCCAGAGGTATGTGAAATGCTTTGTTTAACTTCAAGTGTCTGCCGAGAAATTTTCAGGCCTCTCTGGCTGTTTTATTGAGAGCAAAGAGTAGATCTTTAAAGGGAGCCGTTTTTGCTCCATTGCTAGTTTACTAAATTATCCAAATGGAAGGGGCGGGGGTTGCTGTGTGGCATTCAGACATCCGGGGAGGACCCTGAACTTCAGGAAGTGTGGAGTCGGCAGAAAGCCAAGACCTTTCAGGGTGGGGAGTGAGTGAGTCCTCTGCTAAGTCACAGCCCCTGAGCGGGAGGTGTCGAGTCACTTCTCCTCTCTTGTCCAAACACTGTGGAGCAGCTGCGATAGTCATTTATGGGGTGCATGGTTTTCGATAACTGCAACGGGATTAAGGGAGGACTTGAACTGCTGAGGGGAGTGACATTGTTTCAATGCCATAGAAAGCAAGGCTGCTGGAAGATCCGAGCAAGTGATGGCGCACACACTGGTAGACTAGATCTTCCCTCCTGCTGGCAGCATCCTTGCCTAATGTTGCAGTATCTCCGAAGTTCAAAAATGGAACTTTCATAAAGGGAAAATAAACTCTGTGAGTTATGGGGTTGCCCTGACCTGTGCCTTATGTGGCAAGTCAGTTAGCTTAATAGTGAAGGTGATGGTATTAGAGATGAATTTCTCTCTCCTTCCCAGCACTTCTTGTTCTTGCCTGACCCCTAGCACACATTGCCCCCACAAAGGGCCTAAAGCTCTCAAGATGGACCACCCCACCCCGGCAGCTGTGGAGCACCCACCTTGGGCAACTCTCCAATCCCTCCCTGGGCCCCTTAACCTTCCTTTCCCCATACCCAAGTCTCCCTATCCTGTTGGCCTTTGAGACGTCAGTTCTAAGGTGTGTGTACCAGAGAGGATTTCATAGCTCATCTTTCCCAGGCACGGTGCTCGTCTCATCAGAGGACATGCTCCAAAAGAAGAAGAAACAATGGCAAATTTGCAGATGTTGGGGTAGACCAGTGGTTTGGGCAGCCTGTGAGCTTTTCGGCAGCCATCTTGCCAGAGTCAGCCTGGATGTTCCTGGGACACTCCGTTTTTGATTTGTTAAGTGTTTGGAGGGTTGGGTACTTGTAAGTTGTTATCCTGAGAATAACAGGAGTCCAGGCTCATCTTTCAGGGAGTTCTATCCCCCTCTGACCCCTGATTCTTTTCATACAGTGAGAAAATAAGGATAAAATGAACCCCAAATTTTATCTTAATGAGGAGGAAAACATCACAAAAGGCAATCCTTTATGTCAATATGGAAGAGAGAAGGGACTTCATGGTTGATGATGATGTTCGAACATGGAACCCTGGGGAAGCTAATCCTCCATTTTCACCACATATTCTCTTCTCCACTACTACCACCAACCTCCCCCACAGTTTCCAAATGTGAAAATTCTATTTCTCCTCATTTTGCTTCTGTCCCTTAGGATAGGCTCATTTTCTAAGGCAGAATGAATCAAAGTTCCTTATCTTTTCAACAAACCAATAAGTCAAGGCCTGGTATTTCTGAGCTCTATATGGCGTTCAGAAGCCCCAGGGAAGGGTGAAAACTAGGATTCCATATACCTTCTCACTCTTGCCTTACATATATTACCCATAATTCAAAGACTTGTGCTTCAGAGGCAAGCATACTTTCTATGCTATAATAATTAAACATTAGCAAACCTGTTGCTGTCGAGTGGATTCCAACTCATAGCGACCCCGTAGGACAGAGTAGAACTGCCCAATAAGATTCTGAAGGAGCAGCTGGTGGTTTTGAACCACCAACATTTTGGATAGTAGCTACATCTTTTAACCACTGTGCCACCAGGGCTCCTAAGCACTAGTAGCTACCATGTATTTAATCAATTACTGAATGCCAGGCACTGTGCTAAGTGCTTTAGACACGTTATTTCATTCTCAAACATTTCTATTATTATCCCCCTTTACAGATAAGCTAACCAAGGCTTAAATAAGTTAAGTAACTTGCTGAGGGTCATGTAGTTAATAAGTAGCAGTGTTAGGCTGGGATTCAAATCTAGGCAGTCTGACTCTACAGACTACAGAAAGAATGTGTGTGTGTGTGTGTGTATGTGTACATACAAAAACACGGATATAAGCTCCTATAGGGCAAGAACACTGTTTTGTTCTCTGCTATAAACCAAAGCCTGAAAAATAGTCCTTGGCACATGGTTGTAGTTGTCAGGTACCGTTGAGTTGGCGCTGACTCACAGTGACCCCATATACAACAGAAACGGAACATCGCCCTGTCCTGTGCCATTCTCACAATCTATGCCGTGTTTGAGCCTATTGTAGCAGCCACGGTGTCACTCCATCTTGTTAAGGGTCTTCCTCTTTTTCGCTGACCCTCTACTTTGCCAAGTATGATGTCCTTCTCTAGGGACTGGTCCCTCCTGATAATATGTCCAAAGTAAGTAAGATGATGTCTCGCCATCCTCACTTCTAAGGAGCATTCTGGCTATATTTCTTCCAAGACAGACTTGTTTGTTCTTCTGGCAGTCTATGGTATACTCAATATTCTTTGCCAACATCATAATTCAAATGCATCAATTCTCTTCAGTCTTCCTTAGTCATTGTCCAG
>NW_004443940.1:16183042-16184200 GCF_000243295.1 Trichechus manatus latirostris | reverse complement strand
CAAATCAAATGACATAGTGTACTGGACAAATCTGCTGCAAAAGATCTCTTTAAAATCTTAAAAAGCAAAGATGTCTTAAAAAGCAAAGGTGTGCTTGACCCAAGCCATGGTTTTTTAACTGCCTCATATGCATGTGAAAACTGGACAGTAAAAAAAGGAAGACTGAAGAAAAATTAACACATTTAAATTATGCTGTTGGTGAAGAATATTGAATATACCATAGATTGCCAGAAGAACGAACAAATCTGTCTTGGAGGAAGGACAGCAAGAATGCTCCTTAGAAGTGAGTATGGTGAGACTTCATCTCATGTAGTTTGGACATATTAGGAGAGACCAATACCTGGAGAAGGGCATCATGCTTAATAAAGTAGAGGGTCAGTGAAAAAGAGGAAGGCCCTCAATGAGATGGATTGACACAGTGGCTGCAACAATGGGTTCAAACTTATCTTTTATTATGAGGATGATGTAGGATCAGGCAAAGTTTTGTTCTCTTATATATGGGGTTGCTATGAGTCAGAGCCGACTTGACAGACCCTAACAACAACAATATGTCTTGTCGTTGTCTGGTCCAGGAAAGGCAGAGATGAATCAGGCATGAATGGAGCATAGCCTCTGCCCTTTCAGGGCTTATAATCCAGTTGGAAAGGTAAATCTCATATATCCATAGATAAAATATAAGTTAGAAAACAGCAAACGTCATGGTAATATGCAGTTTGGGTCATTGATGTAGCCCCATTATCTTTCATAGTGCCTACCACATAGTAGGGACTCAGCAAACCTTTGTTGGAATACGTTTTTGTGTGTATATAATCAGTGTTTAAACCGATGCAAAGGGGCAGGCAGTGTATATACCATTTCAAGACCTTGAAATATGACTCCATCTCCATCTATTTATGTAGTTGTAAGTTAAAATGTACACTGACTTCTCTCATTGCTTGAACTGTTTTTCTGATAGCAATTTTTATATAAACACATCTTTACCTCAGGAAATTGGCTAGGGCATTAGATTACCAAGAAAGGCTAAAACTATTGTGGGAAACTGCAAAAACAGTTTGCATTTAAAGTAAAAATAGGAATGGAGGAATGATACAGGAGGACTGGTTACAGACAGCTAGCTGCTGGACTCAGAATGGGAGAGCCTTTGGAAAATATTTGGGG
>NW_004443940.1:16181271-16182942 GCF_000243295.1 Trichechus manatus latirostris | reverse complement strand
AATGAAATAATTGACAACTTCAATCTTTTCTCTGTTTATCATCATGTTCCTTATGGTGTAGTTGTGAGTATTTTTGTCTTCTTTATGTTGAGGTAATAATCCGTACTGAAACTGCAGTCTTTGATCTTCATCAGTAAGTCCTCCTTACTTTTGGCAAGCAAGGTTGGGTCATATGCATATTACAGGTTGTTAATCAGTCTTCCTCCAGTCCTGATGCCATGTTCTTCCTCATAGGGCCCTGCTTCTTGGATTATTTGCTCAGCATACAGATTGAGTAAGTATGATGAAGGTATACAACCCTGGAATACACCTTTTCTGATTTTAAACCATAACACATAGTAGGCACTTTATAAGTACTGGTTGAATGCCTGATGAAAGATTTAACATAAAGCTTAACTAAATTCATGATTTTTTATACTAAATGAAAACTAACATTTCTACATTTTTTAAATCGCTTCAAATTCAAATGTCATCTCATTTTTTTTTCCTCATAAAATCCTGACACAGTCGTGAAGGCACTTATCAAATTAAAAAAAACATGAGTTCAGAGAGTTAAAGAGACTTTGCAATGTTCTCATGGCTAATTAGTGATCATCATAAAAATGGCTAATATTTCATCATTGCTGTGCATCAGGCACTGTGCTAATACTTTATACTTAATATTTAGTATGTTATTTATTCCTTTAATAACCACATAATGTAGTTTTTCTTATTACCTCCTTTTTATAGAAGGAACTGCGGCACACACAGGCTGAGAATTAGCATTTCCATAGGCTACATATGAATATTAAACCTTATGGAACTAGAACTAAAGTTATTCTTGATTTCGATTCACACACTATTTTAGCACACACAGGGACCTAAGAAGCTGTTTAATTCATTTCCTTCTGATAAAATTTGAGGCCCACAGAAGGTAACACATTTTCTTAGAGACATACAGTGAAGTAGCCAATGGCCAAGTTGAGTCTAGACCTGACCTTTTCAATAGGGTGGCCCTTTACCATGGGTGGCTATTTAAAGTTAAATTAATCCAAGGTAAATAAATTTAAAAATGCAGTTCCTCCAATTGTACTGTCCACAGCCACTTGTGGCTTGTGTTTAGTGGCTACCATTTTGGACAGCTCAGATTATGGATTTCACTATCTCTTGGATGTACTTTCCTGACATACTCATGTTCCTGTTGGTAACGCTGTGCATATGTGCATGGTTTCCCCACTAGATATGACTGCATGCTATGGAGTCAAGGCTCTACATTTATCTGTTCTTTTTTGTCTTCCTTATGTTACAAGCCAGGCATATGGAGTCCTGTCTTTGAAGAGCTTTATGGTTACTTAAAGAATGAAAACCTTCATTTCTGAAACAACCAAAGACGAATTCAGAGGCATCTTGAAAGTAAATATAATAATCCCTTACATTTATGTTGTTATTAAGAGTTTACAAAGGGATCTCATATGCCATACTCTCATCTCTCATTTGAGCTTCCCAATCACTGCAGGGAAGCGTTCCTGTTGTTGCCGAGTCGATTCTGACTCATAGCAACCCTATAGGAACAGGAGGACAGAAATAATTATACCCATTTGATAGATGATTAAGCTAAAGTTCTAAAAATTTAAATTACTGACTCAAATTCACATACTGAAGCCTAGATTCAACAATTCACATATGTGTGGA
>NW_004443940.1:16178943-16180128 GCF_000243295.1 Trichechus manatus latirostris | reverse complement strand
TTTTTTTTTTTTATGTTTTATTCAGGAGCTGTGGTGGCCCAGTGGTTAAGCGCTCGGCTGCTAACCAAAAGGTTGGTTGTTTGAACCCACCCAGCAGCTCCATGGGAGAAAGTTGTGGCAACCTGTTCCCGTAAAGATTAGAGCATAGGAAACCCTTGGGGCAGTTGTACTCTGTCACATGGAGTCACTATGAGTCGGAATTGACTCGATTTCACACGACAGCATGTTTTATTCATCTCCACCATCCCAGTAAAGAATGAATGCATGAGCAAATAGATGAATTATGTTTGGGAACATTCCTCTACTTCCAATCAGAAATAAAGATGTACTTATAGACAGATTGGTACTGTCTTTTTCTAGCACAAGTCTTTTCAATTCAAATATAAGAGGAAGGCAGTCTCCATAATAAGGATACTAGAGAATTATCCCCTAGAGTCTCTCTCCGTGTCCTAATTTATATTGTATATGCTCCTGTAAAGATATTAGGCCTTAGGCCTAATTAGATATTAGGTTGCTTTCTAAGGCAGGCCCTTGGCAACAGAAAGAGGAACCCGTGGGTATTAGAGCTAAGCTTCAACTCCTTCAGGTCTTCACAGTTTTTCAGCAGATTTCCTCCCGTGGTTACGAGATTGGGAAGTACTGCGTGAACTGCGTGCTAACTCCTGTCCTAACTTCCTCCTCCACCGACAATGGACATCCTGGATTCAAGAGACATCTGGGAATGTAGGGGTAGATAAATGGTAAGAGTAAGAGGCACTCTTTTAAAATTCATTCTAAGGAAGTAAAGTGATGGAGATATTCCCAGCCACAGTGGAGAATTGAGGTCACTCCCAGGAGTAAGCAAAGAGAGGGCATTTATTCTGATAAACAGAGGCTGATGTTAAAAGTTACTTTATGATGAGTTTTGGTGACAGCATGTCTTCCAAAAGAACTTTCCTTCTAAATGTGCAGTGACTACTCTGCTCCTTAACTCCTACTAGTATAGTTTTTCTTATCTTCAGGAATGTGCTATATAAATACGGCAGAAATATGTTCTTGGATCATAAGAAAAAGAAAAATCGGTTTCAAGTTGCAGCATAGTGAAAGTTTGTAATCGCAGCACTTCTCTCCAGTTCTCGATGTCTAATCCTTGAAGCCACTTGGTGAAACTCAGAGATTACATGGTAATTTGACTTATAATTTAAG
>NW_004443940.1:16149313-16178843 GCF_000243295.1 Trichechus manatus latirostris | reverse complement strand
ACCCTTCTTCTAGCGAAAGACCCATGAGTCATAGACCTCAAAGCTCCATTCTTTAAGCTGCAAATGTAGACGCACTGAGCAAAAATACCCAAACTCCATTGAAGCTAAAATAAAATTCACATGTTGAAGGCACAGAGATTTGGAGCCATCACTCATTTATGTAAGGCCCCAGAATACTCTTCAATTTGGGATGGCTCAGGCCAGGATCTTCAGTTTTAAGTGGAATATTGTCTTAGGCTGGATTCTCTAGAGAAGCAAAACAAGTAAAGCATATAAATATATATAGAGAGAGATTTATATCAAAGAAACAGCTCACACGATTGTAGAGGCTGGAATGTCCTAAATCTGTGGATTAGGATAGAGGTTTTTCCTGAGTCAGGTAGTTGCAGGGGCTGGCAAACCCAAGATCGGCAGGTCAGAAAGCAGGGCTCTTGCTCACAGGCTGTGAATATCAATGAAGCCCAAGATTGGAAGGCAAGACTGCAAGGCTTCTCCTGATTCATGAAGCTGCAGGGGCTGGCGAACCCAGGATCTGCAGGTTGGAAAGCAGGGCTCCACTCCCAGGCTGTGAAGATTGACAAATCCCAAGGTAAGCTGATAGCTCAAGTCCCAAGAACCAGAGGGCAGATGAACAGGAGGCAGCTGCAGCATCCAGAGCAAACAAAAAGCCAAAACATTTGCTTATATTCAGATGCAGGCTACACTCCCAAGGAAACTCCCTTTCAACTGATTGACTACTCACAGCGTATTCAATCATGGGAATGATTACATATAAACACTGAGAATCACGGCCCAGCCAAGCTGACACACAATCTTAACCATCACAAACATCTTTCTTGAACAGAGAGTCATGAGAATGTTGGTTTTCCTTTCTTCAAGATTTTGTTGATTTGTTTTCACCTCAGAGATCGTTAAAAACAAATAAAGCTTTTGGCTCTTAAAATATGAGACCCATTTGTCCTAGTTATTTTGTTCTCTTGCCAATTGGGTCCCTGTCTTAGGTTGCAAAGGAATGACCTCTTGCCGAGATACATGCATGTATGTTATGACCAATGCATTAGCTAATTCATTGTACACCTACTCCTCAATTATCAGCTATCTCATTCTCCAACATTTCACATTTACGACAATAGCAAGTAAACTACTATTGGATTATTTTGCACATTAACAATGTATGTCTGGCAGTAACAAATGCTGAGGTTCATGGCACGAGTAACGCTGACTGTGATGGCTAAGGTTATATATCAACTGGCTGAGCCATGATTCTCAGTTTGGCAGTTATGTAATGATGTTATTTGACTGTTATGTAATGATGTAATTGGCACTTATGCAGTGATGTAATTTAGCAGTTAGGTAATGAAGTTGTCATCCTCCATTTTTACATAGTGCCAATTTTTGCATAATGACCTGGTCTTTATGTTGATTAGAGGAGTGTGTGTAGTTGTTACTCTTTCATAAAATGTGCAATATTATTCATGTATTAGGGGGACAAGTTAGAGCTCGTTGTAGTGGTGAAGGTCATGGGCCTCAAGATTAGGCAGATCTGGGTTTGAGTTCTGGACAATTTGATCACCAGCTCCCTGACTTTAGATAAGTTTTTTAACCTACCCAATAATTGGTTTCTTCATCTGTAAAATGATAATACAACCTGCCATATGGGATTGCTAGGAGGATTAAATGAGATAATGCATATAACACCCTTAGCAGGCGTCTAGCATGTCATTCCAAAAACCAACACATTGCCGTCAAGTCGATTTCGACTCATAGTGACCCTATAGGACAGAGTAGAACTTCCCCATAGGGTTTCCTAGGCTGTAATCTTTGTGGAAGCAGATTGTCACAATTTTTTCCCATTGAGCACCTGGGGGGTTCGAGCCGCCAACCTTTCAGTTAGCAGCCAAGTGCTTAACCACTATGGCACCACAACTACTAAGCGTATTATTACCAAAGACTAAATTCACTGCCATTGAGTTGATTTCAACTCATAGCCACCCTGTATCAGTAGTATTCAATAAATAGTAAGTGTTATTTTTGCTGCCATTGCTATTTCTATGGAGTCCCTGGGTGGCGCAAATGATTAATGTGTTTGGCTGCTAACCAAAAGGTTGGAGGTTTGAGTCCACTCAGAGGCACCTCAGATAAAAGGCTGAGTAACTACTTCTGAAAAATCAGTCATTGAACACTCTATGGAACACAGTTTTACTGTGACATACATGGGGTCACCATGAGTCAGAGTCAACTTGATGGCAACTGTGTTCAGGGTTATTTCTACCATTATCTAAATACCATAGTTCTCACTAAAGCCACAGTCTGATCTAAGACACAGATTCTTTTTATGTATTCAGTGATGGTTTGTTGGTACTTGTAGGTATACTGATCACATGTAGTGCTTTGATCATGGCAGTTAAGAGTCCATGGGCTCCTTGTAAGATTTAGAAGATGGTGGGCCCTTCTGATTGAGGCAATTGAAGAGAGAGAGGGAAATGTTGACGAATGTCTAAAAGGATCACTGCAAGATGATCAAACTAAATCATAGACGGAACAACAAGAAACCTTCGAGTATTTAGCAGAAAGGAAAAAAGACTTAAGAGAAATAAAATAGTCCCTTTTAAATATGTGAAATGCTGTGTTATCAAAGAGAGATTGGATTAGATTCAGTTTCTCAACCTCAGCACTGTTGACATTTTGGGCTAGATAATTCTTTGTTGTGTGTTTGTCCTGTGCATTATATGATGTTTAGTAATATCCCTGTCCTCTATGCACTATACGTCTGTAGCATTTTTGGTAGTTGTGACAACCAAAAATGTCTTCAGATATTGCAAAATACGTCCTCCACCCCCACAGTTGAAAACCACTGCACTATATTAATTTTACTGAAGAGAGCAGATCTATTACCAATGTATGAAAATGTCCGTAATGAAGGTGTTTGTTCATTCCAAGGAAGAACTTATTACTAACTAGCAAGATCCCCCAATGGGTTCCTTGGGAGGTGCACATGGATAACATGCTCACTGCTAACAAAAAGTTTGGTGGTTGAGTCTATCCAGAGGCACCTTGGAAGAAAAGCCTGACAGTCTACTCCCCAAAATCAGCCATTGAAAATCCTGTGGAGCACAGTGCTACTGACACACATGGGGTGGCCATGAGTCAGAATTGACTTGAGGACAACTTGTCTTTCTTTTCTTTTTCTTTTTTTTAACAGAACAGACACCTCAAAGAGCAGTGAGCTCCTGGTCACTGGAGGCAGTCAAGCAAAGGCTTAGAGACTTCCGGAATTTTTCTAAATAGAGCTCCTATTTTGAGTAGATTGTTGGTCTTCGTCATTTCCATATTCTTTAATTCCTTCAGACAATTTCTTTTTTAATGAAACTAAATTCCTACTGTCTCAAATGGAATCTCCAACTGAGTCTAGCCTGTCATCAGTACACTAGGAGATGACTGACATATCAGGGAGGCCACCAAAGCTCTGATCTCTGTTCTACTACTATGTGTGAGTTGCTCTCTAAAGTCTTGTTCAAATCCACCATCCTGCAGTTCTGGGATGTTGTTTCCAAACTGTGATGTGAGACCATAAACTTTCTTTGTCAATGTTTCTCTTTGACAACTAATGACTTCATTGATAATTCTGAGGCGCTCTTATTCACTCAAATCCAGATACTCCGTTTTCTGAGGTGATTGGTTCTTAAGATCAAAAATAGAAGAATATGGTAAAAACTCATGAGATTCAGATGAGATATAGGAGACTATTGCCTTTCACTAACAAGTAAACAACATGACAGCCTCAAAACTGTTTCCTGCAAAAACCAACAAGCAAAAAAACAAAACAACAACAACAAAACAAACAAAAAATGTGTAATTCTATATGTATAGAAGGTAATCAGTGAATAATAACAGAATTAAAGAAGATAAAATATCTTAGTATGTAGTGGATTTTATACCTAGAAATATACCTGGACTCTTGGAACACTATCATGATTTCCAACTACTTTAAGTTTGTGATACTTCCTAACAACGTTCTGTAATGTTATCGTAGATTTTCCATGCCATTTGGCTCTCTGACTGAGCCTTTCTAATACTAGTGGATAGCGTCTACACACTTCCATGTAATACTAGCTAAATGCATCCATTGCAAAGAAGTAAATGGACTTTGAATGAGGATAAAACGTCTTAAAATGGTCAGATCCAAATTTGTCTCTTCCCATTGAAGTGACCCCATCATCTACCTAATATGTATGCAGTCCTGTGGTCCAGTAACCAGTCCTGTGGTCTAGAGATGTGCCCTGCACAGTAACCCACTCAAGAAAGTTCTGAGTAATAGAAAACCAAGGGCAGAACCAATCAAAACACAAGAGAGCTGGAAATAAGAAAGAGTATGACGAGAGAAAGAAAATGCTTAAACTTCTCCAGCAAGGATGCAACCCATTCTTAGATTTATTACAGACAGTCCAGTGGCTTTCTTAAAGTGACTGAACTAGGCAGAATGGGCTAGACTGTGATGTAACAAAGGCCACCCAAATCTCAGTGTCTTACAGCAGTAAAGGTTATTTCTGGTCATATCCATCTTGGATCTACTTCAGTACTGCTCCATGTTGTCTTCACACCAGCACCCAGGCTGACAGACCAAGTCCTCTTTAGGACATTGCTGTCTTTGAGTAGGGGGAAAGGGAGCCTGAAAAACCATACACTGGCTCTTAAAACTTCTGCATGGAAGTGACTTGCATCACTTCCCACATATTTCACTGGCCGTAGCCATTCACATGGCCAAGAACCATCAATAAGCAAAGAACTACAATTCTCCTCTGGGCAGGGGGCTGTGAATATTTGTGAACAATTGTAATATCTACCATGGTCCTTTTCCTGCAGAATTAATCACTTCTGGGAAAGAAGCTGAATGATGTTAAGCCTGCAAAATGGAAGCACCCTGTGTGTGTCGTGCATAGGTGGAGAATTCAGACCAGCGTTTCTTTGTCTGCCGGGCCCCTGTTTCACCTGCTGAGTTGGATATGGAATTTGCAGCTCTGCCATCTTTCCCACAACCCCCTGCTAACTTTGGGAGAGGAGGCCCCAGCTGTGCCTCCTGATGGAGTGGGGATGGCAGCTGCAAACTGAAACACTGTGTTTTCTCGTGTAGTTTCCCCGTTAGTGCATCTAGAGGTGTGTGGCCACCTTGCTAACTAACCCCTTGTAGAGGCATTTAAAAATCCATGTGTCTGGCCCTATTATGGCAAGGCTGTTCCACGAGAGCTGAGCACAAGCATGTGGCACTGATGAGGTGCTCTCTGTCTAGTTAGTTTGCCTTTGTGGCCTTCTCTCTCTTTCCAGTCCCCATTGCTTATGACATGTATGTTGTTGAAACTGTGTCAGGGTGAAAATCTCTCATTGACTGTAAAGGGTGGAAAAACAGGCAAATGGGGCAGGTAACTTGTCTGCATAAAGCTCCTGTGTTGCCTTAACTCCTTGTGCCGCAGTGAAACAGCACATCTAGAAGTTCTCTTCATTACACATCAGAACACAACTCATTGTTTTCTTTCCTCTGTGTCTTATCAAATGTATGCTTCCTAAGTACTTTGATCAGCTCTGACTCTGCAGAGGCTTCTGGGTATCCCCAAAGCACAATCTGGGAACTCTAAGACTACATGGTGTCAAATGCTTAATAGACTCTTGTTTGGGGAGCCAGAAGACATATTTAGATTTGAAGTCATCGTCTATAATCTACTAAATTCATGATTTTATGATATGATTAGCAGGCTTTTCTCTGGAATGGCCTAAAAATAAGATAATGCAGTGGAAACTGAATTGATTGGATATATAAACAGTGCTTGCTCTGAGATGGCACTTTCTCTAGGTCATATTTTATGTGATTGGCAGGAAGCCGTGACAGCTTGTATTGTATGTTCTTAAGAGGAACATGTGTAGAAATGGTCAATTAGAACTGCCACTCAGCCTCTCCTCATGTCAGCTGTGGGTGGACTGCCACTTGGGCTCTGAACTAGCTGTTAAAATGGGGAAATTCTGCATCCCCATGTCATTGGGTTAAGTGGGGTGATTCCAGAAAAATCTTAATTGCTTGCCCACATACCTAAAGTTACAATCCAGCAAAAATGAGGCAACTTACACTTGTGGGAAGAATTAGCCATCTTTCCGTGTAGGTACAAGATAACTCTTTTGAGTGGAATGTTTTCCCTGATTGCCTTCTTAACCACTGAGACACATCTATCTCTTGTCCCATCGCGTAGATCTCTCCTCATAGCAATCTTCCCCCATCCTCACACACTCCCTCCTGCAGTAATGAAGCAACACAGCAATACACATGATTTTCTTCTCCTCTTTCTTCTTTCAATGCTTAGATTTCAAAGTGAATGGGGCCAGTTCAGAGAGCAGCTGGTAGGAACTGATTTCCTCCTTGGGTTGTGAGGACTGCTGTCAAGTCCTGTATCTCACACTGCATGTCTGTTGTAATGTGGCGAATGAAAACAGGAGGTGAGTTCAGCCCAATGTGGAAAACAATAAACAGGTGGGAAAGGCACACAAAAGTTTAATCAATGACATCATGAAGAAAATATCCATGGACTGAAGGCGAACTAGAGAGAATGTTGGGTTCGGACCCAGAAAGTAAGATTTCCTTGAGTGGTGTTTGGTATAAAGCAAGTTGGAAAGATCAAGAGAGGGAGAAGAGAAAAGACAAGAGAAGAAGAGAGAAGAAAGAAAGAGAGAGGAGGGGAAGGGAGGGGAGGGCAGAGGAGGAGAGAGCATTCTAATCACCAGGGATCGGTGGCAGTGTGGGAGAGAGGTTCTCATAGGTGCAAGGTGGCCTAGAGTTTCTCTCACTGGATTGAGTTGAGGGGAGTAAAGAAGTACCTAGACAGAATGAGGGTGGGCCAGGCTAAAGATTTGGTTAAACAAATCTTGAAGTAGACAGTGAGGATTATATGGAGTGTGCTGGAGCACTTCTTCCACTAAGGGTGGATCATTTCTGAAAGTTAGAGTCCACCCTGTAACCTCCTGGAACCTAGATGAAAAAGGTGTGGTAAAGAACTACCTTTTAGTGTTGTTGATTGACACCTGTCTTATGCCCTATCTTCCAGGCACTGTGAAGTCATCTCAGGGTCCAGGTAGAAATGGGCAGAGGGCTGTTGCCCTCCAGCTGTTCATGTAAGAGAAAGATCTTCTAGTAATCCCATCCAACCTACTCTTTTTGGTCCAATATAGGGCTCTCACTTATGACAGCTTGTTTTAAACACGAACTTATTTGAGTTAATTCTATCAAAACATAAATGTTTCATTCTCTCATAAAAGGCTATACTGGTACCTTAGTGGCTCAGTTCAATAGCCAGTATTCATTGAACTATCATCGATGCAGACGGGGCTAAAAACTGCAAACTAAGTCTTAGTTGCTCTTCTGGAAGAATCTGTGGTCCAGTTGGAAAGGAACAATGAGTTCACATGAAGCAGTGAAAGGTGGGCAAGGTCTCCTACTCAAGTGGAGACCTCAGAGAGGATGAGATGCTCAGAGATGTTCTTTGGGAAAAGTAAGATACGTACTGGACCTTGAAGTTTGAGGAGGGGACTGGAATAAAGAAGAGAAGCCAGGAGAGCATCCCAGGTCAGGCAGAGGCAGTTTGAGCACACTGGGCAAACTGGGAGTGATTCAAGTCTGTGAGAACAGAAACTCAAGAGTTGGAAGGGATTTGTTAACACACAAATGTTGCCATTGGTTAAATGTTAAGTGCTAGGGGCTTAAGTGTTTGCATCATGTTAAAAGACCCAGGCTTTGGATTAAATATGCAGACCTTTGTGATATTATTGAGTGGATACTAAATTATGGAACTATGTATATATAAAAATCCAGAGGCAATGCCTGGAATACAGTAGCTCTTTCATACATATGTTTGGATATAATTGAATTATTATTGGCATTGTGGGGAATTTTCTTTTTTTAGTAGAGGAGGAAAGATGCCTGAGGTGTGTTGAAGCAAGAGTTGTCTCTCATCTCTTGTGTGATTGTCCACCATTTTGTCAGCAGATGTGATTTTCCTATATGTTGTAAATCCTACCTCTATGATGTTAATGAGATGGGATAGGCAGCAGTTATATTAATGAGGCAGGACTCAATTTACAAGATTAGATTGTGTCTTAAGCCAATCTCATTTGAGATATAAGAGAGAGAAGCGAGCAGAGAGACAGAGGGACCTCATACCACCAAGAAAGCAGCACTGGGAGCAGAGCACCTCCTTTGGACCCAGGGTCGCTTTGCCTGAGAAGCTGCTTGACCAGGGGAAGATTGATGACAAGGACCTTCCTTCAGAGCCGACAGAGAGAAAAAGCCTTCCCCTGGAGATGACGCCCTGTATTTGGACTTGTAGCCTGCTAGATTGTGAGAGAATAAATTTCTCTTTGTTAAAGCCATCCACTTGTGGTATTTTCTTTTATAGCAGCACTAGATAACCGAGACAGACTTTATAACATGATGACATTTCATTCAGTCACTTAGACCTCAAACTACAATCATCTTTGAAACACAGAAAGATTTTTTTAAAAAAAAAAAAAAACACTGAAATACATAGAAAATATTTTCTATTTACCACTTGCTGTCGAGTTGACTCAGACTCATGACAACTCCATATACAGTTTTCAATGGCTGATTTTTTGGAAGAAGATCATCAGGACTTTTTTCTGAGGTACCGCTGGTGGATTCGAACCTCCAACACTTTGGTGAGTAGCGGAACACATTAATCATTTGCACCATGCAGGGACTTCTTTCTGTTTACAAGAAATGAAAAAAAGTAGCATTGTTACTGGAAATGGTACTGGAGTCATTTACAGATTAAAGAGTAATATTTTATACTAAACGTACATCAGGATATTTAGAAAGAAGGTGATAATAAAGTTGGAAAGAGTTCTTGGGGTCTCTTTGTACCTCGTGAAAATCATGGCAGATAGTAAAAGGGGCATCTCCCCATGACACCTGGCTACCTAAAAGTTGAGGGGAATTAACAATGGGCCAAGGATTATGCTGCAATTCAATTAGATACATATTTATGACATGGCCCCAGATGATGGCAACTTTATTTCACTTAGAGAGGAGAAGATTGGGGATTCCTAACTCAGAGCATTTCTGTCTGTGAAGGAGTTCTTGGTCTAACAAGGAGAAGTAGCTTTCTGTCTGGAGATGACATCAGGAAGAACTAAGATACAGAGAAGACATTTGTGATAGTATGGGCCACAAGAGGCTGAAGTGCAATATAGCTAAAAACACATGAGTTATATTTCAGAACTCTTCTTTTCCTCTTTTCTGGGTCATTGTTCATCAAATCAGCATTCTCTTACCATTTAATCAAGTCTTGAACTGTCACTTTAGGTGTAAGACATTCCTTTGGTCTGTTACATTTGTGAGAGGAAATTCCATGGCAATTCTTTGCAATTTACACCACGATTTTCTCAGTATGTAACAAGTATATTTTGGAAGTCCTTGGGTAGTACAAATGGTTAAAGTCCTCAGCTAACTGAAATGTTGGCAGTTCAAGTCCACCCAGATGCACTTCAGAAGAAAAACCTGGTGATCTACTTCCAAAAAATTAGCCATTGAAAACTCTATGGAACACAATTCTGTTATGACACACATGGGGTCACCGTGAGTCAGAATCAACTTGGTGGCAACTGGTAACTGGTATATTTTGAGCCCCTACAGTGTTACTAGCAATGCGATAGACACTGGAAGTGGGGAAGGGCTTCATTTATTCATTTATGATTATTGAGTAGCTACTGGTAAAAGTGCTGGGGTATAGCACTAAATAAAAACACACGCCAACCCTCATGGAGCCTACATTTCAGTGGAGGTGGCAGACAAAATGAATAAATACACACACAAGTATACGATATAATGACAAACCATGGTCAGTGTTAAAAATATGAAGAAGAGTATAAAGGGTCTGATGGTGGCTGCTATTTGTTCATGGGTGGTCAGGAAAGTTCTCTCTGAGGAGGAGGCATTTGAACTAAGACCTGAACAAAGTGAGGGGAACATCCAGTTAGAACATCAGGGGTAAGAGGCTTCCAGGCAGAAGGAACAGCCAGCTTGAGGGTCCTGAGTAGGCAACTCCTTTGCCAGGGCTGAGTCTGGAGAAGTAGGAGTGGGGAAGGCAGAGGGGAGGTGGTAAAGATAGCAGGTAGCCAGAGCACGCAGGGCTTTATGGGCCATAATAAGGCCTTCTTATTTTATTCTAAATATTATGGGAAATCATAATACTGAGGGGTTTTGGTAGAAGAGTGGTAGGACCTGACTTATTACTATGTGGACAATAAGATGGGGCAGGGTGGAAGCAGGAAGGATATAAAATCAATGAAACATAGAGCTGGTTTTGAAGAATCTAATGGGGAAGACAGATATGCCAAATGTGCTCAGAATTCAGTATGATGAGCACTCAAAGAGGGATGTCAAAGTGCAATGACAGGCACCAGGGGAGGTAAAAATGAACTTGGCCTGGGGATCCAAGGATGCTTTCACATTTTATCTGCATCTTGAAGACTGAATAGGGATTTTCCAGATGGAAGAAAAAGGACAAGCATTACTGACTGAAGGAACAGCATATGTAAAGGAATGGAGAGACACAGAGGAATATAACCTGTTTGGAGGACACCAAGTAGCAGGGGGAGCCCTGGTGGTTAAGAGATTGGCTGCTAACCAAAACGTCAGAAGTTCAAATCCACCAGCCACTCCTTGGAAACCCTCTGAGGCAGTTCTACGCTGTCCTGTAGTGCCCCTATGTGTCAGAATCGACTCAACGGCAAATGGGTTTAGTTTAAGTAGTAGAGATGGCAGGATAGCTGGAGCACAGGTGAGCATGGTGACCAGCAAGAAATGTGGTTGGACAAGCTAAATTGGGGTAGACAATGGAAAGTCTCATTTGTTTGTGACTTTATTATTATATAGGCAATGGATGAGGAACCATCAGAGTTGTAAGCAGGGAGATAAATAATGAGATTTGTGTTTTGAAAAGATTACTCCACCAGTAGTGTGAACAGAGGTGGCTATTTCTACTTCCTTTAGCAACATACAGAATCTGTGTTTGGATTCGGAATCATACAGAGCTGATTTCCAATCTTGGCTTGAATAGGTATTAGCTGGGTTGATCATAGTCACGTTTCTTCATCTCTTTTAGCCTTGGTTTCCTTGTCTATAAACTGAGAAAGAAAATGTCTATTTCAGGAGAGTTGTGAATATTAAATTTTGAAACGTGCTTAGCATAGTGTTTGGCCCATCACAAGTGATCAATTATTTGGTACTATTTTTTATTATTGCAAAGGCCTGGGATGGAGAGAGACGTGTGGCAGGTGTACTGGTGAGGAGACTCTTGCACTAGTGTAGGGGACACATGCCAAGGGTCATCAATGATAGCAGGGGGAGGAGGGGAAGAGAAAAGAAATTCAAGAAATATTTATGGACTGCAATTAACAGAGCCTGATCATTATTTCAACATGAGAGTTGAAAGGTCGGGAACTGAGAATAGCTCCACACATTCTAACAAATACCAAAGGAGATTGGCGTGTGATGTGACCATTATCAAAATCCCAGAAGAAAGAATATTCACAGACCCTTTCCATGCCCTAGTGGGATGTTGCTTTACCATTCCACTAAAATGATTCACAATAGGAATCCTCCCCAAAAAGCAAACACACAAATAAAACACACACACACACACAACACACAACCAAGCACTCTCAAGAAGAGGAAATGGGTGTCTGGTCAATAAAAAATTATAAATACCCACTATGGTATGTTTGGTTCTGATGGGAAGGGGTCAGGTTTCATACTTTTTATTTATTTCTATTTTAAATAAGAGGACAAGCCCAGTACTAAAGACAATTTGGTAGTACTTGAATTGTCTTTGATGCTGTTGCTGAGAATGTTGACAGTGTTAATAATGTAGATGGTGATGGTTTTATAAAAGAGAGACAACTGTCTACATTTAGGAACAATCTCTCCAGGAGGCCCTCATGGACTTAGATAAACTTCTATCAACCTATGATTCTCTGATAGAGCTCTGAGGACTGACACTACAGTGCGATGAAATGAATAATCACAGACGGTGCCTCATTAAGTGTGATCACCTTCAAATGTGACTTATCTAGTCACATAACTGGTAGAAATTGCCATATAGAAACGACATTTCTGTTTGCTCAGAGATTGCCATGTAAACAGTACCATCTCATGTCACATTCTCAGGTTCTCTGAACGGGTTTTGGGAGTGGTACATCGAGAGGGGAGAAGGCAGAGCAATAGTTACGTATAGCAGTCCAGAGAACGGTCTCTATTTTGCCCATTTCTCTGGGTGAACAAATGTTGACAGCTTGCCTTGTGGAATTGCACTGAATATATAATTCTGGCCTGGATAATTTCTTGGCTATTGAAGAACCAAGTTTATACAAGTCGAATCCACGCTGCAAACAACAGTACTTCCTGGATGGAGCATGAGTAATTAGCTGTGAGAATCATGACCATTTGGCCCCCAACCCATTATTGATGTTTCAAGACGCAGTATAGAAATCCACATCATTTTCATAACACAAAAGATTAGCCCCTAGTGAACATTTTATCTGGGGAGTCCAGCTACAATATATTTCTAGACCTTCATAACTATTGCATTGACTTATTTACTTTATGCTTTGGTACTCTTAAACTAAAAAGGAAAAAAAAGAAAAAGAAAATGGACAGAGAAAAATGTCAAGTTCAATTTCTGTGGGAAGACCAAAGCAGAAACTACTGTAGCTTTGCCACATTTGAATAGACTGCAAAACCAAAATAAAAAAAAAACCCAGCCAGTTGCCTTCAAGTCAATTCCGACTCACGGCAATCCCACGTGTGCAGAGTAGCACTGCATTCCGTAGGGTTTTCAATGGCTGTGACCCTTCAGAAACAGGTCACCAGGGCTTTTTTCCAAGGTGCCTCTGGATGGGTTCAAACCACCAACATTTCGATTAGTAGTTGAGTACTTAACTGATTGTGCCTTACAGGACTCCTGACTGCAAAATAAATACATTCAGTGATTTCTTATAAATGTTTGACAAAATGTCTGAATTTTCCTTGAAGTGGCAGCAAATCCATGACTAGGAGGTCTTATGTTCCACAACTGTTTACGAGTATTGTTGGACATAAATTACAGAAACCAAAATTTCAACCATGGTGTAAAAGACTATAAAAATTTCGGCCCGTATTAACTACTGTGCAACTACTAGGTTTATGAATGGACTTAAAAGTTCCAAATATGGATAAAAACTTGGTAAATGCCCTCAAAAGCATTGTTAAGGAAATTTCTTCACCGAAGTTGTGGCTCAGCAAAGAGAGAGAAGGAATAAATTCTACAGGTCTCACGAGGTCTGGCAGGGGCCACCCGCCAATCATGACAAACAAGAGTGCACTTTCTGTGCTAAGCAAATAAACGTAATTGTAAGTTTGTAAGGCCACAGAGACTATAAATCAAGTGCTTTGCTCCAAGTCTGAAATGTCTGCATTGAAAGTTCATGGAAATGAGAGCTGTCTCCTTAAAAATCAGGACCCAAACTGGCTTGAGCTTGTAACAGCCCAGAACAGAGCCCCCGGGGCAAGCGGTTAAAAATACGATTTTTATAAACAAACTTGGCACTGCAAACTTAATGCAAAACCCTACGCATATAATGTCACTTATGTGTGCAACTTGTTTAAATTAAAGCTGCAGTAAGAAGGAAATAAAATTGGCATCTTAACCTTTTGTTGAACAATGCTTACACCCTGTTTGTATTTTGAAGTAGGTAGTGGTGTCTCCCCAGCCCACCAAGAGTTAAGAATCTATCAGCATTTTCTCCTGAATTTTTCTAATTCATATTTTTAGAAAATTCGGATCTAAGTATATGCTGTATACATAAAATATTCTGGGAGCAAAATGTTAGTTTGCTACAGAATTCCCTGGGGTGTCACCAAATTCATTACACTGAATTGAACTTAGAGAGACATTATAAACAATACTTAACTAAGAACCTTCCTTCCCCTTCTACTTAAAAGCTGAAAAAGTAAGTCGTTTCTTTTTCCTCTGGAAATTTATTAGCCAATATTCCCTCACTCCAATTCAGTCTCCTTTGGTATTTGAAGAAAACCCGCAAAACACTAGTTGTTAATACTGTTTTAAGCCTCACCCTTTCGTTTCCGTTGACAGTTGTTCAAACAGAACAAGGGGATACTGCATGGTTTACAATCAGGAAAGATGTGTGTCAGGGTTGCATCCTTTCACCATACTTATTCAATCTGTAGGCTGAGCAGATAGTCCGAGAAGCTGAACTATATGAAGAAGAGCCCAGCATCAGGATTGGAGGAAGACTTATTAACAACCTGTGATATGCGGATGACACAACCTTACTTGTGGAAAATGAAGAGGACTTGAAGCACTTACTGATAAAGATCAAAGACTACAACCTTCACTATGCATTATACCTCAACATAAAGGAAACAAAACTCCTTACAACTGGACCAGTAAACAACATCATGATAAACAGAGAAAATACTGAAGTTGTTAAGGATTTCATTTTACTTGGATCCACAATAAATGTCCATGGAAGCAGCAGTCAAGAAACGAATTTGCATTGGGCAAATCTGCTGCAAAGGCCTTTTTAAAGTGTTAAAAAGCAAAGATGTCACCTTGAGGACCAAGGTATGCTTGACCCAAGCCATGGTATTTTCAATAGCCTCATAGGCATGGGAAAGCTGGACAACGGAAGGAAGACAGAAGAAGAATTGATGCATTTGAATTATGCTGTTGGTGAAGAATATTGAATAGATCATGGACTGCCAGAAAGGGAACAAATCTGTCTTGGAAGAAGTACAGCCAGAATGCTCCTTAGAAGCAAGGATGGCTAGACTTCATCTCACGTACTTTGGACATGTTATCAGGAGGGACCAGTCCTTGGCGAAGGACATCATGATTGGTAAAATAGAGAGTCAGCGAAAAAGAGGAAGACTCTTAACAGGATGGACTGGCACAGTGGCTGCAACAATGGGCTCAAACATGGTGCAGGATGGAGCAGTGTTTTTTTTCTGTTGTACATAGGGTCCCCGTGAGTAGGAACTGACTTGGTGGCATCTAACAACAACATCCTCGGTTAGATCTGTTTTAAATATGGTACTTTACAATTTTAATTAAAATCATAATATCTCAATCCTATGAATTTGGTCAACTCTGGATATCAACACAGATTTCAGGAATTACAAAAGAGACATAAATTTTCCCTTGGTGTTGAACAGTTGGCTTACCAAAAAGATAGCCTGAAAAGTCTGTTTCTTAAACACATACACAGTTAGAATGATTAAAATGTACTTGCTCTTAGTACAAACCCTCTTAAGAGCCTTGTTCTGAACAGCCAGGTTCTTATTTGAGTTTGGATCACCTTCCTTATACATGGGGTCAGTTTTTGTGTGTTCTTAGTAATGGCCCAAAACAGCATTATCTCACCCCATCCCACTCAAAAATTCAGCTTGGTTGTTTGTCACCCTTGTCCTTAACCATTCTTAAGCTGACAGACATTTTTGAGCCTTTTAGATGTGCAACAGGATTTTGTTGTTATTCATTTACGTTTAGTTCTCATTGCTGAAACAGTCGGTCTAAAGCCATAGTAGCTTTGTATCCCTAAAGGGTGGAGGATGCTTAAGGATGGCCTGGCGCAATTTGAGCTTTGGAAAATACTTCCAGATGGAATGATTTTGAAGAGGTTTCGCCATTATCTTGGATGTGGTACATGTAGTACTTTCTGCATGGTTTCTCTGAAGTGATTAACTATTGTATTGCTTATTTCTACGGTGCATTCTGTGGTCTTCTTGGAAGCATGTGTGGTCTGCTTAGTTCTACTCTATTAATTATATGGGGTGTCCTCAAATCTTCCTTCTACTGTTTTGCTATTAAGGATGAAGGAAACTTTTTTTTTTGGTCTCCTTTTCATTTGTAAGATGGTGTCCTTCCTCTTCTCAGAAGGGGAGCCTCTTCCTCATGCTCAAAGAGGAATGTTTTGGACTTTATAAACTCACACCTCTAAAATATTAAGAAGAAAACATGTAACTGAAAATACAACATGATTTCATCCACGAAGAAGACATTAAATTCATTTTGACATCATGACTTTCACTTACACCCACAGAAGTCTGATACTGGGAGGTGAATTAAGGACAGGACATCTGTTTTAGTTCTGAATAGTGCTGGGTTTTGTGGGATTCAACCAAACCCTAAATGCTAGAAGAACATGTCTTCAGATTTAAATTTCAGTGAATAGTCAACTATGGTTCAGTTTACACTCAGATATTTTTGTTTTCATTCTCCCAAGTTTCTAACAGTTATAGAGATGCTGGCAAAGGGAAAAAGGCTTTATGTGAATGTGTCCTAGTATTCAGAAATATTCCTGAATTATCACTGCCAAGGTCTTTCAATTTGTTGTCCTTAAAAAGCCAGGCCTGTATTGTGGTCAAGGTTGAGACAAAAATTATTAACTTTTCTCCTTCATACCAAGTGAATTCATGCCTGCCTAGTAATTTACTTGCATTAGGAAACCAAATGGGGAATTTGTTCTACTCACACCCAGGCTTCTCATTGGATAGTTTAGCACATCTATAAATTCATTTTGATGAGTTCAAACAGAATTTCATATGTGCAGAAGAATAAAATGTCATCATCTGATTGTTACCTACATGACCTTGAATGTAAAAGAGGTGTTGAGCCATAATTTTTGGGCCTCTCATTTGTGCTATATAATGAAGTCAGAAAGGATTTATTTTTAGAGACATTTCAGAAGTACTATTTAGAACCACATTAAATTATTTCCTATTTTCTGTACTTACCACCTTGCAAACACTGCCAGTACTTCAGAGAACATTTTTCTACTTTGCAGGGCCAACAGAAAATTGTATCTAGCTCAGGCATCTATGCTGAAAGCGCATGTTGGATCCAGAATTAGATGTTTTCAGAGCATTAATGTTCATCTTGCGTTCTGCGTTTTACGTTAACTCTCATTGACTCACACCAACTGATAATACTTAGATTAATAAAATATAACCTGCTTTATATGGTTACAGCCACTTGTATTACAGGGAAATATGTATTTCTACAGTTTCTATCTCTGGGTAGCTAGATTCCTATTTCCTTATTTTGTCATAGAGTGGCAATGGCAGTAATTAAATTGGAGATTTTATTGTTATTCTGACCCTTGTTATTAAGAACCCATAAAATTCTGAAATAAAAAAAGTGTCTGTCTTATTCTCAGAGCTTAGTCTGGTATTCCTTCTTCTTTTTTTAAACAGCACATCAGAATTAACAAATGCATCTGTCTCTTATTAACTGAAGAAAAGCAAAGATAATTTACTTCCATTGATCAGGGGTATAGTTATTTTTTAAAATGATGGAACATATCGATATCATTCATTTATATACTTTTTTCTGATTGCAAGAGAAATATCTCATTTCTTTTTTAATGTAGATAAACTTGGACAGTAAAATACAAAGACTAAAAACCATTTTGGTGTATATGTTTTGAGTCTTCTTAAAAAATGCAAATTTATTTTTAAAAAATAATGTCATATTATACAAGATATTAGGCAACCTATTTTATTCACTAAACATATTGTCTACATTTTCTCATGATATTGTTTTCTTCTGCAACATGATTTCAATTGATGCATAGTATTTTATGATACAGTTATATCATAATTTGTTCCACTGATTACCTACTTTTGTTCACTTAAGCTATTTTCAATATTACCACACCCTGCTGGGGGCTCTGGTAGAGAAGTGGTTAAGAGCTTGGCTGCTAACCAGAGGTTGGCAGTTCAAATCCACCAGCTGCTCCTTGGAAACTCTATGGGGCAGTTCTACTCTCTCCTGTAGGGTCTCCTGATGGCAACAGGTTTGGTTTTTTATGCCCTGTTGGCACATATTCTTTAAAAACTTTGTATTGAATAGTTAAGTTTTTATTGATTTGTAGGTACTCTTTACATATTATAGTAAATAAGCCTTTGCTGTGTATATTTTGAATATTTTTCCAGTTTGAATTTGGCCTTTTAATTTTGTGTATGGTTTTTTTTTAATTTAAAGAAATGATTACTTTTATATAGTCAAGTATATACATTTTTCTTTATTCATATCTAATTATATTTACTTCCATAGTACTACTGTTAAAGTTGTGTTAGGTAAATCTTTGTGAATTATTAATACTCAAAACAAAACAAAACAAAAAATATTTCTACTCTCTTCCATTCTTTCCTCCCAATGAATTTTTTAATTGTTTTGCGATGCTCCAAGAAAAAGATGTACAGGAGTGATTGGATTTTCATTAAATGTATAGATTAATTTTTATATAATTGATATTTTAATGTAGTGAGTCTGTCTAGCTGACAATATATCATGATTCTTAATTTTTGAAGTCTCATTTCATGTGCATTTCTTTGAACTATAGTTTTAGAATTTTGAATGTTTTGTAAATTTTTGTATAATTTTCACGTACCCATAGCTGGTTATTAGAGTATGTAAAAATCTATTCTCCTTTTTCCTTATTTTAGAATAATTTATTATTATTGTATTTAACTTAAAACCCACCCACAAACTCATCATTAAAAATACGTTTTCCTCATCTTGTTATCTATATTGACCATCTTTCTAGCTCTTTATTAAGTAAATTTATATTGGATACATATACATTTAAAAAAATCAGGATCATACTCTGCACATGTTTCGGCAAACCATATTTTCTATTAAAAGTATATATAGAGAACATTTTCTTTCACTTTATATTAAGGGCCATGAGATATTCTCCTATCAATCTCATATCACTGGATATTTATATGGCTCTAATTTTTTTTTTGTTATTATATACTAAGTTCCAGCAATTACATAATAATACTGGAAGACATCAATGATGATTTCTTGAGTATAAATTTCAAGAAGTGGAATTGATGTATTTATAGGCATTCAAATTTTTGAAGTTTTTAATTCATATTGCACAACCTTCCAAAGTGATATAAGCAACTTACTTTTCTATGAGCAGTGTGCATTTCTCAAAAACAAAACAAACAAATGAAAAACAAAAACCCAGTTATAGACATTCTAATTATTGTTTTAAATTTACCTGTTTAATCTGAGTATTGAAAACAGTAATTGATGAATTAAATTTATCATCAACAAATCTTATCTATTTTTTTCATTTTACAACTTTCTTATTCATGCCATTTATTCATTTTTCTTATTGGTGTATTTATGTTTTGCAAAATCTCTTTTACATTAAAGGTATAAACCCTATGATAAATGTTTATTTTTGGGGGGAGGAGGGGTTATTTGTCCTGAAATGTACAAGTTTTTTGAAGGTTTTTGCCTTGAGTTTGAGATTTCAATATTCTTTATCACCATAAAATTGTGTATTACGTAAACCTACATTTTTTTTCTATTGGCTTTCTGTTTGTTTTTAATTTAGAATTTAATTTTTCTCCAATTAATTCGGGGTATGCTGTGCACATTTATTTTTTTAAATATTAGGAAGTTGTTTCAATCCACTTACTGAGTAATTCATTTTTTTACACTATAGTAAAGCTATTAGCTGCTACATATTTTTACATTTTTTCAATGACTATTTTGCATTCTGTTCTTTGCGTTATTACATAAGAACCTTGAGAAGAGAAATAAATAATTATTGAGATATTAGGCTTATTTTTTCTGATTTAAAATCATTTGATGGAAATGATTTTAGTAGTTCACGTCATGATTTTAAGTATTGGGTGTGCTGTGATAAACATTTTTAATATTTAAAGAATTGCTTTACTATTTACAGGTAGCTATTATTTAAAAATCAGGAGTGACTGTTGAATATAATCAAATTTTTCATCAACATTTATTAAATGATAAAGTGGTTTTTCTACTTTGATGTTGCTGTGATACACGATACTCATTTGCCAAAAATAAAGGTAATTTGCGTATCTTTATTATCTTTTAGTATAATATTATATTTAGTTTCATAGTATTTTTTGTTTTTATTTTATTTACTTTGTATTCTATAACTTTCTATTTATGCCATATAATTACTAGGTTTTGTAGTCAGAGAAATGGGAATTTGGGAAAATAAATTGGAGAGATTTTCATTTTTTTGATGCTCTGAAATAAATAACATAGAAATTAACTTCTTCAAATTACTGACTGAATAAAAAAGTGTTATTTTTAATACACTTATAGGTAGATAGTGGAATGCAGAGATCTTTTGTGTATAGTTCAGTGAGTTTTGTCAAATATATACAATTGTATAACCCCACCTAAATTGAGAAATAGAACATTTCCATCATCCCAGAAAATCCTAGTTAGTTCCCACTCCACACCCCAGAGGTGTTTGTTCTGATTTCCATTAGCTGCCTGTTCTTGTACTCCATATAAATGAAACCATACATTTGAGACTTATCCATATTTTTCCATATATTTATGGCTCATTTCTTTGTATTGCCAAGTACTAGTCCAGTGTATAAATATCCCCCAATTTGTTTACCTATTTCCCTTTAGACAGATTTTTGGGTTCTTTCCAGTTTTAGGCTTTGAATATTCTTCTACAAGTTGTTCATGGCTATATGTTTTTATTTACCTTGAGTAAACATCTGAGAGTAAAATGTTTGGGTTACAGAGTAGTTAATGAGTTTAACTTTATCAGAAGCTGCCGAACAATCATAACTTTCACATTACTACCTGCAATTATGTGAATTCCAGTTGATGTACTTTCTCTAACATGTGGTATGCCATTATGATTTTAATTTGTATTTTCTTGATGATTAATGATGCCGAGTGTCTTTTCAGGTGCTTTTGGCCCTTTATGTATCTTTTTTTGTGATGTTTCTGTTCAAACATTTTGCCCATTTTTAAATTGGGTTGCTTGTCTTTTTATTATTGAGTTGTAGAAGTTCTTTAAATATTGTGAATACAAGTCCTTTGTCAGATTTATGTATTACGAATATTTCTTCCATGCCTGCAACTTGCTCATTTGTTTTCTTAATATTTTGATGTAATAATTAAGTTTTAAATAGAAAATCTAAGAATATACATTTTATTTTGTATATATTTGGTCATATTTTATATTTTGATATATAGATTATTTTTTTCATTATTAATTACCACAAAGTAATCATAATTTTGGTTTTCTTGCTGAAAAAAAGTTATTTAGAAGTAAGATTTTTAGTACTCAGGTTATTAGGAATGATTTTATGTTTTTGTTTCTAACCCATAACTTCATTCCTTTTTTGCCTGAAAATATGCCCTTTATTATTTCTGATTTTTTTTTTTTTTTTTTACCTTTCCATGACGGACATTGTGATGTACAGCTCAGATCCTCCTTCAGGAATGAAAGATACATGAACCAGCTGTTGAACCACTGTAGGTAGACAGCCCTCAGCTATCAGAACTCTTCGGAGAAGGTCTCCACTGTAACAATGCCCCACCCAATGTCACATCTTGTTCTCTGGCAGAAGAAGATAAGACTGGGCTCCCTCATCCCACCTTGGGAGCTTTAAGGGTCATTGCATGAGAGATTTACTTCTTCTGTCCAATCCTGCTTCCTTTCCTTCCTCCCACAGATGTTGAGCCTCCTAAAAGGTAATCTCCACCCCAGAAGCTGCTTTCCTGAGAGCTCAACTGCAATATTTATTGAAATTATTTTTGTTTGTGTGTGTGTATTTGTGACCAATTAAATGATCAATTTTTGTAAACGTTACAAGACCATTGCAAAAAACAAAACCAAAAAAACCCACCTAGAACAATAACAGCAAAAGCAAGGTGAATTCACATTCTTTCTTCGGAAGTTACAAAGCTTGGTATATCTATTAACCTAAGTATTCTACTTATTATTTTTTCTTTATATTTGTTTATACTTGGCTACTAGATTCATCAAAGAAGCGTGTCCTAACTCTCTTTTATTGATTGTAAAAAAATTCTTCTTGGATATTTTACATGCTTGTTTTATCTTTTTATTGTATTTTACATTATATTATTGTATTTTAATATAACAATATTGCCTACATACAGAGTTATAGCAGTATGTACTTTTCGCGAATTGTAACTTTTACCAGCATAAACTAGCTCTCTCTTTGCTTTTCAACATTTTTGTCATGCATTTATTTTTATCTGATATTAATTCTGCAACTCTTTCATTTCTTTTTAGCTATATAATTTGTCTCTGTTCAGATGTTTATTTTAACTTATTTGTGTAGTTTTCTTTGAGATATGTTCTTGTTAATTGAAGTAGTTGGATTAAAAAAAAAACTGAACCTAAGTGTTTCTAGAAAAGGAATTTTAGCCCTTTCATATTTATTATTATGACTAGTACCTTTGACTTTACTTCTTCCACTTTATATAATTCTATTAGTGATACTTTCTTATTATTTTACTGTTTTCTGGAATTTGAGATACAAGTCATATTTTCTTTGCTATATTCTTTTCTAGTATATTAAGAACAGTATGTTTTATTCTAATTCTATTGATTACCTTTCAATTTTCCAAAAACATCCTTTAATATATTTTGCTTTAATTTTGGAGTCAAGAAAAATTCTACTTTTTATCTCCTTCTATGGGGTTTTAATTCCTTCCAAGTACCCTCAATTTTTGGATTCTGATTTCTTGATTGAAATCTTCAAGATTGTTATTGAAGTTTTTACTCTCTATTTTATATACTTTCTCTTAAATAAAATTTAAGTTCTTAAATTTTTTCTTTTCATTAATTTCATTTTCTGTTCTTTATAATCTCATATATGATGTTTTTATCCTTTGATAGTATTTTTAACTTTCTCAATATTGTCCTTACTGCAGCTATCTCCCTTTTCTTCTCATTGTTTTGCCTTTCATTTCTGTCAATTTTATTCTCATAGCTTTTCCTCTCCTATTCCACAGAATTCATGCCTTCTTGCATTCTAGTGAGCATACCACATAGTTTACTAAAATAATCAGACATATATTCTTTCTTTTGATATTGCAGGGTAAATTTTTTTTTTCTAATTCTTAAAAACAAGTGATTTGTTATTCAGTCCTTTAAGTCCTGTAGTATCTGTCATGATGCCTCAGACAACCTAAACATTCAATCATTTTAGCCTAGCAACCTGGCATTGAAAGCTATTTTCAAACTGGTCTATTACTCTCCACTCATCACACAGTTACTCACTTTTCCTCATTTACCCCAGATGTTTTCCTTATCATACATTCTACTCCTTTCTTCTCTTTCTACCTAAATGCTTAGCCACCTTTTGAAGTATGCTTTTAATCCTTCCTCTTCTATGAAGACTTTCTTGGCCACTCCTCCCTGAATTGACCTATCGGTTATCTGAACTACTCAAATAATTACTATGTATTTGTTTTATTGGGTAGTTACACTTTATTGCATTGCAATTGTTGATTATCTTGGTAGATGTAGATATCTGATCTCCTCCAGCTACAGAATGGACTCTGACAGCATGGGTCATACCACTGTTACTGTTGATGTTTTTGTTATGTGGTTAAAAACTCTATGATTCCTAACAGAGAACCTTACCTTTGTCTACAATAAATATTAACTCGTTGATATACGTGGGATGGACTCAGGATCCTTGAGTACACCCATCTCTGATTCTGGTTGTCCAATTACCTACAGCAGAAAAAAGGAGACATCAATGTCAAAACTAGTGCATAAACCAAACACACCTTATATGAGGGTTAACTACCCAGAATGCAATGAATTAAATGTTCCAGCAACACTTTAAACAATTATCCTAATTTCCTGTTTTAAGTTGTATCTCCTTAAGAAAACATTGGCACGTTTCTTCTGACTCCCATCACTGTTCCTTGGCAAAGATTACTTGAGTTTTTCATAGTCTCTCAGTTCAGCTTTGAGAACCCAAAATTCAATTGTGGTTCCCACACCTTAGTTATGTACTACGTCCAGAAGCTTTAAAGGCTAAGTCAGGCATGGTAATGGTTTATATGACTGAATTTTTTGGCAAGGCAAATGACATCTGCAGAAAGATGGGATTTTTTTTTTTTTAAATGAGTTACTGCAGATGGAGCTGGTGATTTTCCTTGGCATTGAATTTTATGTCACACAAAGACCTGTGCTGTTCCAAAAACATTGTCACAATTTGTTGACTCTTTGTCAAAAGTTTTGACAGTTTGTTGGCATATCCTATATCCCTGCACCTGTCTGTAAGAACTTAAAAATATGTGTATTTAAAAGAAATATTTATAAATATTCCAGCATTTAACATGAACTCAAGCTTGCTCAGTGATTTTTTAAAACACATAAAGTTTGATTTCAAGTCTTTCTGGGGATGTGGTTAACTCAGTTTTCTTGCAATTGTAATAGGGACCAAGAGGGTGCTTTCAAATAGTCCAGTGTTTTTCTCCCAGTGAATCTCTAGATCAGTTAACCTTCTTTCTTGTAATGAGCATGTGAAAGTCCTGTAGTTGTTTACCATTTTAAAAATGAGGTGTTTAGTCCTTTGGGCTAATATTTTCCTTGTGTCTTTGGTTTTCTTCATTCTTATTTGCTCCGGACGGGATAGGACCAGTAGATGTATCTTAGATGGCCGCTCACAAGCTTTTAAGACCCCAGATGCTACTCATCATAGTGGGATATAGAACATTTTCTTTATAAACTATGTTATGCCAATAGTCCTTTATGTCCCCTGAGACTATGGTCCCCAGCGCCCAACCCCAGCAACTCCGTCCCTCAAGGTGTTTGGATGTGTCTAGGAAACTTTGTGCTTTTGCTTTGGCCCAGTTGTGCTGACTTCCCCTATATTCTGTGTTGTCTTTCCCTTCACCGAAGTTGACATTTGTTTACTATCTAATTAGTTTTCCCCTCTCCCTCCCTCTCCACCTTTGTAACCATCAACGAATTTTTTTCTATGTGTAAACTTTTTCTTGAGTTTTTATAATAGTGGTGTCATAAAACATTTGTGCTTTTGTGACTGACTTATTTCACTCAGCATAATGCCCTCCAGAGCCTCCATCAGCCTGATCCCAGAAGAGCCAGATGGTGCCCAGCTACCACCACCAACCACTCCAGCAGGGAACAGAAGACAGTCCAGGACAGAATGGAAGCAAAATAGAGAACAGAATTCAAATTCACAAAAAAAGACCAGACTTACTGGTCTGACAGAGATCAGAGGAACCTCTGGGACTATGGCCCCTGGAAACGCTGCTAACCCAGAACTGAAGCCACTCCTGAAGACCACTTTTCAGACAAAGATTAGATAGGCCTATAAAACAAACAATAACACACATGAAGAACATGCTTCTTAGTTCAATCAAATATATAAGACCAAATGGGCAACTCCTGCCCAAAAGCAAGATGAGAAGGCAGGAAGGGACAGGAATTGGATAAATGGACACAGGAAACCCAGGATGAAAACGGGGAGTATGCTGTCACATTGTGGGGATTGCAATAAATGTCACAAAATAGTATGTGTATAAATTTTTTAATGAGAAATTAACTTGAGCTGTAAACTTTCACTTAAAATACAATAAAATATGTATGTATCTGTTACAGTAAAAAAAAAAAAAAAACCCAAATACAAGCAAACAACAACAACAAAAAAAAAACGAGATGTTTAATGTGTGTCTTAAAAGTTTAGGACAGAAGCCATTTTCTATAGATGTTCTTTTTAAATCTACAATTACAACACTGAATACAGTCTCTTACCCTGTCCATTTACATGTGGTCAGATAAATTCTTTTTTTTAAAAACATAATACGAAACCATTGAATGATCCATAAAGTGTTGGTTCCAAAACTTGAAGATCCTACAAACTTTTTTCAGGAAGAGTCATTTGTAACTTCCCCATATAGAGGAACCATTAAATGCTGAATGAGAAGACATTAATACCTGTACCCATTATGGACCATAGTATTTATGCCATCCCTACTATCAAACTTCTGGTTTTTAAAAAAAATAGTTTCAGCACTTAAAAAAACAAAAGTTGATAAGCACTATTAATATTTTTACCTTACTTACCACAGGATTTCCTGAGAGGCAGCTTGACATAATAAAATTGGACTAGGTCACAGTTCTGCTGCTTGCTAGCTATGTCATTTTAGAGAAGTCACTAGTTTCCTCTGAATCACTTAACATAATTCTTATACAAAATGGATGTGAGGAACAAGTGAAATAATATACATGTAAGCAATAAATTATTATTCTTGTGTTGGCTAGGAAGAAGGGGCATATGCAAATTACTGGCTATTTCATAATAAAGTTGCACAATGCTCATTGTGGCTGAAAGATAACTGATGAATGGAAATGAGGCAACTGTGGAAAATTGAAAGTACAGGAAATAACACTGGGTCCAGCTATGAAGAATATGCTGTATCAGTCTTCTCACCATAGTTCCTATCACTCTTTACTGCTATAAGTAAAAGAAAAATATCATCAGGGAAGAATGAGTAAAAATAGTGGTCCACACTTTCCTCTGAATACTGCATTTTTGATGGAATGCCAAGAGTCACTGCATATCTAAAGATAGATTGTTAAGAAGACAAGATCTCCTGAAATTAGTCTCCAAGATTATGTGTGGCCAGAAATCTCTATCGACTAGTAGGTATGAGAGAAGTGCATAAACAACAGAGAAAGCACACGTTCCTGCTTCAAAAAGTAGATGAGAAGTTAGTAATAAGAAATTAGGATCTGCTCGGAACTAATGGCTTTAGAATTGAAGAAACCTCAGAGGTCATCTTGAGTACTCTTAATTGTATGGTTGATGAAACTGAGACTCTGAGAGAAAAATTGGCTTGCCTAGACGTGTAGGAGGTCCCTAGGTGATACATACGGTTTGCGCTGACTCGATTGCTAAACTAAAGGTTGCTAATTCGAACCTACCCAGTGGTGCCACAGAAGAAATGCCGGTTAAGAGTACAGGCAAGAAAACCCTATGGAGCAGTTCTACTCTGTAACTGGGGTGGCCATGAGGTAGAATTGACTTGACAGCAACGAACAACAAAAACAACAGAATTGTAGGGTGACCATGTGTCCTGGTTTGTTTGGTGTATACCTATTTCAGCACAATTTTTATTGGTACCCCTTTTCATAATAAAAAAATGTCCATTTTGGACAATGAATTATGTGCTCACCATCAGTAGCAGCATCAGTAGCAGTAGGGCCAGGACTGCTTTCCAAATCTGGACTCCTAATCCTCTGCCCCTCCCACTCCACCACTATTCCCTTTCCTCCAGTAAGCTGCAACTTCCTCTGTTTTTTAAAACAGGAACCAGATCATTTTGCTCATGTAGGTGCTGAGACAATCACAGATATATATATATTTTAAAACTCTAAGAGGAACACGAAAGACACTAAGAGAGTCAGGGATAGAAATTCACTGGAAGAGAACTTATGGCCAACTTAGTCAAATACCACACTTGGTACTCATGCAATCAGGAAATGCTTCTGTATGTACCTATGTGTCTAGCATACTAAGTGGGAGCTCATCAGCAACGTTTCATTCCACTCTTTTTACATCTGTTTTTGTCAAGTAAACAAATAATTATTGAGCACTTTTTAAGTGCAAGGCACTGTGAAAAAACAAAATAAACAAATGACAATGGATGATCCCCGGGGAGCACCAACAGCTTTAAGAAGTACAATCACCATTTTTTTTTTATCCTGTGAATTTTCATTTAATTAGGAACCATTACATTCATTTAATGGTCAACATTCTCAGCATGAACTTCACTTGTACTCTTGACAGTTCAAGATGACTTTGTGATCAGGTAGCAGTCATCTGGGAGATGTTTGGAATATTTGGATAAGGTGGTGGTTGGGTGGAAAGAGAAGGGGGGAGGAGGGAGAGAATTTCCCAGAACCCCTCAAATCACACCAGCAAACTCATTTCCTACATGGGCCCTGACCACAGGGTCAGACAACATTGCCCACGGAGTGAACAAAGAGCCTTGTGTGCTCATGACACAGCGCTGAGGTGCTGCATTACCTTATTTCTGACAGGTCAGAGGCACTTTGAAAAGCCTCCCACCACGGCTGTCAAATAAGAGTGCTATAAAACATGAGAACACAAAACGTAATGGCTTAATGTTTTCGCTCTGCCTTGGTTTGCAGAGACCTATCTTCTTACATAGTCAATGAACTGTTTCCAACCTACTCTCGATTTCTTAGTGGAGGGAGAAACAGATGCGCTGTTGGCAAAATGGCAGTCTAATCCAAACATCTAAACAATACTGCTTGGAAGAATTCAGAGTAGGGTCTGAGAATAGGAAAGGATATATATTTAAAGGCACGAGTTCCTAAAGTTTACTTTTTTTTTCCCTGCTGTGTGCTGCCTTCAGCATAACCTGGCCCTCAGAAGCAGTCCTTATGGTTCATGCCCTGGAAGAGGCAAGAAATGGGGACGGAAGTCACCCATGAGGAAGATCTGGGGCAGCTAACAAAGAGGATTTCTTTTTTTGTTTTTAAGCGTTTTTGTGTTTTTTTTTTTATTGTACTTTAGATGCAGGTTTACAGAGCAAATTAGTTTCTCGTTAAACAATTAATACACATATTGTTTTGTGACATCGGTTGCTAACCCCATGACGTGGCAACACTCTCTAACAAGCAGGCTTTCTTGAATTGCTTCCCACATTGGATGGGATGGAGTCTTTTATGAGCTTGAGTCACATCCATTCAGATAGGGTTTCCTAACTTGGCATGGTACAGATCATCTGGAGGGAGAATTCTCTAGGAATTAGATGTCTTCCAATTTCCAGAGCCCAATTGTATGGCATAAGTGGCTTCTTAGACTTGATCTTCAAAAAAACTTTAAAAATGCCTTTTCCCAGGGATACCTTGGGAAATTGTATCCCACACTTACTCACAAATGATTGACTTCTTTTCAGTTGAACCAAGGGTTAATTTGTACATCAAAGACACCTAGCTTGAAAACTATGGAGCCAGAGTTACACAAGTCTGAAGAGTTCCTCGGAATGGCAACTTTCTGATCCAGATATCACTAGACTTTTCAAATCATTTAAGGTTGATAAAAAGTGATCCTACTCAGAGGTTATCATCAAGTTTTCCAATTTCCAGCACCTGTAGTATGTTTCAGTTGAAATTGCCTGTTCAGACCAGTTGAGATCATTAGGGAAAAATGTATGATGCCATAAAAACTCAATATACTCGCAATATTTAGAATTCTTTTTTTTTAAGTTTACATATATGTGTGTGTGTGTGCATATAATATCCCCTCTTTATGCTCTAAGATGCATATAGAAAGTCTAGAAGCCAATAAGTATCCTGACTTAAATGAAGATCTTTTTAAGTAACTTCTCCCCTCCAGCAATCATGTTATATGTTTGAATTTCACCATGGCATCCATCTATACTTAGAAATAAAAACATTTGTCTTTGATCAAGCATATAACTGGAAGCGTGAACATTAAGGATTTCTTTTTTCTTATCCATATGTACCTAATTTCAGATGAAGTCCTTTAAATTATGGAAAAACAACAGGGGAAACTAGCACAACTTGTACAAGGAAAGGTCATGGAAGCCCCGTAGAC
>NW_004443940.1:16113352-16148548 GCF_000243295.1 Trichechus manatus latirostris | reverse complement strand
CTACTGTTTCATGAGAAACTATTTGTTCTATAAGCCTTCACCTGAAGTACAATAAATAAATAAATAAAATTATGGGAAAACAAACAACAACTGAATAGTTTGCCACCTTAGAAATCCGGGAAACAGATTTGCTCTTTAAACTGAGCAAAAGCATGTTTGTATGTAGCCATGTGCCTTTCTTATTCAGAACTGTTGGTCAAAAAACGAGCACATTTCTGCAAAACTCTAAAACATGCCAGCTAATCTATACAGAAAAAAACAGATTAGAGGCGGCTTGAGGATGTGTTGGGGGGGCGGTGGGAAAAGTGGGAAGGAGGGATTGACAAGGAACATCAGAAAACTTTTGGGAGTGATGGACATATTCAATATCTTGATTATGGTGATGAATTCATGGGTGTATGCATATTTCAAAGAGCCCTGAGGGCATAAACAGCTAAGCATTCGGCTGCCAACAGAAAGGTTGCTGTTTTGAACTCACCCAGTGGTTCCTAGGGAGAAAGACCTGGCAATCTGCTTCTGTAAAGATTACAACCAAGAAAGCCCTATGCATCAGTTCTACTCTGTCACAAGGGGTTGCTATGAGTCAAAAATGACTCAACAGCACCTAACAACAACAACAGCATGCATATTTCAAACCTTATCAAATTATACACTTTAAATGTGTGCAGTTATTGTATACCTCAATAAAGCTGAATTCTTTTTGTTGAATAGTGAAACACACAAGAGGCTTTATTAGAATTTTTTAGTATTGGCCTTATGAGCTTCACTAAGAAAGTCATATTGCCTATTAGAATTATTGGAGCTAAGGAGGTTGACTCAGTGAAAGAAAGGTGCGTGTCTTATCTTCATTGCTAAAATATCAAGCCCTGGCACAGGCTCTGGTGCATAGTAAAGATACACGGTATATTTTGAATGAATAGATGGATAGATGCAATATAATCCAAACATAAAAAGGAAAGAAGGATTCAGTAGTTAGAACAGAAAGATACATGAATTATATTTGGCTGCTAATCACAGAGTCCCAGAATAAACCTCACAAGAATTTATTGACTCATGCAATAGCAGTTCAGAGATAGGCAACCCAAGGCTGTTTGGTGGCTCTCCAAAATCCTTAGGAACTCCAGAGTCTTCTGTTTTTCTGCTACATAGCATGTGGCTTTTTCATCCTCAAGGAAAACTTCTTTTTCCAGATAGCTGCTGAAGTCCTAGCCATTACAACTGACTTAGACAGCAGGAAGAGGATGGAGGTTCCTCCCTCTTAACACTGTTCTGTTTAAGTAGACTTCTCTGAAGATCCACACCCATTTTTTCTATTCCATTGACCACACTTAGTAGCAAGGGAGGCTGGAAAATGTTGACTATACTTCAGATGCCAACATGTGCAGCTGAAAACCAGGTTTGAGTAACAAGGAAGAAGCAGAGAATGCACAATGGGTGGCAATTATCTGTCATTATCATGAAGGGACTCACAATCTTTGAGGCTACAGTTCCTCTTGTTCTTGAAACCAAAGTTGAATAGTAATCATTTAGAGTTTGTGGAGCACATTTCTAGGTGTGGCTTTTAACATCAGAGGTTTTTAAATTTTACTATCAACACTTGGTAGACATCAAGCAGATTGAAAAGGAAGTGTCTATGTACCTAGAGGAAACGGGCAACACTGACTTCTAACTTAAAGATTCATTCTTCCACCAAGCAAGAGATACAGGTCAAAGGCCATTATAGTAAGAATATTGCCCTGATTCTTTTATTTGTTATATTGCGTATTTCTGAAGACAAATGGGTTCTTGCCTAGGGCTCAGAAATCTTTTGCTATATAGAGATTTTTGCCACAGTAGTATTTGTAGTGATGAAATTTGACCTATATTATATCTCTTAACGTCTGCTAATTTTCCTTAGGGCAATGGTTTTCAATTTTTTTTTTTTTTAATATGGGGAAATCCTTTGTTGGAACAAAATCTTGTGGAAGCATTCAAATAAACCAGATAAAATTGATGTGGTTCTGGGTGAAGGATTTTTAAGTAAAGTGAACCTTCAGCCCCCTCAGCTCACCTACTCTCCCATGACATCATTATGTTAGATCACATATAGATGTTTGGGCCATGGCTTAGATGCTGTAAATTGTTTGTTACTAGGAAGATTTAAATCTCATTTAGCAAAAAATAAGTAAAAGATCTGGAAGGTATTTTCCATTAACAATCGATTTCTTCTGATTCTATAAGATGACCACTTACATCTTGCCATTTATAGATTAATCAAGAATTTGGGAATCAATAACAATTTTGAGTTTTAAAATAGTGTCTTGACTTGAAAAACAGAAGCTAGTCAACTGCTGAGATTATACTGCTATAAAATCTTATATAAAAAAAAAATCGATTTGCCATCAAGTCGATTTCGACTCATAGTGACCCTATAGGACAGAAACTGTCCCCTACAGTTTCCAAGGAGTGCCTGGTGGATTTGAACTGCTAACTTTTTGGTTAGCAGCTGAGCTCTTAACCACTACACCACCAGGGTTTCCTAAAATCTTATTATGGGGTGGAAATACAGCTCTTCCCTGCACTATTAGAATACACACACTCCTTTTAATGGGAGAGAAATTACTATGTTTGTTGCTTTTTTAAGAAATAGTTTTTCAGAAAGTGGGTTGTTGTCTTGTTTTGCTTTACTTGTCATATCCATAGCCAAACATTATGGAATTAATCAAAAATAAAATTTGATGTTCTTTACATTAAAAATGAAGGGCTTTTTAGAGAAGAAATACATATTTGAAAATATCATTGGAGCAACCACAATTTTCACTTATTGCAAAATAGGTATCATGTAAATTTTTCAAAAGATAAACAAGAGCAAAAACAAGGGCAATTTTAGGAGTCAATTTGGCTTCTTGTTAAAACTAAAGAAGAGCCCACCAAGGAATTCTGATTACGATCTAAGGAACACATAACAATTTCCATCTTCACTGCATAAAAGAAGCTTCTTCACATGCAAGTTGATTATTAAACTCACTTATGTTACATGTACATCTATACTGCTTTCTAAATCAGTACTGCCCCCATAAGGCATTTTAGAAATGTGTGGGTGGTGTTTTTGATTATTAAAATGTTTGGGAGTGGGCCAGGGATGGTATTTCTGCCTCCACCAGTCCTCTGTATGAAGTCTTCTCAGTGATGAGACAATGAAAAGTTACGAGCACCTGAGGACTTCTGGTGTCCTTGTCTCTGAGTTTTATTTATTGAAATACATATTCTTTTCTTATAAACTATTTTATTTTTATTTCTCCCTTATATTTAATTATGTATGTAGGCAGGTTAATATTTCTGTGGATTTCATTTCAGGATAGTAAAGGAGATGATTCAACGTTGATGTTTGTTCTGATAGAGTTGAGAGCTACTAGACCAGGGTTTCTCAACTTCAGCACTATTGACATTTTGAGTAGGATAATCCTTTGTTGTGGGGAGCTGTCCTGTGCATTCTAGGGTGTTTAGCAGCATCCCTGGCTTCCACCCACTAAATACCAGTAGCATCTTCCCCTTTACATCTCAACATAAAACAAAAATCCTTCCAACTGGACCAATAAGCAACATCATCATAAACATAGAAACGATTTAAGTTGTAAAGGATTTCATTTTACTTGGATCCACAATCAACACCCATGGAAGCAGTAGTCAAGAAATCAAAAGACACATTGCACTGAGCAAATCATCTGCAAAGGACCTCTTTAAAGTGCTGAAAAGCAAAGATGTCACCTTGAAGACTAAGATGCACCAGACTCAAGCCATGGTATTTTCAATCGCATCATAAATGCATGCGAAAGTTGGACAGTGAATAAGGAAGACCGAAGAAGAATTGATGCCTTTTAATTGTGGTCTTGGAGAAGAATATGGAATATACTATGGGCTGCCAAAAGAATGAACAAATCTGTCTTGGAAGAAGTACAACCAGAATGCTCCTTAGAAGCAAGGATGGGGAGACTCCGTCTTACATACTTTGGACAGGTTATCAGGAGAGATCAGTCCCTAGAGAAGGACATCATGGTTGGTAAAGTACAGGGTCAGTGAAAAAGAGGAAGATCCTCAACGAGAGGGATTGACACAGTGGCTTCAACAATGGACTCAAGCATAACAACGATTGTGAGCATGGCGCAGCACCGGGCAGTATTTCATTCTGTGGTGCATAGGGTCGCTATGAGTTGGAACCGACTCGATGGCACCTAACAACAACAACAACATCTGCCCCTCCAGTTGTGATAATCAAAACGTCTCCAGACATTGCCAAATGCCTCCTGCGGTGGGTGGGATGGGGTGTGTATGTGTGCCCCTGGTTGAGAACACTGCACTAGTGTAAGAAGTCATAATAATTCTGGAATTGTCAGAGGTGCTTTTTTTTCCACATCTCCCTTACTTGTTGATGGAAGAATTGGCTACTTTCTCTGAAACTGCTGCCAAAGGTTACTTGGTGCGTTGCAGTGTCCTAGTTTCCTCCAGTAACCCATCATGACTTTTGTGTTGCACCCACCAGGTTGTGCCTCAGAATTCCAAACAGCAATAAGATTACTAGGAATGAGGACTTCACCCAGTGGTTGATTCAGTATGATCCACCACTCCATGGGTGCTACGTTCATCCAGTATGATTGAGCCATATACACAAGTTACGTACACAGTGTTGGCAAAGTGAAAGCCATTATTATCTATCTAAAGCAAATGGTAAACAATAGGAGCAGATTACTTATGGTGAACTTGTCCTGCCCTCCCCATACATGACCCACTTTATAGGAGAGAGACTCGCTTGCATTTCAAAGGAGAACCCAGTTTACCCTTCCCCAAATTACCCATGTCCATTCTTATGTCATGAGGCAGGCTTGCTGTGGCTCAAGTCTCAGCAGGCACTTGATGGTTCACGTCACCACTGCCTCTTGCTCCCGCCACACTGTGTGGGGAGAGGGGGCCCGCAACCCCTTCACTGGGCACACTTGGGCTTCTTTCCTTCTCTGCAAGTGTCACAGCTCTCAGCAGCGGGTGTGCTGTCTGCCCTGCTCGGTTATCCGCTTACCTGAGTCTGGACTGTGGCTGTTTCCCTTTTATGGCCACAGGGCACCCAGCTCCATTGGTGACCTCTTGCCTGGGGGTGCCCAGTCTCCCTCCCAGTCTCACCTCAGTTTCTCTCTCTGTCTTCATTGTTACAGCACTTTGACTTGGGTTTAGAAGGTACTCAGCACAGGGACCCTTGGACCAAAGAATGCACTTTGCTCCAGGTTCTTCTTGATCACGAGGTCCACAAAAACCTTCATGTGACTGGCCGCTAATGTTGGAAAACTTGTCAGTTTCAGGGTATAGCTTTCCTAGCAGGATTGTAAACCTACCAATCCTCTAGGTAGAATGTAAGCTATTCAGTCCTATTGAGTGGATTACAAGCCACTTAGGGGGCTAGCAAACCAACCATTACTTGCAGACTGCAGCTCAATCAATCGTTGGGAGAACTACACACCCAGAACCAGAAAGGCCACATAGGAGAAACCCATTGCACTGCACCTATGCTAGCAGACACTAAAATTGGAAGAGCTTGATTCTAGTCCGGTTTTGCTATAACCTACTTGTGTGACCTTGGGGAAATCATTTCATACCTCGGGGCTTCAGCTTCATCTGTAAAATAAAGGGTTGGGTTAGATAATCTGAAGTTGCTTCAGCCTTGAAAGTCTTCAATTCGTTTCTCTCTGACTCACCTCTTAAAAATCAAATTTGATTGTGGCCAGTTCTATAGGTGATTTGGCAAGAAGCACCTCAAACGTGCTGAGGAAGTATCAGATAAATTTAAAAACAGTGATATTAATAATAATAATAAATCGTCACTCAGGGTATTTTAAAACGGCCAAACTGAAGTTATCAAAATAGATTAATTGCTGCTTAACAGAATCTAAATTTGTTCAAAACCCTCTTTTGTAAGAATTCTGCTCAGAAATAGAGCAAAAAGGCTCATTAGGACAATAACAGAGAACACTTGGGCCTCCTAAGGAGCAGAGTGGGCCAGTCATATAGCTCATGATGTGGGCTGATGAGGGCTAGAAAACCTGAGGCTCAAAATGGTACTGGAATCTATATTGATGACTCTCCCTCTAAAAGGCCAAGCCATAGAGATGACACATGAAAAAGTCATCAAGCCGTATACTGTTTTCTGCCACACGCCTAAATACCTGGATATTTGGAGATATACAGAGCTTACAACTAATTGACTGAATTTTCACATTTTTTCCCCTGTGGCTTTGACATCAGAAAAATACAGCTGACTTCATGGTGTTAGCTACAGCATTACTTTTGTCCTTTAAAATCAAACCAACCCATTGCCGTTGAGTCGATTCCCACTCATAGCGACCCTATAGCAACCCTATTGCGATCTTATAGCGACCCTATTGCAACCCTATAGTGACCCTAAATCTAAGAGCAACCCTTTAATGAACCTAAATCTAAGAAATCTCAATTATGGATATGCCTTATTTCCCAGCCCCTCATGTATGAATAGACTGTCCAGAGAACACTCTATTATGGGTCAACAATGATGATAAGTGCGCTAAATGCCAATCTCAAAAGGTGTTGCAATCCTGCTGAAGGGGAAGGAGACATTAAGCACGTACTGTATGCTGACATGAATTACTTCTAATCTTCAGAATGGCTTGCAAGATAAGCATTGTAATTCTCATTTTACAGGTATAAGCTGTCTTTGAGATGAGCTGTCGAAGATCACCTAACTACTAATGGGGGTCTGGAAATGTCTGATTCCAGAGTTCCCACTCTCCACTGAGCTAATAAGATATCCTTAGGTTAGCTAAAGGTGATTGCCAGAGTTAGTATCACTGTATTCCCAAATTCCACCTCTGATCAAGGCAAAAAACCAGTCGCCATGGAGTCAGTTCTGAATTCTGATGATCTCATGTGTGTTAGGGTAGAACTGTCTGATTTTTTCAGAATTAGATAGCCAGGCATTTCTTCTGAGGCACCTGCGGGTGGACTCAAACCTCCAACTTTTCGGTTAGCAGCTGGAGTGTCATAACCATTTGCACCACCCAAGGATTCTGGTCAAGGCAGAGTTGGAAGGAAAAAGTGTAAAGTTTGTACAGCTTGTGTTTGGTTCTCCTCCCTCTCGGTCCAACTCTCTTCCAGGCATATTACCAGACTTCTCCTTAGGTATTCATGGGCTTCTGCACCCCACATTTAGCCAGGATAATTGTTCCAGCCTGTGCTGAGAAGCCTTCCCCTGTAAAACTATGCATCCCAAATTCTGTTTCCTTGGGACTCTGCTCTCTGCTGGATGGCAGTGTGTGGTCACGGCATTGTAGACACAATTGCCTGCTACTGGGTTAGCTGACCAACCTTCCAGGGGACTGAGTGTCTTCAGCAAGATACAAATGCACCTAAGAACTTGAAAGACAGTTGGAGTGATGCTACTGATGTCAGACCCTAAGGTCTTGGTGAACAAGCAGCAGGGTCACCTCTCTACCAGGTCTATCAATATTTGGGAAATCAACATTATGGGAATTAAAGCTCTAAGTACAAGTGGTAAAATACTGACAAGACGTTTTAGGCCATATAGATTTAAGGGGGGCCATAAAGGGACAACAGGGCCTTTTGGAATCTCTGAAAACATACCTTGCACTAGACTGAAGTCTTCCTGACAATGGACCAATTTTTGATCAAGACAGTAAATGCCCAGGGAACTTACGTCTAAATTGGTTTAACTGAAAAAGAGAACTTTAGTGTTTCAATAATAAAGAGTTTCTGCATGTCACAGGTAGCAGCAATATAGGCGACTATGCTCGGCATGGACTCTGTTTCTGTATAACAAAGCAGTCCGTTATTCCACTGTGCACAAAGACTTTCTATTAATTAATCAGCCATACAATACACAGTGAGTACTCTCTAAGTCCAAGGTTTTACATAAGGAGCTGGGGTGGAGATAAGGCATCCTATTGTCTTGCAACGTGTCAAGGTATTAAAACAATTTAATATATTTACAAGTCCACATAACTTTTTTATAAGCCATGTAACTTAACGCATGATTTATAGGAAGACATGGAATCATTATATGCATTATAATATTTATTTAACACATATTTATATGAGCACCATGCTAGGTTAAAAAAAAAAAAGTTGTCATCGAGTTGACTCCAACTCATGGTGAACCCATGTGTATCAGAGTAGAATTGTGGGCCATAGGGTTTTAAACAGCTAATTTCTTAGGAAGTTCATTGCTGTGAGGACTCGAACCTCCAACTTTCCGGTTAGCAGACAAGGATGTTTACCATTTGTACCACCCAGGGACTCCTAGATACTGGAAGATACAATGGAGAAAAAGACACAGTCCTAAACTTAAGGGCCAATTGTTTGGTCAGGAACAGCAGGGCAGTACAGTTATTCCAGTACAGTGTGATCAGAACTATGAGAAGACCAGTCATCCAGGCAATGTATTACTATGAGAGCACACAGGAGGGGTAACTGGCTCCTGTCTTGAGATAATAAGAAAAACATCCTGGAGGAGGTAATGTCCACGTTGAGACCTGGAGAATTAGGAGTTAACCGGCAAAATGTGGGAAAAGTTGGGGCAAGAAGGACAGAGGGAACCATACTCACAAGGCTCAGAGACAAGAGACAAGGCTGGCCAGCGTCGGACAGTCCATCGGTCAGTCTGGCAAGAATTTAAAATTTAAGACATAGAAATAGTGGGAACAAGGGTGAAGCGGTAAAGAAAGGCTACTGCATGAAGATACTTGAATGTGTGCCAAGGAGTTTAGACATTAACCTGAGGACAATGGGCACTGGTGATGGATTTTAATCATGGCAGCCGCTTCAATGATTATAGAGTGCTAAGCATAGGAGAAACAAAGTAATTTTGCTTTTCTAGAAAATACAGTAGGCCAACAGAAATGCCTGAAGCCAATAACCTAGATATCTTGAAGATTTTGACGCATCTGTCTTGGTGAATGCTGCATAAAGTGTTCAAATGTGTTCTTTCTTCCTTCCATGGACCTCTCTGTGGTGAGATTTCTTAGAAAATCAGTAAAAGACATTTTTTGAATAAGAAGTCAGTAGAAGTCATAAAAGATTTGAGTTAGAGTAGATATTTTGCAGCTGTTTCTGGCCCAAACCAGAAAGTGGAAATTAAGCAGCTGACACATCTCTCCTTATAACTTTTATTAGCAGACAACATCTTTCACCCCACCACCCCTGTCTAACTCTATGCACATTTTTTTAATGCACAAAGAAAAAAAAATTTAAAAGTTAATAAAATATACAATGTGACCTGGTTAATCTGAGCCAGTTTGCAAACTCCCTTTATATTTGGATAAGAAAATAAACCTTCAGATTAACAAACTCTTGGCAAATTCTCTGCCTCACATGCCAGTGAATTCTTTACCAGTTACATTTCCGGCTCCCCAGACATGGGGATGCATTGAGCTTGGAAGAAGCAGACCTGGCTGTAATTATACTAAGCATTGCTGCAATGAGAAAAAGTGTGTTGTAGTGTACATATATTCTTAAGATGACCTTTGCTCTGACCTGCCAAGTTTAGGACTATGGCCCAGTTTCTTGGATCTGATACTAGAGAACACTTGGCCAAAGGCACTTTGTATCTTTTTAATCACTACAGATTTTGTCATTAATATAAGTGATAATGCTGCTGGCTCTACAAATTGAAGGGTGGAGGAAGGTTGTGCAGAGAAGGCTGGAAGGACCAGAATCAATCCAAGTTTTCAGACTCCAACTTTACTGCTGCCTCAGATCTTAAGAAACAGGGCTTTGGTGGACAAGTGAGGGAAAGTGTGTTCTGGAAAGGATTGTTGTCCTCTAGTTGAGGAGTGTCTGTCAGTTTGTTGTACTGTGGGGGCTTGCGTGTTGCTGTGATGCTGGAAGCTCTGCCACCAGTATTCAAATACCAGCAGGGTCACCCATGGTGGACAGGTTTCAGCTGAGATTCCAGATAGGCAGACTAGGAAGAAGGACCCGGTGGTCTACTTCTGAAAAGAATTATCCAGTGAAAACCTTATGAATAGCAGTGGAACGATGTCTGATATAGTGCCAGAAGCTGAGCCCCTCAGGTTGGAAGGCACTCAAATTCAGGAAGGATCAGTCCCTGGAGAAGGGCATCATGCTTGGTAGAGAGTCAGCAAAAAAGAGGAAGACCCTCCATGAGATAGATTGACACAGTGGCTGCAACAATGGACTCAGCTTAACAGAGATTGTGAGGATGGTGCTGGACTAGGCAGTGTTTCGTTCTGTTGTACATAGTGTTGCTATGAGTCGGGACCGACTCAACAGCACCTAACAACAACAACAGTTGGCAAGCAGTCAAATGACCCTCTAATTTCCTCCCTGATGCCTCCAACCTTGCATATGACTGACCTCTCCAGAAAACTTTCCTGATGAATCTTCCTCCATCCCAATCACTTCCTGGGGGTTATTATAATTCAAATGATACAATATGGTTTTTTAGCTTGCTTTAATTTTTCTATATCCACCCCACATCTGTCAGTTTGTTGTATGGTGGTAGCTTGTGTGTTGCTATGGTGCTGGGAGCTATGCCACCGTTATTTCAAATACCAGCAGGGTCACCCATGGTGGACAGGTTTCAGCAGAGCTTCTGGACTAAGATTAGGAAGGAAGGCCTGTGATCTGCTTCCAAAAAATAGCCAATGAAAACCTTATGAATCACAACAGAATATTGTCTGATATGGCGCTAGAAGATGAGCATCCTAGATTGGCAGACAGTACATAAGAGTCACAATAATGGACTCAAACATATCAAAGATTATGAAGATCATGCAGGACTAGGCAACTTTTCGTTCTGTTATTCGTATGGTCACCATGAGTCAGGGTCTACTCATTGGCAACTAACAATAACGACAATAATTTTCTGTGTATATCTTTTTTTTTTTTTCTTTTCATACAATCAGAAGATATGGCTCCATATCTTTCTCTTGACACTGGGCTCAATGCTGTTCATGCGATATGTGCTTAATACTTTGCTGAGAACATTATGAAAGAACTTAATGCTCAGAAAGAGAAAATGTGTAATGCCAGCACCCAGCTACCTTGCAAGTAAAATTTCCCTGCATGATCACGTTTATTGCTCTCATAAAATATAACACTATCCTTATTACTTTTGGCAGTAAAAGCAAGCCTCTAATGTGATTTTTCCTACCACATCTCACACACTTTAACTATTAAGTGTGTTCTAAACAGAGGGGTGGAAAGACATAGAAAAGGCCAGATCCTTCCAGTGGGAGCCAAATCACTCGGAGTGTGGAAGTTTGATTCTGAACTTAAAGTGGTCTGGGAAAACGTAAACCTTTATATCTTAAGTGTGACCCACTGGCCCCTCCAGTGTTTTGAAATGGAGTCCTCTTTTCAAAGTTTCCCTCTAGTCCTTCTTTAAGGAGAAGTATTCTGAAGCCTTACTTTCAAAGCCCTTAAGTGTAAAAATAAACAAGCATTCAGTCAAGGGGGTCCCTGATGCCTCCCTATATATACCACAACACATTTTCAACTCATAAATCATGGCTCTGACAGGTCTCTGATGATGCATTGAGTTAATACATCGTAATGACAATACTGATGATGTATTATTGCAATATATCCTGAAAGCCTATCACTTTAGAATTCTGTGTTTATAGACAGCAAAGGAAGGGTTTGAGGGTGGCGAAACTGAGAAAGAGAGAGGCACATGGGAGGGCTCACGATGACAAACATCTTTTTCTGACAAGCCAAGGGCCAAAAATGGAAATCAAAAGCTTCTATCTTACAGCCACTAATGCCGTTGCTCTCGTAGTAGCTGTCTCATGGATGCAACTCCTGAAGATGTGTAATCTACCAAATGTAGGATCACACAGCTACTGGTGGAGCCAGGAGGGATTTAGATCTTCTGAGTCCCAGCCTGATGCTCTTTCCAACACCTCAAAGCTTTGGGACGAATGGAATGTATCCCCTGTCCACAAAACAGGAGCTCTGTTCTAGGTGGACCTAGACTCCACTGATCAAAACATTTCTGCCATGTGCACACCTGCATTAATGTTTGCAATCCGTGGCAGTCAGTGACCTTTTCTCCCTAACCTCCTGGTAAGTGAGGGAGTTAGATGAGTAGCCTAGGAGTAGTAATGTAGCCAGTTCATCTCTTGGATATTCATTGCTAAAACAGACTGGGCTACAGCGTTTACTACACCTCACCATCAGACCTGGCCAAGAGCCAATCACGTAGTAGCATTTCCTTCAAAACAATTCTGCAGGGGTATTTCCTGTTTTCAGTAGAACATTTGTGGTAACTTGACAATGATGAAAGCAGTTAGTCCTTAGGTTTAGCTTATGGCCCTGTCTATAAAAGAGATAAATTATACAGCATCTTCACAATAGGAACAATTGGAAGAAACATACCCTCCTTGTGAGGGAGACTTCTTATTATATCTTTAGATTCTTCAGTTGGCTATCATTTCCAGTCAACCAAAAATTGACTTTGACATTCTTCATTCAGCTCATCTCAATTCAATTTTAAGATGTTTCTAAAAAAGGAAAAGAAAACGAAAAAGTAAAAAGAAAGAAATCAAGTAGAGAGATAAAAGTCATTTAGAAGTACAGTTAAAGTACTGAGGGAGAGTGGGAAACTCATTGTAATTGATAATATCTTTGATTAGGAGATACGGTGAGATCTATTTTTTTTAATCATTGGAAAATAAACGAAGAATTTAAAATAGATTATGAAAAAGGATGATATCATGGATTCAATAATTCCACTTTTAAGGACGAGCAACGCACTTTTTAAATTCAAACACAAGCGCGTTTAAATACACAGACAGCTACATTCTTGAAACCAGCAAAACAGCCATTGGTTTCCAACAAATTCTGGGATTCAGATTTTTCTTAATTAAGTCAAGTATCTGCATAGCATGAGTGAGGGTTTGGTGCTTACAAAAGTCAAGTAAGAAAAGGGTAATTATTTCTGTTGGCCTTTTCTGACACTAGACTGCCATATTTTGTGAGTGTATATTTTGCTGCACATACAGTCTATTTCTTAATGAACTTGCATATAGCCTGCTTTCTTGTGTAGACTTGCTATGCAGTTGTGGGTAGGAACTGCCTATATCCCTTATAGTATATGTCTAACATGTGGACTCTTAGTACATGTCTGTTACTGACATTGATGTTTATGTTTAAAGACGTAATACATTACTCGTGTCTTGACTTCCTTCTTCTCCTTACCCCTGAACTTGAGATTCTTCACATGAGCTTTTGAGGACATTTATTCCATACAGTTAATGTTAGGTAACTTTATGGAGATAACCAGTTATCAGGATCAGACTGTGTTCTTGAAAATACTCCCAGATATTTCATATTCAGCAGTTTATGTCAGTAAGTATGGCAGCCCAGAGCTGGAGGAACTTTATCACCTCCTGCTGAGCTCTAGGGGACCATTAGGTAAATGACTGCCTCTCTCACTAAATGGCTGCCAAATGGGATGGAGTGAGTGTCTGGAGGTGGGTGTTAACTATTAAAGCTCACCAGCTATGGTTCACTCCTGCCTGAGCCTGCTCTGCTGACCACCAACTTTGATGGCTATTGCTGTTCAAAGAATTTTAAGGTTGGTGTACAGAATGATGACAAAATCCCAAGGGTCCTGTGGCAAGGCTCCAGACCTTTGAAGATCCTCAGCTCTCTGACCAGTGGACTGGTGGTAATGTTTGTTGCTCTTGGCCTTGAAGCCAATCTGTTCCACACTCAAACTGAGCATCTGGAGAAAGTACAATTTCCAAGAACTGTTCCCAGAGGCGGTATCTATCTCTCCATTACCAGAATAAAGATATCCTAGCTACTCCCAAGTACCCAGCTAATGAAAAGCTGTCTTATTTGGCCCAGCTGGATTGTACCAATGATCTATAGGTCAACTTCCCCTGCCCTTTTACCTCTCCCATCAAACCAAGAGCATAGAATACTTAAACATATGTCTAAAAACTTTTTTTCTTGTTGTCATTACCCAGAACTCATCAATCATTTTTGCTCTTCTAAATCTACAAGGCATTAATGCATGAGACCCAGGGGAAGGTAATGCCAGTGGACAATGAAAAAAGCTCCTTTTCCTGCCCCAGGGACATCAACTTCTTAGGTCTTCAGTATCCTTATCTGTAAAACGAGGGTTAGAATTAGATGAGAACTAAAACAGTTCAAGCTTTCTGCTTAAAGGCCACAATGCTGTAACATTTAGTATAAAAGTGAAAAACTATATAATATTAGTTACTCTTCCAGAAAAGCAACTTTGTGGCATACAGATTTTTCTAGAAGTTGGTAATGTTAAACCTGCACTCTGTACTGAGACACCAAATCTTCCCCCCCCCACCATCTAAGCATCAGCAAAAGCACACAAGTAATAGTAATTACTATTATTAATAATACATGGTTTCTGGTAAACGAACAGAATCGCAAGTCTTCAGCCTTTACTATTTATCTATTATCAGCCTTCCACTCTATGGTAAGTACCAGACAATGCTCACTCAACATCTCACTAAGTCTCTATCAGAAATGCATTCCAAGGCACTCAGACCTTAACTAGGCTGTCTCAAAGCAAATTTCATCAACCTTTCCTTATTAAAGGTTTAGTTCATCAACTTAGAATCACTGCGGAACTCTTGTTGTCTATTAATGTGGCCCTAGCCCTCCCCTGCTCTATCAGCATTCCATATTTTAATTCTTCATCACATAGACACAGACAAGGTGCCAAAATTCTAGTTATGCCTTCTGCTCAGGAGAACTTAGTCTGCAAATGTGTATTTGAACCCTACTACATGCTCACGTTTCTGTTTTATGACCTAAGAAATCAACCCCATCAGGAAGTTCTTTTTCCCTGGCTATTGCCGAAATAGTTCTTTGGTATATCCCTGTAATGGAGGGGGAAATATTTTTTTTAATTAATATTTTATTTTTGGTGAAAATATATATGCAGCAAAATCTGCTCCCATTCTACAGTTTCTAGACATCAGTGACATCGGTTGCATTCTTCACATTGTGTCAACATTCTCGTTATTTCTGTTCTAGTTGTTTCACTCCCATTAATTTAAACTCCCTGTCCATCCTCAACCTTCTCATTTAGGCTTTAAAATAATTGTTGACCATTAGTCATACATAGATAATTTTTTAAAAGAAGGAAAAACGCTTCTTAAAACCCAGACTTCCTCCTCAGGAGAACGGATTCTTGAATGGAAGGCTCTTGTGCCTTGCTGAAAATCTTGAGGAGTCTGTCTCAGAGACTTTGGAAGTGGGTACTGTAAGAGAAATTAGAAGTATGTGGAGTTTCTGGGGCAATCTTGGTTAAGGAGGAAAGAGAAATAGGAGAAGACAGACGGTCAGTTGGGTAGAGTTATGGATTGACTGTGTCCCCCCAAAATATGTATTGAAGTCCTGGCTGTCTGTACCTGTGGATATGATCCAGTTGGAAACAGAGTTTTTCTTTCACTATGTTAATGAGTTCATACTGAAGTAGGGTGGATCCTAAACCTAATCACTTCTGGGTTATAAAAAGAACAGAATAGACACAGAGACTCACACCAGGGAAGGTGCCATATGAAGACAGACACACCCAGCAGATACATCTATGAGCCTAAGCACTCTAAGGATTGCTGGATATTAGAAGTTGAATTAGGCAAAGAAGGACCCCCACCTAGTGCTGCACTCTGAATTTGGATGGACTTCTAACCTCCTGAATTGCAAGAAAATAAATTTCTGTTCTTTAAAGTCACCCACTTGTGGTATTTTTCATTATGACAGTATCATATAACTAAGACAGTAACAGGTTGGAGTATAGCATAGGCTGAAGGGACCAGTAAGTTGTCCCTGGTGGTGGGTGTTCTGAGGACTTTTAAGGACTGGGACTTCTTCTATTTGTGGTCTGTGTTGCTGTGACCTAAACATCCTCTTTCCTTCTGTACTCCACCTCCCATTTCACACAAAGTCTCTGTGCACACAAATATCTTGGAAAAATATGATGATAGACGAGAGGGGGCACAGTGAACTTCTCATGTAGGTTCCTCTTGGACATAAGAAATCCAGACAGTGAAATAATCCATAAACTGAACTTATTTGAGAAAAGTAGGAATTTAGATCCAGAGGCAACCATGAGAACGCAACTTCTTACCATTTTCAGAAGTCTTCTGGGGTTCTTTAGACTCCCATGAGCTATTTAATGTAAAGTTGTAGACAATCTTATCTCAATCTTAAAGGGCAGAGAGACCTCAGTTTACATATGGGTTTCATTATGGGGGAAGGGTTTTGTTACACTGGCATCAGGAGTTAAACTAATCTCATTATATCAGACTTCATCCGTCTTTCATAATATTTCATGGAATAAAATTAGACCTGGGACATATTCAAACTTGGGTGATAATGAGGGATTTTATAACTCAGGTTTGCTCAATGTGTGCTGACCTCCAAGTTTTGACTTCAAGTGCAAATCTCTCTCCTCTCATGCCACCCCCTCCCGATATACATGGAACAGACCCCTCATCACTGTTTACACTCTCCTCCCAACTCTAAATTCAGATAGAACAGTTAATTCACTCAGATGTCAGGTGAAAATGTGGTTTCCTTCCTCCCAGTGGCTCCCTAATTTAAATCATTCTCCCCCACCCCAACTACCCTGCAGTGGTTTCGTTGTCTGCCTTAGCCCTTGGCTATCCTCACACCAGCCCCTCCTTTTTAAAGAGGGGGCTTTGCTTCCTCTTACATCTTCAGTGAACCACAGTGACCTTCGAGGCTGATGCAGGTGCTTTGGGAGACCAGTTTATCAAGCGCTGCAGACAGCAAGGGCTGGGGTGAGCCATCAGCCCCTCAAAACTATGGTCTAGAACTGCCCTGGACCAGATTAGTAATGGTGACCTAGAGGTGAAAGGCTCTGTATTCCATTACCAGTCTCCTGAGTAATCTACCTAATTCAGTATCCTTTCATTTAATTGAAACATTATTTTCTCTCTGTTAGCCAGAGCACTCAAGCTGGTGTAGCAGTGATAATCTTTCAGCTGATTTCCATCTTTGTAGAATTACCTTTCTAGCAATTAGACCCACTGGTATAAATTTGCCTTGCTTCTTCCTGAGGTTCAATGTTAAAATGGAAAACTCCAAGCTCAGTGAGTTTTCCTCCAGGCTGACCCAGGGCAGGTATTAATTAACTGGGGTGTAGTGAAAAGGTTGAGCTTGAAAAGCCAAGCGGGAGAATACTTCTCTTGGGATGTCTTTGCAGCCTGCAGACAGACCAAAGAGGATGAGATCTGAAAGGAGAAGAATTGCATTTGAAAGTCAAGTGGAATCACTGTGCTTTTAGTGAACTGTGGAGCAAGACAATGGTTATTTTGGAAGAAGACTAGGACATTTAGGTAACAAAATCTTCAGCATCCTCTGCTGAAGTCTGAATATTGCTCATTTGTAGACATTCTCTAAGACATTAAGAGTTAGCATGACCAACAATCTTGGCTTGTTTGGGACTGAGGGGATTCCTGCGACCACAGACTTTTCAAGCTAAAACTAGGAAAGTCCTGGGACAACTGGGATGAATTGGTCACCCCATTAGGGTTCAAATCTGAGAAAGGTACGTGTTGTTGTTGTTACTAGTTGCCCTCAAGCCGATTCCAACTCATGACAATCTTATGTATGAGCGAACAAAACATTGCCCGGTCCTGTACCATTTCCAGGATCCTTGATACATTTGAGCTCATTGTTGCAGCTATTGGGTCAATCCATCTCATTGAGAATTTTCCTCATTTTCCCTGACCCTCTGCTTTATCAAATATCATGTCCTTTTCTAGCGATATGACTATCCTGATCATGTGCCCCAAATAAGCAAATCCAAGTCTCCATCCTCACTTCTAAGGAGGATTCTGGTAGAAGAAATGTGCGTAAGCCAGTTTATTTCTCACATTTCCCGCCAGACCTCAAGAATGAGTATTTTATGTCTACCACAGTACTTTCTGACATTTAACTTCCTCTGAAGCCTGGCATCTGCTCCTACAATACTTGAAAAACTACAACTACCATTTCAAGGTCACCAGGACTACTAATGGTCAGATCCAGTGGCTTCCTTCTCTTAGACCAGAGGAGCTCTGGTGGTGCAGTGGTTGATTAAGTACTGGGCCGCTAACTGAAAGGTCAGCTGTTCGAACCTAACAGCCGCTCTGCGGGAGAAAGATGTAGTAGTCTGCTTCCATAAAGATTTACAGCCTTGGAAACGCTATAGGTTCTACTCTGCCCTATAGGGTCGCTATGAGTCTGAATTGACTTGACAGCAACGAGTTTTTGGTTTCTCTCATACTTTGCCCTCTTTTTTGCCCTGGACACCATTTACTGCATGTCTTCTGTGCACTCTCCTTCATTTGACTTCCGGGCAATGCATTTTTCTGGTTCTACTTCTGCCTTTCTAACCACTTCTCTTTCTCCTTCTTTGCTTCAATTTCCACCTTCACCCCTGCTCTCTCTCTCTGCAGTTACTCCTTCAGGCACTGTGCTGGTTATTTACCCATTCTCTCTCAGTTTTGCTCCCACCCTTTTATGTTCTGCTCTGTGTTGCCAGAGCTGGCAGTAGGCAAACTTCTATTTCCCCGGGCTCTTGCGCCCGTTGGTTTGCGGTTAGGCTCTGTCAGTAGAAGCACTGGTAGGAGGACAAGAAAGCGGGAGAAAGAGAGCAGCCTCCTCCTCCTGGCTCCAACAGTGTGGCAGTCACTCCTGCTTTCTGTGTTTGCTGTAGCAGCAGCAGAAAGGAGATGATCCTAGTCTCCAGCATCCCAGACAGAAGCAGCCCCTTCCCAGGGGCTCCAGGCCTGGTCAGTGGTGGGTCTAGAACTGAACTTTGAGAGCCTCCCAACAACATAGAAGCAGGTGCAGGCTGGTGGGCTCCAGCTAAGAGGTGCTATCCATGTCCATCCTCTGGCTAACAGCAACCCTCTCACCACCACCTTTTGTTCTTGAAGTCCCTTCAATGTCGTTGTAACGAATTCCTTGTATTTAAGTTCAATTGCGTGAAATACCTAGAGTGGCTTATGGTTTCTTGACTGGCCCTGGACTGATACAGGCAATGATCTACTCTCAGGGTTTTAATTCTTAACAACATATAAAAGACTCAACTCAGGCCTGCATCAAAGCCACTTTAAGGACCTATCTAAGTGGATGTATACTAGTCTACACTGTACTAATCATCTTCCTGCAGACCTTACTAGAAAAGCTGCTAGTAATGGAGCTATCATTTTTCCAGTCATCATTGATACCTGCCTTTCCCTTGCCTCCACAAGCTAATTAGTTACCAAATCTCGTTTCTCCTTTTATTAAAAATAAATAAATAAAAGGTATTTCACATCTGCCACTTTGTTTCCTTACCGCAGTTTTGGCCTGTATAACCCCATGTCTGAATAAATAATAGCAATAGTTTTCTCTGTTTTCAAGAAGATACTATTAATATATGCTGTCTTATAAGGAGTGGATATTTTATGCAAAATACTTAATGTACATAATTTGTAAAGATTGTGATGCGTTAAAGATGGACGCTATCTCCTTCTGCAGATTGAGTGAGGCTCAGAGAGGTTGGGTTCGTTAGCTTTCTGAAGACCACACGGGTGTGACATGGAAGAGCCTGGGTCTGAACCTAGGTTCTTCTGACTCCAGAGCCCATGCCTTTCCTTGAGTGATTCCCTTTCTGGTCTCTTCAACTTCAAATCCATCTGGCACATAATCATCCTGGATAACATTTCTAAGTTTCACTTTTAAATAACCTGACCTATAGTTAGCGTTCACTCACTACGTGCTGAATGAATGAATGCCTTGCACATATGACTCCTCTAATTAAGCACTGTTTTAACAGCTTTCTTGAGGTATAAATGACATACAAAACACTGCACATCATATTTAAAGTATAATATAATCAGTTTTGACATATGTACACTCATGAAATTATTACCATAATCAAGATAATGAACGTACTCGTCACTTCCAAAAGTGGCCTGGTGCCCCTTTGTAGTTCTTCACTCCCAGTCTTCCCCATCCCCACCCTCCTCCCTATCCACCATGATTCCCAGGAAAACACTGATTTGCTTTCTGTCACTATAGATTAGTTTACATTCTCTAGAATTTTGTATAAATGGAATTATACAGTGTGTATTCATTTTTTTCTGACTTCCATCAGTCAGTATAATAATTTTGAGGTGCACCCATGTTCTTGCATGTATTAATAGCTTATTGCTTTTTATTGCTGAGCAGCATTCCATTGGGCCCCTGGGTGGCACAAATGGTTTGTTCTGAACTACTAAGCTAAAAGTGGACAGTTCAAACCCATTCAGCTGTACCATGGAAGAAAGTCCTGGCAATCTACTTCCACAAAGATTACAGCCAAGAAAACCCCATGGAACAGTTCTACTTTTTTTTTTTTAATTGTATTTTAGATGAAGGTTTACAGAACAAATAATTTCTCATTAAACAGTTAGTACACATATTGTTTTATGACAACGGTTAACGACCCCACGACATGTCGACACTATCCCTTCTCAACCTTGGATTCTCTGTTACCAGCTTTCCTATCCCCTCCTGCCAGTCCTTGGAAACAGTTCTACTTTGTAACACATGGAGTTGCTGTGAATCAGAATCCAGGCAACAGCAAAAGGTGTTTTGGTTTTGGCATTCCATTGGGAGTTCCTGGCTAGAGAAAATGATTAACGTGCTCAGGTTGGATGGAAGGTTGGCTGTTCACGTCCACTCAGATATGCTGCTGAAAAAAGCCCTGGCAATCTTATTTGGAAATATCAGCCACTGAAAACCCTATGGAGCACAGTTCTACTCTGACACACATGGGGTTGGTAAGAGTCAGAATTGACTTCATGGCAACTGATTGGTTAACTGAGTAGTATTCCTTTGTGTGAATACATCACATTTGTTGACTCATTCACCTGATGAGAGACACTTTAGTTGTTTACAGTTTTTAGCTACTACAAATAAGCTTTTATGAACAGTCATGTACAAGTCTATGTCTGGACATATGCCTTTGTTTCCTTTGGATACATGTCTAGGAGTGAAATGACTAAATCATGTCGTAGGTGTAAGTTTAACCGTTTAAGAAACAGGAAAACTGTTTCCCAAAGTAGTTTTACCATTTTGCATCCTCACTAGTAGCGGATGAGAGTTCCAGTTGCTCTGCATCCTTGCCAATACTTAGTATGATCAGTTGTTTCCTTTTTTTTTTTTTTTAAATATCAGCTATTCTAAAAGGTGTGGTAATACCTCATTGTAGTTTGAATTTGTATTTCCCATTTCCCAGTTGACTAATGAAGAACGAACAAATCTGTCTTGGAAGAAGTACAACCAGAATACTCCCTAGAAGCAAAGATGGCAAGATTTCATCTCACATACTTTGGACATGTCATCAGGAGGGACCATTCCCTGGAGAAGGACCTCATGCTTGGTAAGGTAAAGGGTCAGCAGTAAGGAGGAAGACCCTCAATGAGCTGGATTAACACAATGGCTGCAACAACGAGCTCAAGCATAACAAGAATTATGAGGATGGCACAGGACCAGGCAGTGTTTCGTTCTGTTGTACATAGTGTCGCTGAGTCCGAACTGATTCGACAGCACCTAACAACAACAACGACAATGACCAATGGTGTCAAACATCTTTTCACGTATTTTTTGTCAGCCATATGTTGTTTATGGCAAAGTGTCTGCTCAAAACTTTTGCCCATTGTTTTGACTGAGTCATTTGATTTTTTTTATTATAAAATTTGAGAGTTCTTTGTATTGTGGATACTAGTTCTTTGTCAGATATGTGATTTGCAAATATTTTCTCCTACTCTGTCTTGTCTTTTCATTTACAACGTCTTCCAAAGAACATAATTTTTTAATTTTAGTGAATTTAAATTTATAAAATTTTTGTTTAATGAATCATGTTTTGTTGTTATAGCTAACAAATCTTGGCATAACACAAGTTTACAAAGATTTTCTCCTATTTCTTTTATAAACATTTTATTTATTTATTTATTGTAAATGAATATTCAAAAATTCCAGCATTACTTATTGAGCAGAGTATCCTTTTTCTATTGAATTGCCTTTGCACCTTTGTTGATAATCAATTGACCATATATGGACAGATTTATTTCTAATCTCTCCATTCAGTTCCAATGATTTATTTGTCTATGTTGATGTCAGCGTCACACTGTCTTGATCATTGTAGCTTTTTAATAGATCTTGAAGGCAAGTTGTCTAAATTCTCCAACTTTCTTGAATGTTTCCAAAGTTGTTTTTGTCCTTTGCATTTCTATATGAATTTTAGAATCAGCCTGCCAAATTCTTCAAAACTCTTCTGGGATTTTGATTGAGATTGTGTTGACTTTATAGATTCATTGGGGGATAATTTATACCTTAATAATATAGAGTTTTCCAGTATATGAACATGGTATATCTCTTCATTTACGTAGGTCTTCTTTAATTTCTCCAGCAATATTTTGTAGTTTTCACGTACAGGTTTTGCACATCTTTTGTCTGATTTATTCTTAAGTATTTCATATTTTGATAGTAATGTAGCTTTGGTGGCACAGTGGTTAAGCACTTGGCTATTAACCAAAAGTCGATGGTTCAAACCCACCAGCTGCTCCACAGGAAAGATGTGGCAGTCTGCTTCCATAAAGATTTGTTGTTGTTGTTGTTGCTGTTAGGTGCTGTCAAGTTGGTTCTGACTCACAGTGACCCTATGTACAGTGAGGCACTGCCTGGTCCCACACCATTGTCATAATTTTTGCTATGTTTGAATCCATTGTTGCAGCCAGTGTGTCAATCCATCTTGTTGAGGGTGTTTCTGTTTTTCCCAGACCCTCTATTTTACCAAACATGATGTCCTTCTCCAGGGACTGCTTCCTCCTGATAACATGTCCAAAGTACATGAGACAAAGTCTCGCCATCCTCACTTCTAAGGAGCATTCTGGCTGTACTTCTTCCAAGACAGGTTTGTTCATTCTTCTGGCAGTCTATGGCATATTCAGTATTCTTTCCCAACACCATAATTCAAAGACATCAATTCTTCTTCAGTCTTCCTTTTTCATTGTCCAGCTTTCACATGCATATGAAGCGATTGAAAATACCATGGCTTGCGTCAGGCACACCTCAGTCCTCTAAGTGACATGTTTGCTCTTAACACTTTGAAGAGGTCTTTTGCAGCAGATATGCCCAATGCAATACGTTGTTTGACTTCTTGACTGCTGCTTTCATGGGCATCAATTGTGGATCCAAGTAAAATGTGAAACCATAAGGGGCATTTCTACTCTTTCCTATTGGGTCAATATGAGTTGGAATCAACTTGACGGCAATGGGTTTGGTTTTTTGGTTTGGTAGATGGTATTGATTCTTTAAATTCAGTTTATGATTATTGTTTAGTACATAGAAATACAATTGATTTTTGTTTTGCAATCTACAAGCTTGTTGAACTCACTGATTATTGTAGTGGCTTTTTAGGAGATTTCATAGGATTTTCTATGATGACTACTACACTATCTGTTAGTAATGAAAGTTTATTTCTTCCTTTCAAATCTGGATACCTTTTGTTTCTTTTTCTTGCATTATTCACTGGCTAGAAACTCCAATATTATTAAGTGTAAGTGATGAGAGTAGACAGGCTTGTCTTATTCCTGATCTTAGGGGAAGAGTTTCCAGTGTTTCAGCTTGAAGTATGTTGTTTGCTGTAGGATTTTGTTTGTTTGTTTTTCTTTTTGTTTTTGTAAATTTCCTTTATTTCTTGTTCCCTTCAATTTCTGCTTTAATGAGAGGTGTATCACATATACATATATTCCCATAAATATTTTTGAACTTTGTCAAATACTTTTTCTCTATCAAGTCTTGGTTTTTGAATTTCAAAACTCAGTGTTACCTAAACAATTCATGAACTTATAAAAAGAATTCATGTACTTATAAAATAGATTTTGCAGAAAAGTCTGCTACTTCCCCACCCATCCTGGGGATTGCTGATTGACTGAGAAGAAGAAAGGATGGATGGGGCAGAAAAAGGAAAGCAAACCTGAAAGGCAATTTGGGCAGGAGCTACTTCTCCTTCCAACCTCAGATCTAATGTCTGGGAGCTTTCTGGAATCATGAACTGGCCAGTGTTCTATCTTATCTAGCTATCTATCTACTTGTTTATTATTTTATGCTTTTGACATCTTTTTAGTTGATTTTGCTTTTACTGTTATTTACTTTATCATTTTACTGGTTAGGTGGATTTTTTGCTTTTACTTTTTATTTAATGCCATCTAGTTTTTCATTACTTACTTTAAATTTAAAAAAACCCTTCTACATTTTAGAGAATTTTTATCTTGTCTGTTCAATCTTGAATTTAATGATTTTGTAATTTTTATTAATCCTTAACTCATTTGAAAATTTCAAGCAAGAATCATTGACTTGAGGATAGCATCTATGAGAACTCTATTGATTAAGTAGAGATGTCTGAGAGACTTTCCCTCTCCATTTCTCTCTGGTTGAGTCTTCATACCCATCCCAATATTTTTCAGGGCTATAGCTCCACATAACTTAGGAAGAACCACTCAAAATTGTATTCTATATAAATGGCAAAAGGAAACTGCTCCAGGAATTCTATCCCAAACAACACAAAGTGAATGACACTGTCTGATTGTGTAATAAGTGATACTGCCCAGCACCTTCCAAAGATGCCATACATAGTTCTCATTTTTTTAAATGATTTTTTAATTGTTGTAAAAATATAAAGAAATAACATTTGTCAATTCAACATTTTTCACTTGTACAATTTAATAAAACAAATTACATCAATAATGTTGTGCAACCATCACTATCTTTTGCCAAATTTTCCATCCCCATAAACAAAAACTCAAGTGTTACCTAAGCAATGATTTCCCCCTTTTCCCATCCCTTCTGGCCCAGGTAACCAGTATTAAACTCTAATCTCTATTGGTTTTGTTTCTAGGTGTCATCGAGTCAGTTACGACTCATAGTGACCTATGCACAACAGAATGAAACACCGCTCAGTCCTGTGCCATCCTCACAATCGTTGTTATGCTTGAGCTCATTGCTGCAGCCACTGTGTCAATTCATCTCATCGAGGGTCTTACTCTTTTTCATTGACCCTCTACTTTACCCAGCATGATGTGCTTCTCCAGGGTCTGGTCCCTCTATACCTTTGCCTATTCTAGGTATTTCACATTAGTGAAGTCACACAACGTCTGTCCTTTTGTGATTGACTAATTTCACTCAGCATAATGATCCGAAGTTTCATTTATGTTGTGGCATGTAGCAGGACTTCATTTTTATGGCAGAGTCATATTCCCTTGTATGTATGTACCATGTTTTATTTATCTATTCATCTATTGGTGGATATTTAGTTTGTTTGCACCTTCCTGATGTTGTGACTAGAAGTACAGTGAACATTGGGGTACGTCTGTCTGTTTGTGTTGCCACTTTCAAGTCTTTTGGATATATACCTAAGAGTGGAATTGCTGGGACATATAGTAGCTTTATATTTAACTTTTTGAGGAACGGCCATATCATTTTCCAGAATGACTGTACCATTTTGCATTCCCATTAGCAAGGGATGAGGGTTCGATTTCTCCACATCCTCACCAACTCTTGTTAGTTTCCATTTTTTAAAAAATCCTGGCCATCCTAGTGAGAATAAAGTGATATCTCATGGTTGTTTTGATTTGCATCTCCCTAACGGCTAATGATGTTGAACATCTTTTCAGGTGCTTGTTGGCCATTTGAATATCCTCTTTGGTGAAATGTCTATTCAAATCCTTTGCCCATTTTTCATTTGGGTTGTTTATCTTTTTCTTGTTAAGTTATAGGAGTTCTTTGTATATTCTGGATATTAAACCCTTATCTGATATATGGTTCCCCAAAATTTAAACTCTAGTTGCACAGACCAATCTCCCTTTCCAAAGATCACATTAATTCTGCATTCAGTCACAGCACAGCTGAACCATTGAAAAAATGTTGCCTTTTCATACCACAAATCATCTAATGCCTTCACAAGGATATGAATTATTTAAATTGATGATCTGTATTCTGTACAACCACTGGATATCAGTTAAATATATGGTTCCATAATAAAAGAAGAACTTGAATGGGAAGTTTCCTCCCAGAAAAGGGCTCTCAGATACCTCCTTTGTTTGTTTATTTCATTTTTTTTTTTTTTTGGTAATTTCCAAAAATTTACATTTTTATTTTTTAAAAAATGGATAAAATGCAGAATAGCAGTGTAAGAATATAAGACTATAAACAGACACAATAAAAATTAAATAGCATATGTCACAAATTTAATAATGACCTAAATTGTCTTAAAGATAAATAGCTGTCAATAGATGCTTCCTCCAGGAAAGATTAAAGTAAAATTCTCTTAAATGTATAGCCTGAAGGTGAAAAAGAAGTTACTAGAGCTGGGATGAAACTCAATGGTGTTGTCAGGATAAAGGCTACTCTACCTGTGATGAACCATCAGCTATAAACAACAACAACAAAATCATAATCTCATTGAATCCTAGTCCAGCTTCATTCCATAACCATGAACTATAGCCTCCTGCAGAGTAGCTCTGATTGTAAGCGAACTGAGGGCAAGCCCGTCTATTCTTGCTCACCTCCCGAAAAGAGAAGACAAATATGAACATGTTTCACTCTCTGCAAAGTAGCATACACTGCTTTCTCCTTAGAGCTTACACTCACTAATCCAATGAAGTTCTTAACAAGTAAGCTTTCCAAACACCCTATTCGAGGCTCATACCTGTGAGGCCCCATGCCCTTTGTGGGATCATCCAAGTGACACACTCATTAATTGCTTATATATCTCATTTTCTCCTGAAATTTTATCCCTTTCCAAATGGATATAGCTCTGTGCTAGGGTCTGTGGAAAATACTCTAAAGATGAGTGATGAGTTTCTTCCTCTTTAAAAATGCACAGTGTTGATGGACAGAAAGATTTACACAAATGAAAGATATGCAAATAGAGATGTAATAGAATCGGGTAGTCAATACTCTACAGCTATGGGAATGTGAAGGAAAGAGAGAAGAATGTGAGCTGCGAAGGTTTTCTGGAAAAGGTGATACTTAGCATGTCCTAGAGGGCAGATTAGGGTTCGGATTGCCGGGAGTCCTCCAAATACTGAGACCATATCACTTGTTCATTTTAAGCACAATGCAAGAAACCCAGTATATCCAGCAATAGTAGAATTCATTTTTGATTCTCTCCCCACGTTCTTCTCCTTAGAGTCTAAATAACAAACAGTAGCAGGGAGGGGCAGGTAGTGATGCATTTGATTTTACGGTCCTCTTATTTATCCCTCCAATGCTAGATCTGTAGTGTGGCACTGGTCAACAAAGGTTTAATGTGTGCCATCTATGTGCAAGTCAGTGGTCTGTATGTTTTGAATAGAGCAGGGAACAAAGACAGACAAAGTACCTATCCCCTTGGAGCTTACATTATGGTAAGAGGAGACCATGATAAAAAAAAAGAGTGTATATAGATATAAATAGATATACATGAACATATACCTATTGAGAGACGTGTTTATGGAGTAGAATGCAATAGATGAATATATTTTAAAAACTTACATTTATATGTATGTACATAAATAAACATTTATATTTAAATATCTAGAGTAGTGAGTGCTATGGAGAAAATTAAAGCAAGGAAACATAGGGATCATATGTGAGGGAAGGAATTTTTAATCAGATGGTCAGGGAAGAAGTTGCTGAGAAGACAACATCTGAGCAGTGACGTGGCAGAGGAGGAGTGAGCCATGAGGATATCTGTAATAAGACCATTACAGGAAGAAGGATGAGCAAGCACAAAGGCCCTGAGTTAGAACTATGCTTGATATTTTCAAGGAAATTGAATTCACATTGTGAAAGACTCATATTGCCTGGTGTGCGGTGAATAGAAGATAGGGTTGCAAGTATAGAAACAGGGAAATTAGTCAAGAAGCTGCAAGAAGCAGAAGTAGGCAGGCAAGGGATGGTGGTGGCTAGGATAGTGATCTACCACTAATTTGTCAGTTTATCATACTATGGTGGCTTGCGTGTTACTGTGATGCTAGAAGCTATCCTGTTGGTATTTCAAATACCAACAGGGTTACCCATTGTGGACAGGTTTCAGCACAGCTTCCAGACTAAGACAAACTGGGAAGAAGGGCCTGGCGATCCACTTCTAAAAAGTAATTGGCCAGTGAAAATCTTATGAATAGCAGTGGAACATTGTCTGACATAGTGCCAGAAGATGAGCCCCTCTGGTTGAAAGATACTCCAGATATGACTGGAGAAATGCTGCCTCCTCAAAGTTGAGTCATCCTTAATGATGTGTATGGAGTAATGCTTTCAGGACCTTCATTTGCTGATGTGGCATGTCTCAAAATGAGAAGAAAGAGCTGTAAACATCCATTAATAATCAGAACGTGGAATGTAAGAAGTACAAATCTAGAAAAATCAGAAGTCATCAAAAAATGAAATGGAATGCATAAAGGTCAAAATCCTAGTCATTAGTGAGCTGAGATGGACTGGTATTGGCCATTTTGAATCAGACAATCATATGGTCTACTATGTAGGCAATTGCAAATTGAAGAGGAATGGTGTTGCATTCATCATCAAAAAGAATGTGTCAAGATCTATCCTGAAGTACAATCCTGTCAGTGATAGGGTAATATCCATAAGCCTGTAAGGAAGACCAGTTAATACTACTATTATTCAAATTTACAAACCAACCACTAAAGCCAAAGATGAGGACATTGAAGATTTTTACCAACTTTTGCAGTCTGAAATCGATGAAACATGCAATCAAGATGAATTTATAATTACTGGTGATTAGAATTCAAAAGTTGGAAACAAGAAGGATCATTAGCTGGAAAATATGGCCTTGGTGATAGAAATGAGGCTGAAGATCACATGATAGAATTTTGCAAAACCAATAACTTCTTCATTGCAAATACATTTTTTCAACAATGTAGATGACAACTACACACAAGGACCTCACCAAATGGAATGTGCAAGAATCAAATCAACTACATCTGTGGAAAGAGCCAGTGCAGAAGCTCAATACCATCAGTCAGAACAACGCCAGGGGCAACTTCGGAACAGAACGTCTATTGCTTATATGCAAGTTCAAGTTGAAGCTGAAGAAAATTAAAACAAGTCCATGAGAACCAAAGTATGACCTTGAGTATATACCACCTGAATTTAGAGACCATCTCAACAATAGATTTGACACATTGAACACTAATGACTAAAGCCAGACAAGATGTGGGATGACATCAGAGACATCATACAAGAAGAAAGCAAAAGGTCACTAAAATGAATGTCAAAAGAGACTCTAAAACTTGCTCTTGAAAGTAGAATAAGTAAAGCAAAAGGAAGAAATGATGAAGTAAAAGAGCTGAAGAGAAGATTTCAGAGGGCAGCTTGAGAAGACAAAGTATTATAATGAAATGCGAAAACACCTGGAGTTAGAAAACAAAAAGGGAAGAACACACCAGGTATTTCTCAAGCTGAAAGAACTGAAGAAAAAATTCGAGCCGCAAGTTTCTACATCGAAGGATTCTTTGGGCAAAATATTGGACGACTCAGGAAGCATCAAGAGAAGATGGAAGGAATACATAGAGTCACTCTACCAAAAAGAACTGGTTGACGTTCAACCATTTCAGGAGGTAGCATATGATCAAGAATGGCATATAAGTTGTTAAGTCCAAGCTGCACTAAAGGTATTGGCAAAAAACAAGGCTTGAGGAATTGATGAGATACCAATTGAGATGTTTCAGCAAACAGATGTGACACTGGAAGGACTCACTTGCTTGTGCCAAGATATTTGTAAGGCGGCTACCTGATCAACCAAGTGGAAGAGATCCATATTTGTGCCCATTCTAAAGAAAAGTGATCCAACAGAATGTGGAAATTATGGGCCAATATCATTGTATTACACACAAGTAAAATTGTGCTAAAGATCATTCAAAAACAGTTGCAGCAGTACATCAACAACGAACTACCAGAAATTAAAATGGATTCTGAAGAGGATGCAGAACAAAGGATATCATTGCTGATGTCAGATGGATCTTGTCTAAAAGCGGAGACTACCAGAAAGATATTTACCTGTGTTTTATTGACTGTGCAAGTGTATCCGACTGAGTGGATCATAATAAATTATGGATAACGTTTTGAAGAGTGAGAATACCAGAACACTTAATTGTGCTCCTGAGGATTCCGTACATAGACCAAGAGGCATTCTTTTGAACAGAACAAAGGGATATTGTGTGGTTTAAAACCAGGAAAGGTGTGCATCAGGGTTATATCCACCATACTTATTCAATCTGTATGCTGAGCAAATGATCTGAGAAACTGGACTATATGAAGAAGGATGCAGCATCAAAATTGGAGGAAGACTCATTAAACAGCCTGCGATATGCTGATGACACAATCTTGCTTGCTGAAATCGAAGGGGACTTGAAGCACTTACTGATGAAGATCAAAGGCTACAGCCTTCAGTATGGATTACATCTCAACATAAAGAAAATACGAATTCTAACAACTGGATCAATAAGCAACATTATCATAGACAGAAAAAATATTGAAGTTGTCAAGGATTTCACTTTACTTGAATACACAATCAACACACATGGAAGCAGCAGTTAAGAAATCAAACAACATATTGCATCTGACAAATCTGCTGCAAAAGACCTCCTTACAGTGTTAAAAAGCAGAGATATCACTTTCAGGACTGTGGTGTGCCTGCCCCAAGCCATGGTATTTTCAATCGCCTCATATGCATATGAAAGCGGGACCATGAATGAGGAAGACTGAGGAAGAATTGATGCATTTGAATTGTGGTATTGTTGAAGAATATTAAATATACCACGGACTGCCAGAAGAAAGAACAAATCTGTCTTGGAAGAAGTACAGCCAGAATACTCCTTAGAAGCAAGGATGGCTAGACTTCGTCTAACGTACTTTGGACATGTTATCAAGAGGAAACAGTGCCTGGAGAAGGACATCATGCTTGGTAAAGTAGAGGGTCAGCAAAAAAGGGGAAGACCCTCAAGGAGATGGATTGATACAGTGGCTGCAACAATGGGCTCAAACATATCAATTATTGTGAGGAAGGTGCAGGACCAGGCAGTGTTTAGTTCTATTGTACATAAGGTCACTATGAGTCAGAACCTGCTCAATGCACCTAACAACAGCACCTGGAGAGTGGTGGCTCAGTGGTAGAATTCTCACCTTCCATGTAGTAGACCCAAGTTGGATTCCCATCCAATGTACCTTATGCACAGCCACCACTCATCTGTCAGTGGAGGCTTGAGTGTTCCTGCTATGCTGAAAAAGGTTCAATGGAGTTTCCAGACTAAGAAAGACTAGGAAGAAAGACCTGATGCTCTAATTTGAAAACCAGCCAGTGAAAACACTATGGATCACAATGGTTTCATCCTGTTTTGCGTGAAGTCACCATGAGTCAGGGTTGACTAGATAACAGTTAACAACAACAACAGGATCAGGAGGATAGTGGTGGAGAATATGCATATTTTGACCCTAAGAAGCCCAATCTTTTTTTTTTTTTTTAACATTTTAATGTCTTTGAAAATGAGATGTGTCTTATAGTTGATGGCTCTTTACAATCACTATAGGCCAGTAAGCATAAAGATGTAGTTGCTCTTGTCTACACAGGTGCATATTTGATTTTGGATTTTCATTCTCCCACAATTGAATTACACGCCACTGGACATTTGGCAGTTCTGTTCAAAATTTGCAAGAAGTGGAGAATTTCATCATGAATACTCTTTTTATTCTTTTTTTATTGTTGTACTTTAAGTGAAAGTTTACAATTCATGTTAGTCTCTCATACAAAAATTTATACATACATTGTCATGTGACCCTAATTGCTCTCCCTGTACTGTGACAGCACACTCCTCCTTTCCACCTCTGATTTTCCATATCCATTCCACCTCTCTGCCGTCTAATCTCACCTCCAGACAGGAGCTGCCCATTTAGTCTCATGTATCTATTTGACCTAAGAAGCACGCTCTTCACAAGTATCATTTTACATCCCATAGTCCAGTCTAACCTTTGTCTGAAGAGTAGTCTTCGGAATGGTTTTAGTTCTGGGTTGACAGAGAGTTCGAGGACCATACTTTCTGGGGATCCTCCAGTCTCAATCAGACCATTAAGTCTGGTCTTTTTACTAGAATTTGAGTTCTACACCCTACTTTTCTCCTGTTCCATCAGAGACACTCTGTTGTGTTCCCCATCACGGCGGTCATTGGTGGTAGCCGGGCCCCATCTAGTTCTTCTGTTCTCAGGCTGATGCAGTTTCTGGTTTACATGGCCCTTTCTGTATCTTGGGCTGATACTTGCCTTGTGACTTTGGTGTACTTCATTCTCCAGGTGAGATGGGACCCATTGATGCATCTTAGATGGCTGCTCGCTAGCTTTTAAGACCCCAGACACCACTCACCAACGTGGGATGCAGAACATTTTCTTAATAAACTTTGTTATGCCAATTGACCTAGATGTTCCCTGAAACCATAGTCCCCAGACCCCTGCCCCTGCTACTCTGTCCCTCGAAGTGTTTGGTTGTATTCAGGAAACTTCTTAGCTTTGATTTAGTCCAGTTGTGCTGACTTCCCCTGTAGTGTGTGCTGTCCTTCCCTTCACCTAAGATAAATCTTGTCTAATCTCTAGTTAGTGAATAACCCTCTCCCTCCCTCCCCACCCTCGTAACCATCAAAGAATGTTTTCTTTTGTGTTTAAACCTTTTCTTGAGTTCTTATAATAGGGCTCATATGCAATATTTGTCCTTTTGTGACTGACTAAATTTACTCAGCATAAAGCCTTCCAGATTCCTCCGTGTTATAGGATGTTTCACAGATTCATCCTTGTTCTTTCTTGTTGCATAGTATTCCATTGTGTGAATATACCATAATTTGTTTATCCATTCATCCTTTGATTGGCATCTAGGTTGTTTCTATCCTTTTGCTATCATGAACAGTGCTGTAATGAACATGGGTGTGCATATATCTATTCCTGTGATGGCTCTTATTTTCTAAGATATATTCCAAGGGGCAGGATTGCTGGATCGTATGGTACTTCTATTTCTAGCTTTTTAAGGAAGCACCAAATCGATTTCCAAAGTGGGTGTACCATTTTACATTCCCACCAACAATGTATAAGTGTTTCAGTCTCTCCACAACCTCTCCAACATTTATTATTTTGTGTTTTTTGGATTAATGCTAGCCTTGTTGGGGTGAGATGGTATCTCATTGTGGGTTTGATTTGCATTTCTCTAATGGCTAATAATCATGAGCATTTCTTCATGTGTCTGTTAGCTGCCTCAATATCTTCTTTGCTGAAGTGTCTGTTCATATATTTGCCCATTTTTTAATTGGTTTGTCTTTTTGTTGTTGAGGTTTTGCAGTATCTTATAGATTTTAGAGATTAGACTCTGATCAGATTTATTGTAGCCAAAAATTGTTTCCCAGTCTGTAGGTTGTCTTTTTACTCTTTTGGCTACGTCTTTTGATGAGCATAAGTGTTTGATTTTTAGGAGCTCCCAGTTATCTAGTTTCTCTTCTGGTGTTTGTGCATTGTTAGTTATGGTTCATATTCTGTTTATGCCATATATTAGGGCTCCTAGCGTTGTCCCTATTTTTTCTTCCATGATCTTTATCATTTTTGATTTTATATTTAGGTCTTTGATTCATTTTGAGTTAGTTTTTGTGCATGATGTATGGGTCTTGTTTCAGTTTCTTGCATGTAGATATCCAGTTATGCCAGCACCATTTGTTAAAGAGACCATCTTTTCCCCAGTTAATGGTCTTCATTCTCTTGCAAATATTACCTGCTCATAGGTGGATGAATTTACTTCTGGATTCTCAATTCTGTTTCTTTGGTCTATGTATCTGTTGTTGTACCAGTACGAGGCTGTTTTGACCACTGTGGTGGTATAATAGGTTCTAAAATCAAGTAGTGTGAGGCCTCCCATTTTGTTCTTCTTCTTCAGTAATGCTTTACTTATCCAGGGCCTCTTCCCTTTCCATATGAAGTTGGTGATTTGTTTCTCCATCTCATTAAAAAATGCCGTTGGAATTTGGATCAGGATTACAGTGTCTCTGCAGATTGCTTTGGGTAGAATTGATATTTTCACAATGTTGAGTCTTCCTATCCATGAGCAAGGCATGTTTTTCCACTTACGCAGGTCTGTTTTGGTTTCTTGCAGTAGTGTCTTGTAGTTTTCATTGTATAGGTCTTTTACATCTCTGGTTAGATTTATTCCTAATTATTTTATCTTCTTGGGGGTTATTGTAAATAGTATTGATTTGGTGATTTCCTCTTCAAAGTTCTCTTTGTTGGTGTAGAGGAATCCAACCAATTTTTGTATGTCTATCTTGTATCCTGAAATTTTGCTGATATCTTCTATTAGTTCCAGTAGCTTTCTTGTGGATTCTTTGGGGTTTTCTATGTAAGATCATATCATCTGCAAATAGAAATGCTCTGACTTCTTCCCTACCATTTTGGATGCCGTTTATTTCTTTTTCTAGCCTAATTTCTCTGGCTAGGACCTCCAGCATAGTGTTGAATAAGAGTTGTGATAAAGGGCATCCTTGTCTGGTTCCTGTTCTCATTGGAATGCTTCCAGACTCTCTCCATTTAGGATGATGCTGGCTGTTGGCTTTGTATAAATGCCATTAATTATGGTGAGGAAATTCCCTGCTATTCCTATTTTGCTGACAGTTTTTATCATGAATAGGTGCTGGACTTTGTCAAATGCCTTTTCTGCATGGATTGATAAGATCGTGTGGTCCTTGTCATTTGTTTTATTAATATGATGGATTACATTGATTGTTTTTCTAGTGTTGAACCATCCTCGCATACCTAGTATAAATCCCACTTGATCTTGGTGAATTATTTTTTGATATGTTGCTGAATTCTATTGGCTAGAATTTTGTTGAGGAGTTTTGCGTCAAAGATCATGAGGGATATTGGTCTGTAAGTTTCTTTTTTTGTGGTGTTTTTTACCTGGTTTTGGTATCAGGGTTATGCTGGCTTCATAGAATGACTTTGGGAGTATTCCATCCTTTTCTATTCTCTGAAATACTTTTAGTAATAGTGGTGCTAACTCTTCTCTGAAAGTTTGGTAGAATTCTCTGGTGCAATCGTCCGGGC
>NW_004443940.1:16102875-16112282 GCF_000243295.1 Trichechus manatus latirostris | reverse complement strand
TAAATATTTATTATGGTTATGTCCTCCTGGTGTATTGACCCTTTAATCATTACATAGTGTCCTTCCTTACCCTTTGTGGTGGATTTTACTTTAAAGTCTATTTTGTCAGAGATTAATATTGCCACTCCTGCTCTTTTTTGAGTGTTATTTGCTTGATACATTTTTTTCCATCCTTTGAGTTTTAGTTTGTATCTTTAAGTCTAACGTGTGTCTCTTGTAGGTAGCATATAGATGGATCATGTTTTTTATCCAATCTACCACTCTCTGTCTCTTTATTGGTCCATTTAGTCTGTTTAGATGCAGCATAATTATTAATAGGTATGAGTTTAGTGCTGTCATTTTGATGTCTTTTTTTTTATGTGTTGTTGACAGTTTCTTTATTCCACTTAATTTTCTGTGCTGAGTTTTTCTTTATCTATTTTCTTTTCATCTTTTTCATTGTTGTTGATTTTGTATTTGCTGAGTTTTTATATTTTTCTTGTTTTTTATTTTGATGTGTAGAATTGTTAGTTTCCTTTGTGGTTACCTTAATATTTACCCCTATTTATCTAAGTTTATACCAGTCTTTTATTTCTTTATATCGCCTTGACTTCCTCTCCATATGAAAAATCTATGTCTACATTTTTTAGCATCTCTTTTTTGTTTTAATGTTGTCATCTTTTACATATTGACATCTCTTTTTCCCTATTTCCAGTGTTTTAGCTTTGATTTACTTTTGTGACTTCCCTATCTGGGTTGATATCTAGTTGCTGTGTCCTGTGTTCTAGTGTTGGGTTGTTATCTGATGTTACTGATTTTCTAACTGGAGGACTCCCTTTAGTATTTCTTGAAATTTTGGTTTGGTTTTTGCAAATTCCCTAAACTTCTGTTTATGTGGAAGTGCCCCGATTTCACCATCATACTTGAGAGAGAGTTTTGCTAGATATATAATTCTTGGCTGGCAGTTTTTTTTCCATCAAGGCTTTATATCTGTCATTCCACTGCCTTCTTGCCTTCATAGTTTCTCCTGAGTAGTCCAAGTTTATTCTTATTGATTATCCTTTGTAGGTAACTTTTCATTTATCCCTAGACTCTCTTAAAATTCTCTCTTTATCTTTGGTTTTGGCTAGTTTGATTTTAATATGTCTTGGTGACTTTCTTTTGGGATCTACATTATGTGGGGTTCGATGAGCATCTTGGATAGATATCTTGTCATTCACAATATCAGGGAAGTTTTCTGCCAACAAATCTTCAACAGTTCTCTCTGTATTTTCTGTTATCCCCCGCTGTTTTGGTACTCCAGTATTCCTCTTGATAGAATCCCACATAATTCTTAGGGTGTCTTCATTTTTTTAAATCCTTTTATCTGATTTTTCCTCAATACGTTGGTGTCAAGTGCCTTATCTTTAGTCTCACTAATTTTGACTTCCATTGCCTCAATTCTGCTCCTATGATTTTTGATTGAGTTGTCTAATTTTGAAATTTTTTTGTTAATCTTCTGTATTTCTGATTGCTGTCTCTCTATGGATTCTAGCAGCCTGTTAAATTTGTCATTATGCTCTTCTCTAACCTTCTTAAGTTCCTCCATTGCTAGGTCTGCATTTTGCCTAATCTCCTTCCTGATTTCTTGAAGAGTTCGTATATTAATCTTTTGTATTCTGCCTCTGGTAGTTACAAGAAATTCTCTTCTCTAGAAAATTCCTTGATTCTTTATTTTGGGAGCTTGCTGAAGCCATCATGGTCTGCTTCTTTATGTGGTTTGATATTGACTGTTGTCTCCTAGCCATCAATGTTATTATATTTATTTATTTTATGCTTACTATGTCCTAGCTTCTTGTTTTGTTTTGATATGCTCAAATAGGCTGCTCATGTGAACTAGTCCAATCACCAGTGTGCCTGAAGCTCCAACATTCTACCACCAGATGACCAGACCTGCCACTAAGTATGTGAGCCCAGGAGTCCTCCCACTCCTCCTGTATGTATTCAGCTCAGGTATCCAGGTAGTCAGCCACCAAGTGTGTGGTGCAGGCTCTCACCTACAGTCATAGACAGGCATGTGTGATTGTTGTAGGCACAGGCATCTGGCTGCAGCTGCGGGTCACGTGCTGAGCAAGGTAGGGGGCCAACAGTTGCCCCCGAGTGTCCAGGAGAAAATCTTATCCCTGTACCCTAAGGTGCTTAGGTGGATGGGTTTTGCAGCCAGAGTATTAGCCCCCACTACTGTTGGCTGTAAGGATCGGGGGCACCGCTTATTCTTGGACCCCTGTAGCAGGTGACTAGGTGGTGTGGGTGGAGCCACCAGTCCTCAGGCCCCTGATGTAGGTGATGACCCTGCTTAATAGGCAGAGCATGTCAAATGTCAAGAACCTGCCACTTCACAGCTGAAACAGTTGAAGTTAGACTTCAGTATATAGCCTGTTGTACTGTGGAAATGAGGACCTATGCTGTTGAAATGGGCCCACACAAGTCTATGCAGGGGGAAAGGCACTCAAAGCCCATGGCCTAGGCAAAGGAGCTGCGCCTACCTTGAATTCCTGGCTTAGGGGAGCTGGCAGATTATCTTTTCTCCTGTTTGTTAATTTGTTCACTCTCTAAGGCTGGGAGAATGGCTCAGGGTTTGTGACAGTTCCTACTTCTGGCCCAGGGACTCGGCAATTGCTGAAGCTGGTCCTGTCCTCAGTGCAGAGCAGGGAGTGGGGAGGTAAATGAGAGAGAGGTCTTTCCCTAAGAGGAGTGTTTTTGATCCGCTCGGTAGGCCAGACGCAAGTACTTATCTTTCACCCATCGATGGTTGCTTCTCACTGGTTCTGGCTGGCTGAATAGACTCTCTGCTGCTGGGTCTCTCCTGGTGTGGAAAATGCACCCCGAGCGCCCCTGCTTGCCTACCTCACCACCCACCACAAGCTGATTGGGCCTGAAGGGCTCAGGCTCTCCCCAGGTCATGGCGACCCCTCGCTGCTTCTGAACTGTCTCTCCTTTGCCCTGCCACTCAGTCTGATTCCTCAGCTTTGCCTTTGAAGTTCAGGGCTCCTAGACTGTTACATATAATCCATTCACTTGTTTTTTTGGGTCTTTGTTGTAAGAGGGACCACCAGAAGCATCTAACTACTCTGCCGTCTTGGCCCCGCTTCCATCATGACTACTCTTAAAGACACCTAAGATAATATTTTGTGAAGAAATATATACTCATGTGCCTGGATCAATAATGAATCAGAAGATGAATTCTGAAATGGATAAAATTTTTGGAAACCTTAACCAACTTCTTTCACTTACATTTTCCTTTTGGTGTACACACAAGGATAATATATGGTAAAAAAAAAAAATTCTAAATCTATGAAAGTTTAAAAGAGATTTTAAAAAAGTATAAAATACAAATTTTAAGCAATGATATTCTTGTTTTCTTTCTTATGGGTGAATCATGTCTCTTACAATCGATGGTATCTTAGATTCTATAAAATACTGTATTTTGAGTGTAGATTTAATGAGAGGAGCAAAAAGAAAATGAGGAATCAAGGAGGACTACAAAGTTTTGGCCTGAGTAAACAATAAAATAGAGTTGCCATTGACAGACCAGGGAGAAATTGGTAGCGGGAGAAAGGGCCAGGAGCCCTGTTTGGGGTATGCTGGATTAGAGATGCTCATGAGACATGCAAGTAAAAGATCAAGTCGACTGCTAGATGTCAAGGAGGAAGTCTAAAGTCAGAAGAGAGGTCTGGTCTGGAGACAAATGTGGGAGTCATCAGCATTATAAATGGTACAAATAAGATTGGATGAGATCACCAGAGAACAAGTGTAAACAGAGATGAAATCTGAAGTCATTTAGAAGTTGGGAACTTAAGAAGTGTCAACAGCTCATAATGGGAAGATGTGTTCTACTTTTTTATGTAGGTGGAACTTATAAATAAAATGAGCCTGCCAACCTCAAAAGGACCTTGAATTTATTTAAAAAAAAAAAAAGCCTGTTACAGAATAGTGCCTCATAGATATTGCTAATTCAGTTTGTCTAAATAAAAACCACTCTAAAAGACAAAGTCAGATAACTAGTGCTGAATGTAAGTAGAACATCTCATTACAACTCATTAAAGAATGAGAAAAACAGGCCTGGGCTCTGCATAGTGAAAAAAGAGCCTTACCATATGTTGTTAGTTTTTTGGATATAATTTATGAAAATTTTTCAGATTACATAGTTACCCAAATAAATTTTCCAAAAGTAAAATTTTTTAGTGGTGATGGAATATAGAGTCCAATGTGGAGTTCTCATCCTGCTTACAGATGAAGAAAGGGAGACCTGGAACTACAAGAGGACTAACCCAAGATGGCAGGCGCCAAGACCTACAGTCCTTTTGCTTTCATTTCAACATGTTCTCTACCACACTGCACTGTTGCACAATTAAAAAAAAAACAACAAAAGTCAAGAGAAATTTGTGAAGAGTCATAACATTTAAACAAAGCCTTATTCCCATGAGAAAAACAAAATAAAAACTTATAAAGATTGCAATTGCAGGTCAGTATGACATTTATATTTGGGGTTTCACTGGGCAATAACTTTGCCTTAGAAATCCAATTTAAAATTTGTTAGAAACATATATAAGATGAAGTTAAGCTACACGCCCCTTTTAAGGCAGCATTGTGTGAAAGCAAGGTAGAATTTCAAATGGCTTCCATAAGACCAATGCTTGAGTCTTAATTCAATCAGTCTTGATAATTAATAAATTAAACATTAAGTTTACTTGAGCACATAAATGTGACTGATTATTTCCCACACAAATATGATCATCTCCTTCTTACCATGAAAAAAACTCTTAATCTACATCAATATCTTCTATTTTATATTTGGTATAGGCTCAAACTTAGAGTACCCTCATATTAAATAACCTGCATTATGCAGATGACACAACCTTGCTTGCTGAAAATGAAGAGGACTTGAAGCACTTACTGATGAAGATCTAGGACTACAGTTTTCAGTATGGATTACACCTCATCATAAAGAAAACAAAAAGTCTCACAACTGGACCAATAAGCAACATCATGATAAATGGAAAAAAGACTGAAGTTGTCAAGGATTTCATTTTACTCGGCTCCACAATCAATGCGCATGGAAGCAGCAGTCAAGAAATCAAATGACGTATTGGGCAAATCAAATGCAAAAGACCTCTGTAAAGTGTTATAAAGCAAAGATGTCACTTTAAGGACTGAGGTGTACCTGACCCAAGCCGTGGTGTTTTCAATCTCCTTATATGTATGTGAAAGCTGGACTATAAATAAGGAAGATCGAAGAAGAATTGATGGCTTTGAATTATGGTGTTGGTGAAGAATATTGAATATATCATGGACTTTCAAAAGAACGAACGAATCTGTCTTGGAAGAAGTGTAGCTGGAATGCCCCTTAGAGACAAGGATGGAGAGATTTTGTCTCACGTACTTCAGATATGTTATCAGGAAGGAACAGTTCCTGGAGGAGGACATCATGCTTGGTAGAGAGTCATCAAAAGAAAGGAAGACCTTCAAAGAGATGGACTGACACGGTGGCTGCAACAATGGGCTCAAACATAGCAAGGATTGTGAAGATGGCGCAGAAACTTGCAGTGTTTCAGTCTGTTGTACATAGGGTCGCTATGTTTCAGAACCGACTCAACGACACCTAACAACAACAACAACGTCATCAATGTTACCAGAACTCTTTCTCTGTCAGTGTGCCTCAGGAGAAAGCTGCTCATAAATGAAGTAGTGAAAAGAGGTAACAGCTTTGGAACTAGATCTAAGTCCAGATTTTAGTCCTATTGCTGACTGGCTGTGTGGCATTTCCAAGTTTCTTGATTTCTCTGAGGTTTAGACTCCTCAACTGGGAACTGGGATGATATTAGGTCTAGTGATGACTGTACAAAGTAAATGACTTAGTTATGTGACATCCTAACACAGTACTTGGTACTTAGTAAATATCATTAAATCTTGGCTTCCCAATAAGTAATGCTTGTTTTAGCCATTTTGCTTCCTGAGGACATTATCTGTGCTACTGTTTATTTTGCAGTCTATCCAGGTTGTTTTATTCAGTACATTGTTATAGATCGTAAAAACAAATAAAATATGCTTTTTATAGTGTTATGTTCCTTTTTATTCAAGAACCATAAACATTTACAATCCTTCAAACACCTTTTTGGGTCATCTCTTTTTGTATTACTTCATTTCCATTCAAGTTGAAGTGTAAGTAGCTTTTGTTTATATATCAGCGTGTATCTGTTTACTACTTAAGACAAACACTATTTTCCTTCTATTGAGTGAAAGAAACAGTTGCTCTTGTAAAGTATAAATCTGACTACATTTTGTACTTTTACTCTACCCTAACTCAACCCAGACCCCTCCTTCAGGCTATATAAACTCCTTGCCATCAAGCTGATTCTGACTCATAGAGACCCTACAGGACAGAGTAGAACTGCCTGGTGTGGCTGGTAGATGCGAACTGCTGACCTTTTGGTTGGCAGCTGAGCTCTTAACCACTGTGCCACCATGGCTCCTCGGGCTATATAGTATGTAATTAATTTAGAAAAAATAATTTTGAAAAAATAGTCTCATTTCTCTCTGATTTCTACCATGTTTTTAGTTCACTTAATTATTTTTTTTTAAATAGCTGTTTAAATGATTCTGTAAAGGAAAATTTAAATCTTTCCTTTAAACAACAACCACCTTGCCTATGACTAATCCATCTTTGGGTCTTACATGGTAGCTTAGCCTAAGAAGTACATTCTAACTTTCTTCCGAAACATAAATAAGATGAAATAGAACTGCCCCCTCCACTTGAAGTTTTGTAAAACAAAACAAAAACTTTCCAAAAACGTACACTTTTGCACAGTGTGTTCAAACTTGAGTCCTTTTTGCCAAAAGTTCAGTTTTAAAAAGAACCAGCTGTGGGTGACTGGGAAGCAAAAGTCAAGCACTTTCAGCCCAAAGACTTGAGGACTGTAATGAGAGCCCGCCACCTTCTCGTCCACACATCTTATGGCTCCAGGAACTTGTCTAGCGAATGCCCTATCGCTAAGGAAACACTTCCATCACATCAAATCTAGCACCTTCTCATTTACAACTCATTTGACAAGCACCAGCTGTAAATAAGCCTGCACTCAGGAGCAGGAATATGTGGAGTCCCTCACTAGCACCTACTATAAGAATTATAAATTGCCCAATTTCAGGATGGAGTGAGATGCTTTAACAAAAGTTCAGAACAACGGCAGATCTGGCACTCAATCTATTGCATGCTAATTGTTTCACTGAGATAATTTTGAGGTAATTACACCCCACCAACCCACAAGTAACCTTGCTCAGGCTGTACTTAATCCGGTGTAGCTTGCTATTTCCAAAAGGTCAGGAAATCTCATTCCTCACCTCTAACTGCTCACCTTTCTCGGCTGCACTATGGGGATACATAATTCCAAAAGAGTGGAAACTCAGCCAGTAAATGACATCTAGGCATAAATATTCATGTTAAAAACTTCTGGAAAAAAAGTCAAAAAATGAAGCTAAGTCCATCACCCCACCCTCAGGAGACCACTAAGATGTGCCCTGACAATTTACCTGGATTTGCTTAAAATTTAACTCTTATTTCAGAACTGTTGTTGTGGCAACTGACACATCCCCTGTGGCAGTATTTGGATACTTCAGTTTTGCTTTGCTCATTTAAGAAGAAAGCCAGTGCACTTGGAACCTTGCAAACTCTTCTTACTCCTTGTTCACATTTCTTTCCTTCTCTGAAACTCTGGTCCTTAAACACAGAATTTGAAGATTTGTTCATGTTCCAATGTAGCCAAACGTGTCTCAACGTATATAAAATTACTTGAAAACATGGGATTTGTTCTACACTTATGAAGCCTTCTGTTGAATTTGTTCATCATTAAAACAACACTCAAACATTGATTCTGATGCATTCTGTCAATTATAAATTCTACAAAGTCAATAATCCTGCTCTCCCATCCAAAATGTGTTTATATGTGTGGGGAGTGTTTGTCTGTTTTATTGTAAATGCCAACTATTCTTGTAAAAACAATGGTTTCTGTCTTCATCACACACACCAGGTGTAATTTTTATCTTGTTTAACTCAAAGATGCTATCGATAAGTTTACCTTTCCTTTAGGTATCAACAAATAGGAACCTCAGATGTGACTATAATTTCAGAAACAGTAAATAGGAAGATGATATTTTGCTACAAAAAATCTTGTATTTTATCTTCTTAAGCATTGAGAAAACAACTAAAAATTTTCCTTGGCAGAGCAAGGCATCCAGCAAAGACTATCCTAAGGTGGACCTGAAATTTTGGTACTTTTCGATGTTCAATCATCAAACAGTGCAAGTAGCCATCCATGCCTTGTGGCTTGGTGTAGCAGGACTTTGCCTAGTGGGAGTCAAGACCTGAATTTTCCTGACATAATTAATCAAATTCAGGTTTAAAATACAGACTGTCAATTATGCACAATTAAAGTAGTTACAATATTCAAATACATGTAATGTTTTTTGTTTTATCTTTATTGTTGTCACTATGTCTTTGTTTTACCATTTATTGATATGGAAAACCCTTGTATTGCAGTGAATCCAAAGACTGAACTTCATGACTAAAAACCCAAACACCAGGTAGAACTGCAAGAACTCTGACGTGATCTGCCTGGTGGCATGTTTTCTTGGTAGCACTTCTTCTTTATTTTAAGTGCAGGTTAATCTGGAAGGAGATATATGACTCTAGCATGCACCAAACTAAGTGCAAATGGATGTCAAGAGTGTCTACCTTATTCCATATGTTTTTCCCTGCTCGGCTGCATAAAATAATCTGTTTTTAGAAATTCTTTTGATAGTCATACACATAAATAACTCTGAAAGAATCAGCATCAACTGTATTCCTTTTTGAAAATTGTGGAGTAAGACATTGAAAAAACACCTTTATCTCTCTACTACCAAATTGTAAAAGAAAAGGGAAAGGCAAGACATATTGTTCAGTGACTCTTGTAAAGATGGTGCCACGCCTGGCATTTTCTATGCTTGATCATGGCCATACTACAAAACTGACGAAGAAACCTATTTCCCATGTTTGCTCTGCTGTGTGACTTTGTTGTCATTGTTGTTAACCTCTGTCCAGTTGGCCTTGACCCATAACGACCCCACGTACAACAGAACAAAACATTGCCCCATTCTGTGCCATCCCCATGATTGGTTGTGAGTCAGACCACTGTGATCCATAGGGTTTTCACTGGCTGATTTTTGGAGAAAGATTCCCAGGCCTTTCTTCCTAGTCTGTCTTAGTCTGAAAGCTCTGCTGAAACCTCTTTAGCATCACAGCAACTCACAAGCCTCCACTGACAGACGGGTGGTGGCTGAGCTTGAGGTACATTGGCCAGGAATTGAACTTGGGTCTCTGGCATGGAAGGTGAGAATTCTACCACTGACAGATG